>NW_026126485.1:4592500-5192500 GCF_943737965.1 Phodopus roborovskii
TGGTTATCTTGGCACCTATACTGGTTTCCACATTTGACATTACAGCTATAGTTTTCCTCTACCCCACTTCTCTTGATTCATGTTTTGCCAGTTCCCTAACCCTGGCACACTTTTGAAATTCAACTACTAACAGAAGTTATATGTAGCATGCACAAATCAGTCATCTTTAACTCTGATTTTATTTTATTTTTTCTTGCCAATTTAAATTGGCTTCTGGGAATCTCAAGCTACATTTAATATTTACCATTATTAAATACAACCCAATAATGATCCTGCTTGCACCCTGGCTGTTTCAGAAACATTGTTTTCATTTCATGCAGAATTATAGACATCCTGCTCACTATATATTTAGGCCAAGCAGGCTCATTTTAATGGGTAGCCATTAGCTTTGCCTTCAGGGAAGATTTATTTTTTATTTACACTTGCTGCCATGATAAAAATGAGCTGCACAAGTTAAGGGTGATTGATGGTGGCTTTTCCAGAGCACAGGGATCCCCAGCTGAATAATCTGAGATCTGCACAGGAATTCAATGTTTCCTCAAGGTTGTTTGCAGACTAAACAGGGACCCAGCTCCTGTCCTTTGTCATGTCTTGAGGCTGCTGTTCTGCTTTCTCTCGCAACAAGTATTCTTCTTGTCACCAAATCTTTATTTATTGCCTTTGCTTTCACCGTGTTACACAGCAGGGAAAATGTTGGGGATGGGTCTCTGATACAATGCATTATCTGCCTGTTCTGCAGTTTTATCACCGAGTTTCATGTAGGTGTCTAGAATGGGAACCCAAACCTGTCTTCCCTGTCCTCTGGTTATTCCTCCAAATATCTCTGAGGAGTATCTTGTTTGAGCTCTTCATGATCCTAATCCATATTTTTGGTATGTAAAAAAACACACTAAACTAGTGAAGAGGCAGCTGGAGGTATGGAGATATTGGAACATGTTTGGGAGAGAGCTGAGTGGGACAGCAGTGGAAATATCAAAGCTGTATCAACAGATAGTCTTGGGAGGGGCCTGAGGCCACAGGCATCTGGAGTCACACTCTTGCATTAGCTGGGAAAGAACTAGATCCATTAGTGAAAGAAGCAACCACATTTCCAGATAGACATTTAGAAATGAGGGCAGATGGCTGGGATCTTCCCACGGAGCAGGGACAGAATGTGACTTCAGACACAGATCTGAGATACACAGGTCACACTCAAAGGGGAAAGCAGTAGGGGATGGTTACCTAAGATGCTAAGATATAGGTGTGTTTTGGATACCTATCCCAACAGGAAGAAGGAGAGCTTGATGGTTCTGAAGATCAAAGGACAAGCTGGGGTAGAGGAAGGGGCTGAGGGACTGGAGAAGGGAATCTGCAGCTTCATGTCCAGGTTTGCCCAGCCTTTTGGTGTTGTAACATGTGGTATGCAACATGTAGGGCCACATTAATAGTTGTCCTGGGGTATACAGCCCACGGACATGCTTTTGCAAACAGGGATATGGGATCAGTAAAGAGTTATCAGTTAACTGCTGGTTCAATTTTGCCAATGGACACACCTGACCCCTTTGGATACTATGTCTTTGGAAGAGTGAGACTATATCTTCTTTCTCCCTTTCAGAGGTATGTTTCTTGGGGGCAATGTTAGCACAAGGAAGAAATTAGGAAACTTTGAATAAAGGACTAAGTCAAGAGCTTCTACAAGCAAAGACCCTAATGAGTGAGCATCTCAGTGTATTATTCAGTTTCTGTTGCTATGACAAAATCTTGAGACAATCAACTTAGAGGAAAGGTGTGCCAGTCCAGCTAAGGGTGTGCCTGACATGATGCACAATATCTTCTTGAGTGGGCATAGTAGAAAAGAGATGATTGGCCAAACAGCTTGAAAGCTTGGGTTGGGGGAGGCAGGCACATCAGAGGCAGAGAAAAGAAAGGATGTCTGAGGATAGGGTAATCCCTGGTGATCCACTTCCACTACTTAGGTCCTACCATCTAATAGTTCATTTAGCTATGGATTCATGCTTGAGTTTAATGATAAACTTAGGAACCTCAAGATCTAGTCACCTTTCAGCACTGCTGTCTAGGGACCAAGCCTTTAACCATGGGTCTTTAAGGGGACACTTCATATCTAACCCAAATTATGAGTGTCAAGATTTGTTTGGTGCTGGTCATGTGTGTAACTGCTCTGAGGCTAATGTCTGTAGGGAATGTCTATATTTGACATAGATTCTAGGCTCTGGAACCTGGGGTTGTGGCTATACTTAGAGTTGTGTAGCCAATTACCTGTGATGTTTGGGAATTTAGCAGTAGAAATATGAATAATTATGATTATATGTCTGTTATAATCACCAAGGATTAAACCCAAAGTCTTGTTCATATTAAACCCTGTCTTTCCATAGTTAAATTCCCATCCCCAATCCCCCTCCCCTTTTTTTTATCTCAGAGGAGAAACAAATTAGAGAATGTGACTGCACTGGGTACCAAGCCATCCAGAAACTTGGTGGTTTAAAAGAAGGAGCATTAAGTATAGATGGAGGGTATTTGAGTATGAGTGTGTATATGAATTTATGTATGAGTGTGTATGTGTGTGGTTGTATGTGTATATATGAGTGTATGCTTGTATGTGTGGTTGTATGTACATGTGTATGCATCTTTAAACATATATTAGTGTTTTCCTTATTTCAATTTTTAATATGTCCACCCTATTGAGAATGTACTTATTATAATTATGTGATTATGAAAAATCCTGTCAAATAACACTAAAGTCATTTAAACTTCTGTACTCTCCTCAAATCTTACCTTTCATTAGCAGCCAGAGTCCAAGACTGGTCATTCCTCAGATATAAGTGAGTGTTGCTTTTTCCTTGTTTTCTTAATAAATATATATTCATTATATGAAACCATGGGCTTCATTATAATATTTTTTGCACCTGAATGTCATAGTATAGCCATACTAACTTGACCTTTTGGCTAAGTACAAGCAAGTATACTGATGTCCTAGCTTCCTTTCTGTCCTCCCCACTTTCTTCTGTTAGTTTCCTTCTTTTAAAATTTCTTTTTTCTTTCATGTCATAGGCATGGTGTGTCCCTAACACAAACTCATAATAGCTGTAGTTGCTTGTGCAAGATATACACATAAATATGGTCAGATAGGGGAGAAACTCAAGGACCCTTGTCCCACACAGGGCAAATGGGAGTCAAAGGCTGCAAGAAGAGAGGAAGTCATTTTCTTCAGCAATGAATCCACTACTGTGTTATCCACACTCGAATGAATAGCTTCACACTCATGTACACAAGAGTGGTTCTGGTTTAACTCAGTGAGTCACAAAGCAGACACTAAAACACAACAAAAAGACATAAAAGTGTTATGAAGTCATGGTGGGAGGGAAGGTGATGGATTTGTGTAAGGGTGAGAAGAGGGTAAGAGAAAGCAGAGGGTGAGTGTGGTTAGATGTATTATATACACATGTAAAACTGTCAGCTGATGTTTAAAGTCCAATAAGGAAACAAACACCCCATGGAAAAGAATATATTTTCTGCATCTGAGAGGACAACTGTGATATTTGTGATTCTGAGTCTGGCTTGTTTAACGTAATACAATGATCTCCAGCTTCACCAGTTTTCCTAAAAATGAGACATTTTTTTTTTATCACTGACTATAAATTCTAGTGCATATACACTGATGGGAAACTAAGTTCAATCTTTTGTGATAATTCATTTCAACATTGATACTCACTGATTTATCCTGGATTTTTCTCCCCCTGAATATTGGTTACAAAATGGGCTAGTCCATATCAAAGTAAATAATTGTAGTCTGTCTGAATCAATTTCTAAGAGGTTACTGGCTGGTTCACTTTAAGCCAGACATTGATCTCATTAAAACCAGAGACAGGGAGACTTTCTAGAATTTCCTATCCTATCCACTAAAAAATAGTTTTTTTTTTCACAAATATAGCTATGTTATCCACATACATCTATCAAAAGGTTATACATGGTGAACTCTCTCAGAACAGAATTTTTGTTGATTTACTTAGTTCTTATATATTTGCTTGGAGTTTGTCCTTGTCTGTAACTACATGCTCATGTTATGTGAGCACCATATCAGTGTCACTGACATACCGGTGTCTCAGTCACTTCAGAATTATTTCAGGACAAGGGTTAATTCTGATACATAGGTAACCTGTGTCAGAACTAGCCCAGTTTTGTCTAATAACTGAGAAGTCTTGAGGGAGGGCTCAGTTCCAAGGGTGAAAAGAAACACTGGTTCCCATGAGCTTGAGGTTGCCTAAAAGAACCTTATGTGTGTCCATCAAGAGAGAGAAAGCAAGACAGGCAGGCATTTCTAGTTACAGCCACAATTGCCTGGCAGCCCCAGAGTGATGTTCAAAGTTGCTATAACTAAAGGTTATAGATCTAGTCAAGGAATTAGTCCTGTCATGAGAAAATATGCTGTGTGACTTTTATAGCCTGGCATCCATATCTTCTGACAGGCCATCTGCCCTACCTGTCTCCACCCTTCCCTGCACATGTTCTATGAGTCCAGCTGTCTCTGTAGACACAAGGAAGAAGAAAAAGTGCTAACTGGGTTCCTCTATTTATTCTCTCATTGTGAAATCTCTAAGGTGAGGTAGATCTCAGTGACTTTTATGTAAACAAAGGCCAAGGGATGTTTATCCTAAATGGACAAAGAAGCCCTAGAAAACTTGACCTAGGACCACCAAAGAAAGAATTACCATTAGTGTACAGAATGTATGTGGAAAGGTAGATGAATAGTCCACTTTTCTTTAAAGGAATTTACAAAAGATTTAATTTTTCATGTGTTCACATGCAAATTTGAGTGTGCATGTGTGTGTGTGTGTGCGTGTGTGCGTGTGCGTGTGTGTGTGTGTGTGTGTGTGTGTGTGTGTACAGGTTCATGCATGGGAGCCAGGAGAAAATGCATCCCTTGGAAACTAGGCTTATTGGCATTTTCTGGTTGCCTGGCTTTGTTATCTAAGTGCTAGGATCTAAACTCTCATCCTTGTGATTGCTCTTAACCATTGGAACATCTCTCTAGTCCCCCAGAAGTTATTTATTTATGTTTATAAATGTCCATACTTAGTGTTTACTTATGTCGGAGTTCCTAAACAAGCATGCTAGAAAGTAATCAGAAATAGATAACTTAGAAGGAGACCATTTAGAATCCTAGTGTTTTCTTTGCTCATTTTGGATACAATTTCATGTGTAAAAATTTGAAGATGGAGCTGATGAGATTTCTTTCTTGGTTAAGAGCACTTACCACTTTTCCAGAGGACTTGAGTTTGGTTTGAAGTCCATAAGTCAGGTGCCTAAAAACTATCTGTAACTCAAGCTCCAGAGAAAGTGATGCCCTCTTCTGGCCTCTAAGAACACTCATGTGTTTGGACACTCACATGTATATACCCACTCACACAGACACACATACTTAAAAAACAATAAAAACAAATCTTTAAAATGTTTGAAGGGGTCAATTTGCTTACTTTAAGCATTGGCAGATACTTTGTATTTTTGCACTTGTGTGAGGAATTGAAAATACAGTTAGCAAGAAGATAGGCTAGACTTAAACCACATGACGTGAGAGGTCTGAATGTCTGCAGAATATTCTATTACCTTTTCTTGTGTCTATTTCTTCATATTCATTTAATTCTTGATCATAAAAAAAACATTGCTTCCCATGGATGGTAAAAGATGTGGCCACAATCTAATGTGCAGGTCTCTTAGTTCCCACTTCAACGGGAGATGGTCCATGTTTTGTAGTACCGAGGAAGGGATCCCAGTACTCGCCTTAGATAATTAGTCCAGTCTTAGACCAGTCAACAATGGTGTCAAAATTGAGGTACTTAAGGGGCTCTGTGTGGTTCATATCTCTACCCTGAAACCAATGGCTGTAGTCAGGGAATCAGACTTGGAACCTCTGATTAACACACTGAGGGGAGTTCTCATGTGAAGAAACAGATCTAGGTTGAGATGACATCAGAATGTCTCCCAAGGATGCTTGATCTTGTGAATCCTGTCAACAGAAACACTTGACAGGCACAAGACACTTTCCCTAAGTCCACTCATTAAACTTTAGTAAACAAATTTATTTTGATGGAATAAGACTGTTCCAGAATTCTCTCTCAGTATTTGAGCCACTCTTTCTAGCTCTTGGTGTTGAGGAGCAATCTATCAACACAGAGATGTAAGTACTAAGCAGTTTCTGCCAGAGCTTCAGCTCCTTTCATTTGTCCATTCAAATTTTTCTGGGGGCAAATTTATATGAAAAGCTTACAGAAGACAAATAATGGATAATGTATTGAAACTTCTTCTTAGTTAGGATTTCTATTGCTGTGAAGAAATACCATGGCCATGGCAGCTCTTATAAAGGAGATTCAATTACAGTGTGTGGGAGAGTCAAGTTTTATAATTTCAGAGGTTAAGCCCATTATCTTCATGGTGGGACATGGCAGCATGCAGGCAAACATGACATTGGAGAAGGAGCTCTAAGATCTGCAGGCAACAAGAAGTGAACTAGGACACTGGGTGTGGCTTGATCATAAGGGAACCTCAAAACCAGAATGACACACTTCCTCCAACAAGGCATAATTATTGCAACAAATCCAAATCCCCTAATAGTGCCACTCCCTATGAACTTCTGGGGGCCAATTACATTCAAACTACCATGACATCTAACAAACAAGACTGGAGACAAAACAAGAAGAGGTAACAATGAAAAGAAATTCAGGTAGAAGTGAATTTGCTGCCTGCCTATGGCAAGGTTAAGTGGTAAGCATAATCACTTAGTCAACTTAGCATTTCATGTTTTACCAGAATGACTATCTTTGTCCTTCCTCTCCAAGGGCAAATAATAGATCTATAGGGGAGTGTTATTACAAACAGCACTTTAATTGACCATCAAATTTCCATCACCAGTAATGAGCAACTCTGAAAGTGTGATCTCTCAATGTTTCACACAGACAGACAGTATCACTGTGCAATGTCCTTGTCACAATTTTCACTCTGGCTCTATTCATATAAAATCATATAGACCTCCATTGTAGGATGTTTTTAGTAATAAAATGTCACCTACTGGAATAATACGAAGAAGGCAAGTGCACCATCTTAAGGAGACTGAGTGACAAACTACAATATGGGTTATGTAGGTTATTTTTCTATTGCTGTGATAAAACACCATGTCCTAGGCAACTTGTAGAAGAAAAAAGTTTATTTGGGCTTACAGTTCCATAGGGCTAGAGTCTGTCCATCACCATTGTGGTGGGGAAGTATGTAGCAGGCAGGCATTGTGGCTAGAGCACCAATCTGAGCTCACATCCTCAAACCTGGAGAAAGAAACAGAATAAACTGAGAATGGTATGAGGGTTTAAAGTTCAGAGCACACCACCAGTGATGTACCTCCTTCAGCAATGCCAGACATTGTAAGCCTTCTGAAACACCACCACCAAATAGAGGACCAAATATTCAAATGACTAGAGATTATTTGGGACATTTATCTTCTATAAAACCACTGTGACCATCATTTGTTCTAGCATTAAAATGTCTTCTAGCTATAAGACTATTTGAGGGCCAGTTATGGACTTATTAAAAAGATTGTGTACATGATATTATTGTTTAATAAATTTTTAATTTCTGGAGAATGACATGGATTTTTTTGGTATATAAAAAAGAATACCTTCAAGGAATAAATATTCAGTATTTAGATATATTTTCATATATGTAGCATATCTGTAAGTAATTTAACAGAGATTAATGTATAGTATGTATGTACCTTAAACAGAGAAGAAGAAACATGAACAGGAGAAAGCATGTATATTAGTCAGCTTTCCAATACTATAAAAAATAACAAGGGAAAAGGGAAAAAAGCTTTACTTTGGCTCATAATTGTAGAAGTTTTAGCCATTGAAGCGATTGCTTTCATACTTTTAGTGAATTAGCACTTCACATCAGGAGTGCTTCCCACGGGGAAACTGCTCACCTCATGGTTAGAAGTGATACAGGAGGAGGAAACCAACCATTTTGCTGTATCTCTAAGGACTGAGCTTCAGTGATCTGGAGCCTCCCTTAGGTTTCATTTCTTAAGGTTTCAGCACCTTCCAATTGCATCATTTAGGGAAATAAGTCTTGTGTGTGTGTGTGTGTGTGTGTGTGTGTGTGTGTGTGTGTGTGTGTGTGTGGTGAGTGTTCATTTAGGTGCATGCTTATATGTCTGCAACTTTGCTTGTATGTGCAGGTGCATATGTGTGATTATGCAAGTGGACTCAAAGGACAAAGTGTGGTATTATTCTCAGGTACCATTTTCTCTCTCCCTCACCTCTCTTTCTTCCTTTGAGACAGGATTTCTCATTGGCCTGGAATTCATCCATCTATAAGAATTAGAGTACCTTGCCACATGGTCCCATGTATCTCCACTTCTCCAGCACTAAGATTACCAGTATGTGCCATGACACTCAAGTTTTCCAACATGGGTTCTGGGGCTGGAACTCATGCTTCCAAGACAAGCAATTAACCTGGCGAGCTATCTCTTCAGCACTACAAAGGCCATTGAGGGATGATATAAAACCCATACAATAGCAGCCCATATAGTAAGTGATGGCCAGTCATGAATCTAGATGAAAGCAGTAGAGTGGATAGTCACTATGCAAGGTTTCAGCCCTTCTAGTGAGCTTGACATCTTTAAAATTAAGTTTTTGGTTAAAAAAGACATACTATAAGAGTAATATTAATTTAAAATCTATGAAGTGAAAGTAAGCAAGAGACCCGGAAAAGTGCAAATACCTCAACTCTGTCTCTTCAATGATTGGAAACGAAAAGCACCAGGGAAGGCATGATACAATTTGAAATCTCACTTTATGAGATGTGTGGGGAAGTGAATGAAGGTGAGACATAGCACAGCTTCTTTGGAAAATAGCATTCCTTAATGGAAAAAGTTCATTTTCAGATAATAGGAGGTTAGTATTTCTGATGTTTTTATAAAACTAAACACTGTGTTAAGATAAAAAAATTCCTAAGTTTGCTATGAGTTACTGTCTCAGTAATGTCAAATAACTTTAGCAAATGACATATTGACAGATAATATCAGACAATAAGATAAAATCCAGGCTAGCAAATTGACTCAGTAGATAAAGGCAGTTGTGCATAGGCCTGAGGGCTTGATTTAATGCAGAAGAGAACCAACCCATGAGATATGTTCTGTAATTTGTACTGTGGGGTTTGCCTACTTACATTCACAGACATATATACATACACATATTAAAGAAATGAGTCAAAAATTTAAAACAGAATGGAAATTATAAATTAGCCTAAACTGAAAAGAGAATTGGCCCAACAATTACTATGAGTCAAATAAAACCATACTTATTTGATATAGAGCCTTCATAGCATGTACAAAGCTATAGGTTCAAATCCCTAAAACGCCATCAACTGGTCATGTACATGTCTACAATACCAGAGTTAGAGAGTTGAGGGCAGGAGGATCAAAGATCACGGTTATTCTGGGCTACATAGTGAAAGAAGGTTGAAAAAAGGGAGAGAGGGAGGGGAAGGATGAAAGAAAGAGGGAAGGTAAGAAAGAAAAAATGAAAGAGAAAAAAACCTCACACATCCACGAGGACCTAATATTGCCACCAACAAGTTTGTGCATACAACCATTTACCAGCAAGTACCTAACTCAACATCACCCCTTTATAAATAGCATCCAGAAGTCTGTGTGAAATTTCTTCATTTTCTTTAGTCTAGAAGGGATTTGGTTGGACTTGACTGTCCCTGTCCTAGATTCCTGTCCTTTTCTAATTTGCTTCTTTCATCCCTACTGGTGGTCATTTCTTCCTTATCCTAGAGCAGTGGTTCTCAAACTTCCTAATGCTGTGAGCCTTTAATACAGTTCCTTGTGGTGATCCCAACCATTATTACATCATTACTTCATAGCTCTATTTATGCTATTGTTATGAATCATAGTGTACATATCGATATGCAGGATGTCTGATATGTGACCCCAAATGGGCTGTGTCCCACAGATTGAAAACTGCTGCTCTAGAGCCTTGACTGCATTCATGATGCAATCATCATTCATAGCTCAGAAACGACAATGCAAGACAATGTAACTTGAGGTTAAAGGAAAATGTTTAACGGAGTCATTATGAACTTTTACCCCAGACAGAATGGCTATCACAAAAAGAACAAATAACAAATGCTGGAGAGAATACAGAAAAAGAGGTACTCTTATTCACTGCTGCTAGGAATGTAAATTAGTCTAGACACTGTGGAAATCAGTGACAAGGTTGAAGACATTTAGCCATGAGAAGGAAGGATGCTGGAGAAAAATGCCAGGAGCTGATTATGAGAGACACAGGTTGTTTGTACTGAGAACGTCTGTTTTTAAATGATTCCAGCCTGAAGTAAGAGTTTTAAGAGTAAAATAAAGTTGATCATCCCTTGAAGTGAGAGGGGAAGGGAAAAGTGACTAAATCACATGGGACTGAAAGCCTTCAATTTCCCATTTCCTTCCTCTGTAGCACAGAAATGGAAGGAATTAACCAAGCCCCTGCAGAGTGCATATACTGCATGGTGTTGGTGGTGTGTTCAACCAGGATAATGAGATTTTATTTAGATTCCAGCAAGTGCCCACTGAGGGAAAGAAACACTTCAGGTTTATCAATAATTTCTATGTCAATTGACTTATCTCAGATTTGAGATGCTAGTGAAAACCAAGCACATCACCCGATTACATTATTTATCTGGAATGTACATAATGCATGAAGAGTTGCGTTATTTAAACTTGTTAGATAAATAAATTGCTGGCAAGGTCTCAGTATTCATAATCCAGGCTGGCACTACCTGCTCAGTTATGTGTCAATGTCTTTCAGGTTAGGGTGGATGAAAGTGTTCAGCAGCATGACCCCTGCTCACAAGTTAAATCCCCCAAAGCAGACAGTTTTACCCTTGTGGGCCTAGGTAATTATCCTCCCTCATGCCTTTTGCTCATACTTGCATTATCAAATATGTTTTATGCACATACCCACCACCCAAAGAAAACAAAAAATCCATGGCAGAGTTGAAATTATAAAAACAATTTATACCATCTTTCATGACTTAAGTATCTTTTACTTCCATTCAGACCTTCCTCATCACTTAATAGTTAGCCTTTCTTCCCACATGTTATATTGAGCTCACATGAGCATTTGTTGGCACATGTGTTTATATTGTATATTTCTTATTGTCTTTAAAGGAATAAATATTTGAAAGAAATAAAGCTAAGACTATGGGAGCCTTCAAGGTCTGGGAACTTCATTTTATAAAGCACACTCTCTTCCATTATCACTGTGACCAGAATCTCCCACTGAATGAAATGTATGGCCACTGGAGTGAGCAGATGTGACACTCAAACAGTACATTGAACAAGCCTCATTAGGTTTTGTCCTGAAGTCTCATTTATTACAGCAAGCTGTGGGCATGCTCACAGAATGTTTGACTCAAGGTAGGTGCTCTGAAATGCCTGACTTACTCAGAAAAGAAAGAGGTCTGTTATGTTTGCTATCAAAAGGTGGGAGGATGGCTGGTTCCTTCCTTCCAGGGGGTTCTGTGAATGAAAGTTGCCAGGAGAAGCTGCATCTTCAAGTTGACACATTCTGCATGGTTGATTGACCGAATGGAATGCCGCTGATTGAGGAGAGGGTGGGATGTTGCTAGTGCACAGACTAATTAGAGTTTACCTTGAGCTGTCTTTAGGTCCCTAAAGAATCATTCCTTGCCCACTACCATGTCTGACCTAATATCCTGTGACTAACAGATAAGGGCCTAGTCCCTACTGCAAATGACTTGACAATTTTTGTTGACCCTCCCTGGAAGGCACCACCTTCCCTGTGGAGTGGGGGTGGGTGGGTGGCATGGGAGGGTGGTCACAGAGCATGGGAGGGAGGAAGAGAGGGAGGGAGGATGAAGGAACTGGGATGGATATGTAAAATAAGAAAAAAAAAGTCTCTTGGAATATATTAACCTAACAAGCTTCCACCAGCCAATAGTGGAAAGGGTGACTTGACAGCATTTGAATCCAATAGCTGAGATTTCTCAAGCTTTGATGTGACTGCCTTTGAAAAGTGACTTATAACTTTTTGCTGTTGTTCTGTTGCTATAGGAACCTGATAAAACTGCTTCCACATTAAAACATGGTATTTGGGGGTAACTTGAAACCATGTTCCCAGGCATCATCTCTCATATTTGGTTCCAGAGTAAGCTATCTCTTATCTCTTTTGAACTGACAGTTGTGTGTTTTAGTTGACAGTACTTAGCAAGGCCAGAGAAGGTTACTGTGTTCCAATGATGTTAAGTCAACTCCAAAGTATCCTGGTAGAACCAGCCTCAGATTCCCAGGTGTCTGCTACTTTTGTCTTCAAGTTATTGTGTGCAGAACAAAGGTCAATCATGTGGAGAAACTAGCTGATACTCCATTCCACTAAGAACATTTCTGTGTTATCTATGCATACATTGATTTTTCACAGCCTTCCAGGCCGTTCAGGTTTTCCATCTGAGAACCTAGAGAGGTTTCTAGAGCATTCTCCCATCCCCTTTGTGACCCTTTGGGTCACAAAATCACTGAGAACTCCACTGTGCTTTGCAAAAGAGTTTTTTCTAAGGAGTGCCATGGGTTTCCCTACCTAACTCCCAGACATGGCAAATGACCTAAGGAAAAAAGACTGACCGAGGCTGTCTCTTCCTGAGGTACTGTTGGCTGTGTGCTCCCAGCATCAGTTCTGTGAAGAGCAAAGCCCTATTTCATTACCTGTGATTGCCCAGAAATAGTAATTTCTATGTGGCAGAAAAAGCTGCAGAAAACTTCTCATGGACTTTGTGTCTCTTTTAACTCTTTCTAGTTCTTGTTCACCTGGCAGCAGCTTTCTTGCATCCTCCTTCAACCCCCTACACATCCACATTTCACATAGTTTTAAATATCTGGGGGGGGGTTTGCAATGGCGTGTTTGTTTGTGTGTGTGTGTGTGTGTGTGTGTGTGTGTGTGTGTGTGTGTGTGTGTGTATGTATGTGTGTGTAAGCCAGAGGACAACCTCGAGTGCTGGTCCTCACCTTCAATCATGTGTGAGACAGGTGTCTTATGCTCTATTGTGTCCTCCAGGCTGGCTGGCTCAAGAGCTTCCAGGATTCTCCTGTTTCCACCTCCCATCTAATGTGGGGATGCTAGGATTGCAGACCTACATGCTGTAGTACCAGGCTTTACATGCATTACAGGACCCAAACTCACGTCCTCATGCTTGCACAGAAAGTACACCTCTCCAACCCTCATGTATTTTTCAAGCTCTGTTTGAAATCTTGGCTGTTTTAGTTACTTTTAGTAGAGGGGTGTCATAACTGGTCCATTTCACAAGAAAATGAACAGGTCCTCTACATAGTTATTTCTACAAAATGTTCCTTCTTTGTAGGGCATCTCACCATTCAACATGGCATATGAAAAGCTGGTGACACAGTAGGCAAAAGTGATGGGTAATGTCCTTCTGTATGCTGGGAATATGTTTCTTTTTTTTTTGGTTGATGAATAAAGCTGTTTCAGCCCATGGGCAGGCAGGATTTAGTCAAGCAGTAAATCCAAATAGGGAGAGAGAAAAGTAGTAGTCAGAGTCACAGAAATGCCATGTAGCTGCTGAGGAAGCAAGAGACTCATGCATCACTTGTAAACCAAGACCACATGGAGATAAATAGATTAGTAGAAATGAGTTAATAATTTAAGCAGAGCTACCCAATAAGAAATCAGACCCACTGTCCAGCAGTTTATAATTTATATAAGCCTCTGTGTGTTTATTTGGAACTAAACATCTATGGGACTGGGCAGTCCACAAGAAAGAGTTCCTTAGACACACACACACACACACACACACACACACACACACACACACACACAAAGATGAAAGAATTTATTGCAATATATTCTAATAAAGCAATGGGGCAGTTCTCAGAGAAGAGATGAGAAGAGATGACATTAGAGTCAACATTAATGTGATTGGCAATGAAGTACTGGGTATGGGAATTTCTGGTGATTTTGAGTCATCTGTGCTCTTATAGATGACTATAATAAACCCACTGGTTCACCAAGCTGGCCTTGGATACAATCCTTTCTTTCGTTTCTCAGCATCCCTTCTATCTGGGTGATCAGACATTTTACATTTCTCAGAACAAGTGACATTGTGGTATTCATTAATGTATTCTATGGTTCAGACATATATTGAGTGTGCCCCTAGGGCTTTTTGAGCTGAAAATAAACCCCAAAAGTGAGGTTTTAAGAGGTTAAAACTTAATTTGCTATAGTGTTTAGAGGTAAACTTTGGGTAATTGATAAATGGAGCCCCATGACTGAATCCACCCCATGTTTTGGGGATTCCTCTAGCCTCTAGCCAACAACCTTATATGTTCTTCCAAACCTCAGCCAAAAAAAAAAAAAAAAAAAAAAAAAAAAAAAAAAAAACTTCTTTGTTTATAACTCATTCAGTCTGTGGTATTGTGGTCCTGCAACAGTAAATGGACTGTTACAATCTGTAACCTTGTTCTACAACATAATTTTACTGTTTCTTTTAACATTTTCCTTTGTATTAACATCAGAATATATTTCTTTTAAGTTACTTTAGTAATAAAGTAAATAATCTCGAAGAAACCATGTTAGAGTGTTCAATGAAGCTTATAAATTCCAAAAATAGATATAAAAGATGACTTATTTTCAATAACATTTAATAATAGCAAGCAGAAACAGTGTAAGAGAATGTCTACTGGACTGAACAAAGAGCCAGGCATGGTGGCACACAGCTGTATTCCAGCTCAGCAGAGGCTGAGCAAGAGATTTCAGAGTTCAAGCCCAGCTTGGGCTATAAAATAAGTCTTTGTACCTCCCCCAAAAAACAAAACAAATAACAACAACAACAAAAAAAAAACAAAACTAAAAAGTACATGTTTTGGTTCTTTCTTCATGAGACACAGAAAATGAATGATAATCAAATAAGGTTATTTTATTTTACTTACTAACATGGTTAGTTGAGTGAAATACTGAATATAAAGGAGAATCATTGGTGCCAGATGAAACATCTTATTAGCAAAGCCAAGGAGCAATGACAATTTTGAACAGTGTGTCAATTATGCTTTACTTGAACTGTAAAAACTTGTTTTATTTATTACCAACCATATTTTGAGCCTTCGTATTTATTGCTACTATGGGTTATATTTTACCAGAAATTGTGACTTAAATGAGCCTGATCTTGGCCGTAAATACTGTTCTTGTGGTTAATAGGTTTTTTTTTTTCTAGAATGTATATCAAAAGATCTTCCATGTTCACTGGACAACTGTACTAAATTATAATATCAGAGGACAGGAAAGACATAAAGAGTGCAGGAGATATTGAGAAATTGTTGTCTTTTCCATGCTATTTGTGTTGTGAATAAAGTACACACAAAGGCAAGAACAAAAGAAGAAGAAGAATGTGTGATGGTTACCATAGATTGTCAACCTGACTGGATCTAAGATTACCTAGGAGAAACCTTCTGGGTGTGTCATGGCGGGGTTTTCTACATTAAGTTGGAGGAAGTGGAATAGCCTGCTCTAAGTGTAAGCAGCACCATCCCATAAATTACAGTCCTAGAATGAGAGCAGAACATCAGAATTCATCTCTCTACTTCCTGATTGTGAACGGAATGTGAATTAGCTGCCTCAATTTGCTGCCTCCATGCCTTCCCTACAATGATGGACTATATCCTCAAAATATGAGCAACTATGTCACCTGCTCTTCTGTAGTCAGGCAATGGTTTATTATTATTTTATTTACTTATTATTTATTTTAATGAATAAGGCTGTGAGTAAAGAGAATGAATGATAAGTGAGAAATTTCTGGAAGGCAAAGAATAATACAAGTTTGTTGTTTGATCAAATACAAACAAACAGGAGCAACCAAGAATATTAAGGAGAGAAAGCAAAAGAAAGGAGCACTGTTCAGTGGGGAGTGGGATTTGTAGACTGGAAAGGGTAGAGGAGCTGAGTATGAGAAATGGAGGGATGGCTGCCCCCAGTTTGAAGACACTTATTGTTGAAGTCCCAATTAGACAGTGATCTCAAGGGAAAGACAGACCCACATATCACAGTAGGGAGAAATATGGAGCCCCCCAGAAAAACATTCTCCACAAGTCTCTGTGTGCACAAAAAATCATGAAGTAGCAGACATGTAAAGAAAAATGTTAGCATAAGAAGGAAAACCCAAGATAGAGAGGATTGATCTAGGAATAAATCAAAACTAAGGAAAACACCCTGTTTGAAAACTAAGTACTTTCTAGATCTTTAGTACTCTCCTGTAATGTCAGCACTCAGGAAGTTGAGGTAGAAAGATCACATGTTTGAAGTCTGCATGGGCTACATACATAGTCACTACTATCTCTAGAAAAAATCATAGGAAGCCTTGAAATCCACAAAAAACATGAGAGAATAGGAAGTATTCTTTCAGACATCCAGCATTCAAAGACTGGGGTAAAAACAACAGACAAATCTGAAGAACATTGGGGAGAAATAAAGATTAAGGAATTGGTTTATAAATCAATTATAGCAGTAACAATCCTAGAAAACAAAGATATGACCAGAGAAAGAATAGATTGCATTTCCCCTGAACTGAGAGAACTATCTCCACATTCAAACACTGAATTATATTTTAGGACAGCAAAGACAAATGTATAATCTGGAGAAGGTGCTAACCCATGAATGGATATGGATTTTGGCTTGTGTTAGACTTATCTTCATCATAAATGGCTTTTTGAGGATGTCTAGAGACAAAAATTATAACAAATTTAGTTTTGAAATATAAATGGCTTCTGTATTCTAGAATCAAGCAACACCTTATTCTACAAAACTAATCCTAGCAAGCTTGGTGGGCCTTTTGTCTTGTTTGTTTAAAAAGTTCAATGCAATCCCCATTAAAATACCAACACAATTCTTCACCGACCTTGAAAGGATAATAATCAACTTTATATGGCAAAACAAAAGACCCAGGATAGCCAAAACAACCCTATACAATAAAAGAACTTCAGGAGGTATCACCATTCCTGACTTTAAGCTCTACTACAGAGCTATAGTTCTGAAAACAGGCTGGTATTGGCACAAAAATAGACAGGTAGACCAATGGAATTGAACTGAAAATCCTGATATTAACCCACACACCTATGAACAGCTAAACAGCTAAAATTATAAAAAGGGGCAAGGACAGCAGCTTCAACAAATGGTGCTGGCATAATTGGATGAGGGTGTGTAGAAGACTGAAGATAGACCCATGTCTGTTCCCATGCACAAAACTCAAGTCCAAATGGTTCAAAGACCTCAACATCAATCCAGCCACATTGAACCTCTTAGAAGAGAAAGTAGGAGGTCCTCTTGAACAAATTGGTATAGGAGACCGCTTCCTGAACATAACTCCAGTGGCACACACACTGAGAGCAACAATTAATAAATGGCACCTCTTCAAACTTAGAAGCTTCTGTAAGGCAAAGGGCACAGTGGACAAGACCAAACAGCAGCCCACAGACTGGGAAAAGATTTTCACCAATCCTATATCCGACAAAGGGCTGATCTCCAAAATATACAAAGAACTCAAGAAACTAGTCAACAAAACACCAAATAACCCATTAAAAAATGGGGTACAGAACTGAAGAAAGAATTCTCAATAGAGGAAATCAAAAAGGCTGAAAGACATTAAGAAAGTGCTCGACATCCTTAGCTATTAGGGAAATGCAAATAAAAACAACTTTGAGATACCATCTTACTCCTGCCAGAAAGGCTAAAATTAGAAACACAAATGATGACTCATGCTGGAGAGGATCTGGAGAAAGGAGAACACTCCTCCACTGCTGGTGGGAGTGCAAACTCATACAGCCATTTTGGAGATCTGTATGGCGGTTCCTCAGGAAAATGGGAATCAGTTTACCACAGGACCCGGCAATCCCCCTCTTAGGCATATAACCAAAGGATTCACCTCCATGCAACAAAGACATCTGTTCAACTATGTTCATAGCAGCATCATTTGTAATAGCAAGAACCTGGAAGCAACCTAGATGCCCCTCAATTGAAGAATGGATAATGAAGATGTGGCACATCTACACAATGGAATATTACTCTGCAGAAAAAAAAAATAATGGTATCTTGAAATTCGCAGGCAAGTGGATGGCACTTGAAGAAACCATCCTGAATGAAGTAACCCAGTCACAAAAAGAGGAACATAGTATGTACTCACTCATATATGGATTTTAGACCGAGATCAAAGGATCAAAAGCCTATAATTCACACTACCAGAGGAACTAGGATACAGGGTGTATTCTAAGAGATTCATATAAAGTCCCTCACAGAAGGGGAAAGGGACAAGTCCCCCATAGCACAGGAGAAGTGGGGGGGCAGTGAATGGAGAGAGAAGTAGGAGAAAATGAGGGGGAGGAAAGGAAAACACATGCGACTAGGAAAATTGAGCCCGGTTAGGAATAGAAGACAGGAGAGAGAGAGAGAGAGCACATAAAAGAGGGAGCCAATATTGGTTTGAAGATAAAACTGAACACAAAGAAAGGTCTAGAGAACTATAAGACTGCTGCCAAATAACAATTTGAGCTTCTGTGGAAAGGCTACCATAAATGCCCTTCCCGGAGAGTGAGATCAACAACTAACTTATCCATGGAGCCCTCATCTAATACCTGCTGGAAACAGGAGCAAACACCCATACATAAGCACTGAGTCGAACTAGAACCCAGATGCAGATGGAGAGGACAAGACCAGGATGCAGAAACACATAAAGACAGCTTACCTGAACAAGGAGGAGCTAACGGGCCACCAGACTGATAGCTGGGAAGCCAGCATGGGGCTGACTCAGGCCATCCTGAATATGGGTCTCAGCCAGAAGGACTGAGCAATCTAAGGGACCTCAGACAGTGGAGCCAGGATGTATCCCTGGTGCACAAAAGGACTTTCTGAACACATCCCCCATGGAGGGATAACTGCCTTAATCTAGAGACAGGAGAGAAGCCCTAGTCCCTACTTCACAGGACCTGTCAGATCTACATGACCCCAACTGGATGGCATTCCCCTACATATGGAATTGGGGTGGGGGATGGGAGGGGAGGTTGGGTAAGGTGCATGTGAGAGGGCAGAGAGGGTAAAAGGGAGGGAGGGAGGGAGAGAAAAAGGGAGGGAGAGAGGGAGGAAGAGCGAACTGGGATCAACATGTAAAATAATAAATTAAATAAAAAAAATGCTTTGACTCCAAAATTTAAGTTCAAGGCCAAGTTACTAGGGAAAAGGATTTCTACTTTTGTTTCCACAGAAAATGAAAAGATGTGGATTCCTTCCAGACTAATGTGGTTTGATCAAGCCAGACTGCATGAAACAGAGTACCAGGTGATCCTACATTCAAAACAGCTGGACAAAGCAGCCTTACAGATTACAGCCAGTATTTCTGCATCTTCTTAGAATCCCCCATGACAGCACCCCTTACCAGCAGGAAGTAGTTTGGAAAGAATGACACCCAAATTCCCAAATATTGTCTATAATTTTTTTCTCATTTAATTGGACTTGGTTATATAAAATAAATAAATAAATAAATAAATAAATAAACAAACCTGAAAAATAGCTCAAAGCAAAGTGAAAGTAAAGTTAGTCTTCATGAGTAGAGAAGTGGGTACCAGAGATGGGGGTTATTGTTTCTAAGGGGATCTGGATTTTATTTGGGTTTCTGTTGTGCCATCTGTCTATATTTTTGTTGTTGTTGTTGTTGTGAGGTGTTTAGATTTTTTTTGTACAAAAACTGAGGCTCTTTTTCTGCCAGTGAGTGTGGACATAATTGTGGTAGGACCCCATCTTTGTGTATGAGCCCAGAATAAGGTATAATAGGGACCCTTGCCTTAGTGCACTGATGCAGAAACAATGTGCTTTGGCTTTGACCAGAATGGATCCCAATTCTGTCTTTTCTGTGTTGTAATGTGGAAAAGAAGCTCACTGTAGATGAAGGATAATGAACTACTTTTCAGGTAAATGGAAATTTAATGCTGGGAACAAAATGGTGTTTGTGAGTGTGTGGGGTTTTATTTCCACATCTGTGTTCTCGGAGCACACAGGTTAAATGAATCTTTTTTTTTTCCTCTCCTGAAGAGTAGTACAGAATAAGGCTGACAAGATCAAAAACAACATCTAAAATTATAGATACCATTCCAAAGATTACTGAGATATCTTGGTTAGTCTGACATGTTGGCTAGACTCTCCTCATTTTGTTTTAAACAGCGTTCTTGTAAAGAATAGTTTAGTAAGAAAGCATTTTATTTATTTATTTACATATCTATCCCAGTTCCCTCTCCCTCCCTCTCTTCCTTCCTCCATCCCTCCCTTTCTCTTTCCCTCTCTCTCCCCCTAACATGTATCCTGACCACCCTCTGCTCCCATCCCCCCCACTCCACATGTAGGGTGATGCCATCCAGGAGGGGTCATCTAAATCTGTCAAGTCATTTGAAGTAGGGACTAGGACTTCTCTCTAGGTTAAGGGAGTATCCCTCCATGGGGGATGTGTCCACAAGGTCCTTTTTTGCACCAGGATACATCCTAGTTCCACTGTCTGAGGTCCCTTAGACTGCTCAGTCCTTCTGGGGGGTCTGAGACAGTCCATGATGGATTCTCAGATATCAGTCTGGGGACCCTTTACCTCCTCCTTGTTCAGGTCAGCTGTCTCTATGTGTTTCTGCAGCATGGTCTTGTCCTCCCTCTTTGCATCTGGATTCTAGTTTGGCTCTGTTTAATTGTGGGGGTTTGCTTCTGTTTCCAACAGGTGCTACATGAGGGCTCCATGCTGGTGGAAAAGTTAGTCGTTGATCACATTATCAGGGAAGGGCATTTATGGTAGCATTTCCACTGTTGCTCAAATTGTTAGTTGGAGTCAGTCTTGTAGGTATCTGGACATTTCTTTAGATTCAGTTTTCTCTACAATCTCACAATGGCTCTCTCTATTAAGTTCTCTCTCTCTCTCTCTCTCTCTCTCTCTCCTGTCTTATATTCCTCCCCTGACTCAATCTTCCTTGTCCCATGTGCTTTCCTCTCCTCCCCTTCTCTTTCTCCTAGTTCCCCCAACATTCACAATCCCCCCCCACTCCCCATGTGCTCTGGAGATCTTGTCCCTTCCCCCTTGTGTGAGGGACCTTATATGAATCTCTTAGAATACACCCTGTATCCTAGTTCCTCTGTAGGTGAGAATTATAGGCTGATGATCCTTTGCTCTACGTCTAAAATCCATATATGAGATAGTACATACCATGTTCCTCTTTTTGTGACTGAGCTACCTCATTCAGGATGGTTTCTTCAAGTTCCATCTACTTGCCTGTGAATTTCAAGATTCCATTTTTTTTTTCACAGACTAGTATTCCATTGTGTAGATGTGCCACATCTTCTTTACCCATTTTTCACTTGAGGGGAATCTAGGTTGTTTCCAGGTTATTGCTATTACAAATGATGCTGCTATGAACATAGTTGAACAGATGTCTTTGTTGCATGGAGGTGAATCCTTTGGTTATATGCTTAAGAGGGGGATTGCCGGGTCCTGTGGTAGACTGATTCCCATTTTCCTGAGGAACCGCTATACTGATCTCCAAAATGGCTGTACGAGTTTGCACTCCCACCAGCAGTGGAGGAGTGTTCCCCTTTCTCCACATCCTCTCCAGTATAAGCTGTCATTGGTGTTTCTAATTTTAGCTATTCTGACAGGATTCATCAATTTAGAATGCATTTTACTGTTTTAGATATATATAAGTTTGTGTGTGTGTGTGTGTGTGTGTGTGTTTGTAGGTGAAGAGATGAAGATGAACATTTATTTTAAGGAATTGGTTTACATGATTGTGAAGGTGGGCATGTTGGTAAACATTAGCCAGTGGGTAGAACAGAGAAAGGAAGGATGCTGAAGCTGCTTTGAAACAGGGTTTCTATTATCTGGATGCTCAGTCTTTTTGCCTAAGGCTTTCAATGGATGGAGTGAATCCCACCCACATGCTGCTGCACTGTCTGACTTGTTCAAAGCTTCCTTGTTTAGATGTTAACCTCATCTAAAGTACCTTTATTTTCTGGAGTTTTCCCAAATAATCTGCATCCTGTGACCCAGCATATAATAATCCCATCACACAAACATGACAAATCTTGGTATGATCAAAGAGAAAGTCAAACTTCAACAACATAAAATTTGCAACCCCAGTGATAGAAAATAGAAAATGGCAGGATAGAAGAGAGGAAGTCAGAATGGTGTGCTGGGTACCCTTAGATTATCTTGACACAAATTACAGTTACCTGAGAGGAGAGAGCCTAGATTAAAAAAATATCTCCATAAGATTGGACTGTAGGCCAGCTTGTATAGTATTCTTTTTAACTAGTAATTGATATAGGAGAGTCCAGTACATTGTGGGTGGGGCCATCCCTGGGCTGATAATACTGAGTTCTATAAGAAAGCAGGCTGAGCAAGCTATGAGAGGCTGCACCCCTTCATGGCCTTGCCTCCAGATTCCTACCTCTGCCCTGTTTGAGTTCTTTGAACCACAAGCCAAATAAACCTTTTCTTTTCCATCTTGCTTTTGGTCATGGTGTTTCATCATTGTACTAGTAACCCTAACTAAGACAAATGGTACCCTGATAAGGAGTAGCAAGAGGGAATGGATGTGGCTCAAACCTTTAATTCCAGCATTAAGGTGGAGGCAGGAAAATAGCTATGAGTTCAAGGCCAGCATGAACTTCATGGTGAGCTTCAGGCCAACCTTAGCTATATAGTATAACTCTATTTCAACACCTATCTTCCATCAAAGAAAAGGAAAGAATAAAAGTAGCAACCACTGATGAACCATAAACTAGAATCTTAATAAATTTAGAGATATAACATAATTGTCTATATCTGAAAAGAGGGATAGCAGAAGAGGATGTTTGTGTTAGAAAAATCTGAATTGTTTCCAAAGTGGAGAGCTGGTATTTATAGCTTAGGTATAACAAACATGATATAGATAGTTTCAAACCAGGCCACAAGCCAGGTTTCTGTGGGCTAGATTCCTTGGGCAGGTGAGATTTCTAAAGTACAGAGTACTTTTACATGCACATAGACAAGACCAGGCTCTTGATTTAGTGTGCTATATTATCTTGAGAAGGTCTGTCTTATGTATAGCCCGTTCTGAAATTTACACCCCTGCCTGACTGGTGTAGGCTTCTATGCTTCCCACTCTGAGTTAGAAGGAAGAAGTGGTTACTATACCTGTGGGTAACTAACAGGTAAAAAGTGCTGACTTCTGCAAACATTGAATGAGGAGAGGTGGGATGGGGGGACTTCATTTTCATAGCAATTTGTCTGCTTTAGTTTTTCATATGCATTATAAATTTTCATTTGTGATCATGTATCTTTGATGAAAATAAATGAAATAAGATGAGTGAAGAGGTGATACTTTTCACCTTAGACAATTCTTAAGAGAGTTAAATAAGAAGACAGATGAGAAAAATATCAGGAAATAAATAGGAGAGAAACGGATTCACAATTAGAAACAGATACTTCACTCCAGGGTATCCTCTCTCTGTTCCTGGGAGGCAGACCTTCTGCACACTGTGGCCTGTTATTTAAACTTTTACCTGGCTGCTAGAAATGCAGAAAAGGGTCTGATATTGAGAAGTGTGGGTGCTTTTCAGAACTGTAGCTACTGGCTGTTTCATAAGTCATGGTGGGTGCATGAAAAAGCTAGTCACGTCTCAGCAAGCTTGAAGGGCACTGGAAATGGATCTACCCCTCTCTGGATCTGCAGTTCATAATAACAGGGATTAAGGCTGCAGGACTGAGTGTTTAAATGAACGGAATATGAGTTGTCCCTTTAGCTCTTGCTGGACATGGCAATAAGATTCTAGCCAACCAGAGACTTTAAGATAAAAAACAAAGACATGCAGGATGGTAGTGATGCACACCTTTAGTCCCAGCACTTGGGAGGAAGAAGTGGGCAGATTTCTGTGAGTTTGAAGCTAGCCTGGTCTACAGAGCAAGTTCCAGGACCTTCTCCAAAGCTACACAGAGAAACCCTGTTTCAAAAAGCCAAACCAAACCAAAACCAAAACCAAACAAAAACAAAACAAACATATACACCAGACCATTATTTCATCCTGTAAGCATTAATTAGGTTCTAGTCAGATGATACAGCTGGTAAAGGCACCTGCTGCCAACCCTGACAACCTGAGTTCAATCCCTGGAATGCACATGCTAGAAGGAGACTCCCACTGGTTTTCCTCTGACCTTCATACATGAATCATGATACCCATGTATCCTCTGGCCTCATGCACACAAATAAAAATAATACATAAATGTAATAAAAAATTAAAATTATTCTAGATAGGCCTATCAATCATGTGGGCAGGAAAACAGACCTCTGAAAGCAGCCTGTTATAGAAACATTAGAAGCAGTATGAAACTTGCCTAAAAAGTGAATCAACACATTGTTTACTTTCATCCCTTTAGAGTATTAATGTTAGGTTTAATGAACTCTAGCTCTCTGCACTATGCTCTCTGTATCTTATCAGAATTATTTTAATGTAGGATACATGAACCCTTGAACTAATTAGAGGCTAGAATGAGAGCCATATGAGAGATACCTTACAAAACCAAAAGATCCACAGGCTACACAACAAATCCCTGAGAAATTGTCTGCTACCAGAACTTCAGGAAAATTTCCCCATCAATATTGTTGATGATGACCATTTGTGAGAATGGAACATCCACAGAAACATCTTGGCATGAAGTAACTCTGCCTTTATCCTGAGGATCTGGGCACTCCAATTAGCTTAACTGCAGGACAATGATAAGAAAACTTAATGCTATTCACTGATTTTTATTATGGGGAAATACTCTGAAAACTCTGACTAGATGACTAATACCACTATTAACACTGTGATATCGTGGAATTAAGTGTGGTTAGGCAATAGGAAGTGAAATGTAAATGGTAAATTGAGAACATATTCATTAAGACATCCATATACCACTCCATATATTATGGTTTTAGAATTATTTTAAAGCATGTCTTTACATTAAGTGACTCTAATTCTCTAGGTTTCCAATGATAGAACAGCTTATCATTGGGTTGATATTGTTTGTTTGTTGTCTGTATTGAGTTGTAGAAACAGTATCTCAGCCCAGGCTGGGCTTGAATTGCTGTCCCTCCTACCTCTACCTCCCAGGGGTTGGAACTACAGGCATGTGGCTCCTCTTTCAAGGGTCTACATTAATATTTTGAAAAGTTTTCTGTCTTTATTTTTTCTTCCTTATCTTGATTGCACTGGACCCTTGTCATCATCTTCAGGCATCAAACCAAGTAGAGGGAGAAGTAGGTGGGTGGGTGGGCAGATACAAAAGTTAATACTGTATGGTAGTGTAAGTAGTATTTTCAAGAAAAAGGGAAGATAAGCTAGTCTTCCAGAGACAAAGAGAGATTGAAAAAAATTCTGCCGGGTGTAGTGGTGAAGATTTTTAATCCCAGTGCTCCTGAGGCAGAGGCAAGCAGATCTCTGTGAATTCAGGCCCAACCTGATCTACATAGTGAGTTTAAAGACAGCTATGGCTACACAGTAAGACCATGTCTAAAACAAGCAAGGGGAAAAAAACCCATGTTTTTTTTTTAATTGCTGCATTAGTAAATTGTTGCCATAACCTAGACGAGACCACATTTGGCTCTTTTATTCCAAGCATTGAGTTCAAAATTCAATGAAAATCAGTATATTTTATAACATGAGAAATGGAGGCAATTTGTCCTGGAGAGATGGCCCAGCAGTTAAGAGCATGTATTGCTCTTGCATAGGACCAGAGTTTGGCTCCCAGAGACTATGTTAGATAGTCATCATCATCAGTAACACCAGCTCCTCAGAGATTTCAAATCCTTTTCTGGACTGTGTGGGCATGCATGTATGCTCTCTCTCTCTCTCTCTCTCTCTCTCTCTCTCTCTCTCTCACACACACACACACACACACACACACACACAGAGAGAGAGAGAGAGAGAGAGAGAGAGACAGAGACAGAGACAGAGAAAGAGAGAGAATTCAAAGTAAAATTTTTCTAAAAAGTGCATGTAATTTATTCTGGCTAAGTCCTTAGAGTGCAGCCACAGTTCATTGCAGCTGCTGCCAATTCCTTAAAGGGTTTGCTACAAATAAGTAGCTGTAAACATCCAACCTCTGTTGTCTTAAAAAAAATTACAGGTCTTTTCTACCACGTCCCTGAACTGAGTTTCTAGCAATTATCAAAGCAAAGCAGATTAAAGGCAAAGTTATACTTTCAGGCTTCCATTGGGAAAAACATAAATCACATCTACCAAAGAAGTCTGTATAGGGGAAGTTTCCTTCCTATCCTAATCACTGATGAGAATTTTGTGTTAATTTATTTGAACAAATTCTGGACTAATTATTAAGATCTAAGTACCCTTGATAAACTGCAGTTTCTCATTTCAGTCTACATTAATAGACTTGTCTTTCTGGCTTACCATTAAGGCTAACAGTCAAAGTCAATACTGACTTCATTCATGTCCTCTGTTCCCCTTTTTCTTCTTCCCCTCCTCTTAGAATCTAGCCTTGTGTCTGTTTCCCTCCACACCGTCAGCAGGTGCTGTTATCATCACTCTTGTCTTCACCAATAGTTCCACAAGAAGTCAATAAATATATGAGAAATAATATCATTTCCTGAACTTCTCGTGGAATAAAGTGCTTACTGGATACCTGTTCTTCTTTGCCTTAAGTACCTGTGTTTAGATTGAAGACTGCATTTAATGGCCTCTTAAATGGTGAAAAACTAGGATCAACCCAACTCCTGTGAATGTCATTATAGATTCATGAATTTTCCAAGCTCAGTGAGTGGTACTCCCCTGTCACTCTTTCTCACCTTCAAACTGTTATTTTATCAGTGGAGAGCCTTGCAGAGGGACTCTCTCTCTCTCCTAGCCATAGAATGGACAGCCTCTTGGCTTCTGAGACTGATATCTGTGATTAGAGTCTGGGCTGCTGTTTCCAGATTCTTGGCCCCTTATCCGAAGAGTTGAAATAAAGGCTTATACAGATTGCAAATGAAAACTTTATTTAAAAGCAAAACAATAGTGCAGATCAGAAAGAGGCACATTGCTAGATAGCAGTGGATCATAGCAGTGGAAAAGTGATCAAGACTCTGATTATTGGGCAGGTTGGTGGTGTGCTGGTGGGGGTGGGGGTGCTGGTTCCTTTTGGAGAGGAGAAGTTCCTTCAAGAGGAGGAGTTTGGTAGCTAGTAGAATAGTTGGTTGACTGTTTTAATTGACTTATTTTGCAGAGTGCAGTTTTGAAGAGTGCAAGTCCTAAGTGAAGAATATAGCCAGAATTGAATCCATTATCTTTACTGTTCCTTTCTTTTCTTTTCTTTTCTTTTTGTTTTTTTTTTGTTTGTTTGTTTGTTTTTTGTTTTTTGTTAACTTGACACAAGCTAGAGTTATTTGGGAAGAAGAACCTCAGTTGAGAAAATGCCTCTATCAGATTCCACATGGGCAAGTCTGTGATAGTTTTTTTTTGATTAATGACTCACATGGGGGCCAAGCCCCACCACCACTCTGGGCAGGTGATTGTGGGTGATATAAGAGCAGGTTGAGTAAGTCCTGAATAACAAGCCAGTAAGTAGCATTCCTCCATGGCCTCTGCCCCAATTATTGCCTCCAGGTTCTTGAGTTGTTCCTAGACTCCCCTTCATTAAGAACTGTCAGTATAAAATGAAAATAATCCTTTGCTTCTCTAGCCATTTTTTGCCATTATCTTTATCATGTTAATAGAAATCCAAGAAAGCAAAGCCTCTAAGGAGAACAAAGCACTTTTATATTTCTGCATACTATTTTCCAAATAAAAGTGACTAGGCTCTGCCTGCCTGTCTTAGGAACAGTAGCTATGCAGTCTCCTCTATAGACACTTCTTGGAACAAAGAAAATTCTCTGCCTGTGCCTTCAGGAGGATTCTGATTTCTCCCTTCTCTTCCTTTCCTCTCCTTGATTTCTTTCCAGAGTTGCCAGAGTGCCCTGAATCCTATGCATTTGAGATGTGTTTGGTGCTCAGGCCGAGTGTTGGCCAGTTTAGATATCAAGACAATTTGAGTTTTGCTTTTTGTTTTTCATTTTTGAATGTTGTCTTAGGACCAGTTTTCTGATGCCTGGGGAAGTTGTTATTTTTCTGTTGTATAGTCCAGATTTGATATTTTAGTAAATTTGAGGAAATCTCTAGGGAAGCATTCTTCCTGTGAAGAAACAGAGAGCCTTCTCATGCCATACTTTGCTTACCTAGTACACCCTAGTTGTAGAACAGGAGAGCCTCTTATCCTTGACTTTAGGATATGTGATTTTGAGGAGACATGAGATTTTATCAAGTATCAATTCTTCATTTTTCATATGGGAGAATTTGATAATTGTGGTAGTTTGAATGAGAATTGTCCAATAGGCTCATAAATTTGAATAATTGGTCACTAGAGACACTATTTGATTAGGAGATGTGGCCTTGTTAGAGGGAGCATATCCTGAGAGTGGGTTTTGAGATGTCAAAAGCATATGCGAAGCCCAGAGTCTGTCTATTTCTTCACAGCAATAGAATACTAAAATAGCAATATACATTTCCCAAATAGTATTAGTGCTGAACTATTAGTGCTGAAGTAAACCTACTTTTTTTCCTTCTTGTTTCTAAACACTGCATTCCCTTCCTTTGGATGAATGGATCTTTACCAAGAAAGTAAACCAAGAAGTGATGAACTAAAGTCAAACCTGCTGTAATGTCACTCCCCAAGGTGTTGTGAATCTGTAAAAGATAGGGGAAATATTTCAGTAGCCAGTACTCCAGGTAGGCTCCATGTACAATTACAGATTGTGGGACAATGACTTCTGTGTCTCTGAACAATGCCCAGCCTCTTTGGTCCATTGAAGGAATAATCAGGTACACCAGTATCTGCCCTTGAAGAGATGGTAACCGGTTCGAATCCTTAGACACCTTTCTTGAACCTTCCTGAATGTGCTCTGTATCCAGGAAAATGAATCAGCCAATTGTTTGCCACCACTGCATGTTCATAGTTAAAGTGATAAATGTATATAACTATGAGATGAAGAGGGAGTTTCACAATAACCCAGTAATTATTGAAGAACCAAACCCGAGACTTGTAAGATGCTCTTACTTTAATCTGGACACTTTTCTGTCTCAACAAGCTGCCCCCAAGGCAAGAGACTGCTCTCCATTTTCCTGGCACCTGCACTGTTAAGTACACACGAATGCAGAATACTGTCACTATGTACATCTTTAAGCTTAACATCCAAACACAAAATTGACCTAAATCTCTGGCCCAGCCCCTGGATTCATATTCTCCTTTGCTATGAAGCTCCAGCAAAAAAAGTCACTTTCTTCTTAGTTCAAGCTCTATCCAAAAATAAGACAAATTGTAGCTGTTTCTTTTTAGTCTACAACCTTATTTACATAAGACATAGAATGTTGTCTTTAATCATTCAATTTTATTGTGTCTTCTGACAGCCTTGGCCATTTTGTATTTGTAACATGAACACCAACTTGAGACTGAGCTTCTGTTTCTTAATTGGCATGTTGTGCAAGTGCAGACTCAGAACACAAAAGTTCCCGATCTCTGTTGGAACCCACAGCTCCTCTTCCACCAATCTTTCCAGTCCATAACACATGGCTCTATTCAGTAATCCTTAATCCCCATTCCTCAGTTCATATCTCTATGATCATACCCGTTGTCTCAGGAGGATGCTCTCTTCTCTGTCATCATGAAAGTTCTCAGCCTTCATGCCCACACTAGGAGCATCCCTTTAATGGGCTCCCTTGAATTCTAGCTGTTTCCATTCCAATTCCTCACTGGCTTGGTCTTAAGAGATAGCTTTTCAGTGTGGATCTGCTACACCTCTTATTATGATTACTAAAAACCTGGAGAGGCTCCACACTGCTCACAGAACAGCTGAGCTCTATTAGTTACTGGCCAGAGCTGCATCTGCATGCTGCCATGGGCACACAAAGGGCTGAGATAATTATACCACCATGACACAAAGCTGATCCTCATCCCAAGAGAAGGTCACATGCTTTCACACCTGCTGGCCTGTGACAAGGTTTTGCTCTGTCTATATAGTGAACTCTGCAGCTGAGCCTACAGTGCTCAGCACCTGTCCTCTTATGCCCTCTCTTAGCATTTAGTCCATGATAAAGGTCTGCTACATGCATCCCAATCTTTTTCTTCATATTATTTGGACCTGATATAGCTGATCTTCCCTTTATACATTGTGCCTTCAGGGTGATGTCTGGATATACAAACTGAAAGACATAGTTCATCTAAATCTAGAACTAAACGTATTTTTTTGAAGCTCCTATTGTTGAGTCTTGTTGTGGTTGAACACTGGATTCTCTTTCTATTTTCTTTGGCATACAGGAATTTCCTGCTTATAGTGGAATTTCATATTCTGCAAAGAGGAAGTGGAAATAGAAGGAGGTACCACATTGTGTGCCTTACTCCAGGAGACAGAGTGGTAGGGAGAGGCCATGGAGGAACAAAGTCAACTGCTGATGCCTGTTTGCAGAAGGTCTGATGACTGAAGACATGGCAGCTTTTCAGCTCAGAGTACTTACAGATCAGTTTAAAAGTGAGTCCATGCTGTGGAAGCCATTCTGGTTTTGGTAGGAGCAAAAGGGAGAAGGGCAACAGGTGGTATTTCACCAAGGATGGAGAAGCATCAGGATCTGACTTTTTATTTCTTCTCTTTCAGGTGAACTGACATTCCAAAGCAGAGGCAAGAGAAGTGATGGAAATATGGGCATGGAAGGCAGTTAGTTTATGGCACCACAAGAAATTTGCTAGAAGAGTTCTCACCTAAACTTTGTTTCCAAAGACAAGTAGGTAGTGTTGAAACAAAAAAAATAGGAAGCAAAAGATGAGAGGATATATGAGTCAAGGGAGACAGCATGAGGAGGCATGGTCCATGAGGAGGGAAGTGGGTCAGGACTGCAGGAGCATTGAAAGCAGATCTCAGGGTCACCCAAAACCACCATGGAGTGGGCACTTGTTTGCAAAAAGCAAAGAGCCTTTATTTAAGCTTGAGTTTGGACTCTCTCTGAAGCAGTTGAGAACAAAGAGAGCCAAGACCAGGTGGTGTAGGGTTCTTATCATAGCAGAGGTTGGGGTGAGGGATTTTTAAGGTTCAGAACACCTGACTGGATGACATTGTCTAGAGGTATGTTGGTGAAAGGGGATGGGTGTGTATTAAGCCAAGGGACATCAGGTGATCCTATTTACAATGGTTGGAACTTAAAATTTTTCCTTTGGAACATTAGGTACTTTCCCTTTACACTGTCCTTTACTGGTTGGTGCTCAGGTGGTCCCAGTTTATGGTCTCTCCTGGAGTCAGGTGTTGCCCCAGGGTAGATTGAAACTTCAGGCCGACTCCACTGAGCCTTGGCATGGCAGCAGTGCAGTCAAGTGGCAGATGTGTACCAAGTTGCCCTGGAAATTTATTGGCTACTTTGTTATATGTATGACATTATATCTTATGCAAATTTTTTTGGATGGGCTGTGAATCATAGAAGTTCATAGTTTAATTATTGTAATAGAACAAAGTTCTCCACACAAAACAGTCCCCATGTTTAACAGATGGGTTTTCCTGGTTGCAAGACTTGTTCTCTTATGAAATAAAAGTAGGGGTAGAGGTTCATTGAACCTTAGAATCCAGCCATTCCTCCCTGATGTGTGTGCAGTTCTGCCCTAATTACACGAGGCCTGGGGGGGGGGGGCTCAAGAGGTTCTAGAGTGTACTGACTGGGCAAAGTTAATCTAGACGGGCTCTGTCTGTGTGGCTATGGAGATACATAATCTATGCTGGTGAAGACTTTCCAGTGTGGGTGCTTTAGGATCCCCAATTCTCTGTTGTGGAAACCCTCTGTGAGTAAGCCCAACAAACTCATTGGTTCCACAAGTGGGGGTGATGTTAGTGCAATTGTCCATTTGTTTGTCACTGAAAACTGCTGAGGAGGGGGTAAATGTTGTTTACATCTGCCTAGGAGAAGGGTCTTATAAGAGTCATTGAGTTTCAGTGGGCAAACAAGCTCAGAACTTATAGCACAGTACAGTATGGGAGTTTCTGTGGGTTGGAGTGTGTTGTGGAAGCCCAAAGGTGAAGCCACTGAATCTGACCTGGGACAAAGTTTCCAGAAAAGTTGGTGAAGTCTAAACTAGCCTTCAAGGAGAAATGTGAATTGTGCTTTGGGCTTGAAGATGGGTGTCTCTGTATCTGGACAAAGTCAAAACCTTATGATTAATTCATCTGTTTTGCAAGTTAGCATTCAGTGTTAGGCTGGGCTCATCTCTTTCTCTTCAGCATTTCATTGCAAAGGTTGTATAGATGTTTCTCTTAAAATTCCTTTTCAGTTCTATAACAAAGAGGGAAAAGAAAAGAGGGGAGAGGGGAGGGGGAGAGGGAGAGGGAGGGAGAGGGAGGGAGAGGGAGAGAGAATGTATGTATAGTTGCTTTGGGTTTTCCTTTTATTTGTTAGTTTTCTTTATAAGAAATCTTTCAACCTTGTTATCTGGGGTGAAATAAGAACCCTAGTCTATTTTCACTTTTGAGTCAGGCTGCCAGCTTTGCACACTGCTGTCAGTAAATAACAGACAGATCTATAAAATATTTATGTACCCAACCACCTCAGTAGCTATTGCTACTGCCATGCTTTTCCACATGTGAAAATGCTACTTGTAAAAACCCTGTCACCTTTCAGATCCTTTTTAAAGGCCACATTGCTAATAGCAGCCTGTAATCCCTTCCCATTATCTGACTCAACTAGAATTTATTTACCTTGTTATTTGTATGTGTGGTGTGATATATGCATGTATGTGTGCATATGTGTGTGTGATGTGGCACATGTATGTATATGCACATGTGTGTGTGTTAGTATGGTATAGGCACATGTGTGTGGTGTGATGAATTAATTACTGTGCATGTATTTGTGGGTGCATTAATCTGTGTGCACACTTACTGCATGCAGAAGCTACAAGAGGCCTCAGAATTTTAAAAACTATGTCAGGAAGTTTGGATATGCTCAGTCCTTAGTCTATCCTTTGAGAGAGTTTTCATCCATTTCATTAATTTATTTGTTTGCACATTCACTGATTTATTAATTTTTTTTCAGTGTGGGGAAGAGACCTAGGACCTTGTACAAGTTAGGCAATGCTCTACCAGTGGTTCTGCTTCTAGCTCCAGATTGTTGGTCCAAGAGGGTGGAGGGAACAGAAGTAGAGAACAGGGTTTGGACAGCTGTGGGTACGATTGAGAAGCCCTCTGGGATATGACTTCAGTGAATCATCTCAAGTTTATTCCAGAGTATAGGATATAGATAGGACTGGGGAGCCTGGGACAAAGCCTAATTTGCATTAAGTGGCACACTCCTATCATAAGGCTTCATCTGTGGTAGCAGGTCCTATCGCAAAGCTCCTAGCATATGTCTTAGCCACTTTATGTACAGCAGGGGAGGTTTGTAGCAGGGAACTATGCCAAGGGTCATGCTAAAGATAAATCAGGTATCCAGGCTTAGAGATAGATTTCAGATAAGGTCAGTCCTGGCCTAAGGACATTCTCTAGGTAAGGGAAGGTAGAGAGCAGGAAGTTTCTGCTTTGGGGGAGGGAGTCCCCGTTTCACCAAGCTTTAGCAAAAGTTGCTAGGCCATAATAGACTGCAACCTCTCACAAACCAGGAAGGCCTCCCAACAGTTCCTATGAACCATCCTCTGGTTCCCTTTAGAGACAGAGTCTCAATAAGTTGTTAGGTTGGACTTGAATTCACTATGTAACCTAGGTAGGCCTTGATCTTATGATCCCCCTGCCTGCTGAGTAGTTGGGATTGCAGGCATGCCCCCACCCTGTCTAGTTATGTATTTCTTATCTCTCTGAAAGAAATCAAGCAGCTTCCAACCAAAGAGACTATTCATCTGGGTGTGCTGGACCTTGCTTTGAAAATCCCCAAATTTCATTGTTTTAAAAAAGTTGTTTCTCTCTCTCTCTCTCTCTCTCTCTCTCTCTCTCTCTCTCTCTCTCTGTGTGTGTGTGTGTGTGTGTGTGTGTGTGTGTGTGTAAGAGTTGGTTGTGCCCTTTAACTATGTGGGGTTTGAGAATTGAATTTGGGTCATTAGGCTTGGCAGGTGTCTTTGCCATCTACTCTCTTGTTACCCTCCACATTTCATTCTAAAAATTTGAAAGAAAATGAAATTCTTAATGTAAAAAATCACTGACTGTTTTGTCCTGCTATAGCAAAATGCTTGACTTCAAGCAGTATAAAGAAGATGAATGTATTTGTCTCATGATTCTAGTGGTGTGGTGCCAGTATCTGTCAGAGTCCAGTTGGGTGTGTCACAACATGACAGAAAAATGGAAAAAGACCAGAAAGCCACACATGGAAGGACCAAGGAAGCAAGATTCCAGGGCGGGGCAGGCCTCTTTCATGACAAACCACTTTCTTAGACTCACTGTATTACTATTCTACCTTGAAACCCTGTTAATCCAGTCATAAGATCTAAACCCCATGACCTGCCAGCAGGCTCCTCCTCTTAAAGAGCCTGTACCTCAGCACTACCACTTCAGGGAGGGACTTTCCAACCTATAAACCTTTGAAGAACACCATAGTTACCCAGAGGTAACTCTACTATTTCTTAAATGGGCTCACATAAGTGTAGGTGTAAATTGTTTTGTTGTTTTAAGACAGTCTTTTCTAGTGCAGGATGCACTCAAACTCACTATTTAGCCAAACATACTGACTGGCTTTATGTATCAACTTGACATATGTTACAGTCATCAGAGAAGGAATCTCATTGAGGAAATGCCTCAATGAGATCCAGCTATAAGGCATTTTCTCAATTAGTGATCAGTGCAGGAGGGTCCAACCATGGTGGATCCCTTGCTTGGGCTGTTGGTCCTAGGTTCTATAAAGTGGGCTGAAAAAGCCAGTGAAAGCAAGGTAGTAAGCACCACCCCTCTATGGTCTCTGCATCAGCTCCTGTGTCTGGGTTCCAGCCATATTTGAGCTCCCGTCCTGTATTCAGTGATAAAACAACAATGCTGAAGTATAAGCCTGATAAACCCTTTCCTCCCCAACTTGCTTTTTGGCCATGGTGTTTTAGTTACAGCAATAGAAATCTTCACGAAGACACCAAGAAAGACCTTGAAGTCCTGATCTGTATGAAGACTGCCTCCTTCCTGAGTTCTGGGATTACAGGCCTGCTCCACCATCCCTGTTTTATGAGGTGTTAGGTTAAAACCCAGGGCCTTGTACATTTACATTCTAGGCAAGCACTCTACCCACTGAGCTGCATCCTCAGACCTATGTTAATGAGTTGTACTGATAAAGTGACACACTGTTGTACTGGAAGTGGCTCTTTGGAAATTTATAGTCTAGTCTTTTTCTTTTCTTTCTTTCTTTCGTTTTTCTTTCTTTCTTTCTTTTTTTTTTTTTTTTTTTTTTTTTTTTTTGGTATGAGTTTAACACCATAGAGAATACTTTCATCAGTACCTTTTATGTTCATCAAGAACCCTTCATAGGCAAGGCATAGAGAGGAACAAATGACACAAAGTAAGTAAGACTTCTTGAAGAACTGATCATGTGTCACCAAGCAAGGATTCTACAGACTGGGAAATTCCAGCAAACAGAAAGCTAGGTGCTAGAACCACATAAAAGGGAATGGTGAAGTTGACTGTCTTTACACACAAACAAGAACCTGCACCAAAGCAAGGGAGAGAGCACCATTCTTCACTAGGCAGGTAGGAGGGTCTGTGTTCCTTAAGATGTTATCTGAAGGGATGTATACAGATGATGGGAGATGTCATCCTGTTTATGTTTCTCATACTGGTTAATAAATAAAGCACTGTTGGCCAATAGGAATGGAAGATAGGAGGGACTAAGAGACAAGGAGGAAATAGGAAGTAGGAGGAGGAGTCAGCATGGAGAGACCGGGGAGACCAGACGCCTGCCTCACTCCCTGGTAAGGAGACCACGTGGAAATACATAGAAATGGGTTAATACTTAAGACAGAGCTAGCCTATAAGAAACAAGTAACTGGCCAACAGCATAATATCAAATACAGAGTCTCTGTGTATTATTTGGGGCTGGCGCAGCGGCGGGACAAGACCAGGCAGCGGGCAGAAAAACCGTACTCATTACATACAGAAATATGTGTACTGTACTTATTCTTGTCACTTCACATTTAAAGAAATATAGTATGGCAAGAAAACGATAGTTTGCAGTAGGAACAATTTGCATTGTGTATGATGGAATATCCCACAATTTCAAGTGTCTATCTTTAAGGAAGTTCTAGACTACTGAGATGTGAGGATACTATCACAGTACATCTTTTCTTCATAAATATTTTCCAAGTGTGTGGCTTGTTCATGATTAAAATGTAATTTCTGGGCAAGCAGGTATTGGTTTTGCTCACAGTTGAGACCCCAGTATGTGGTACAATGCCTACAGTTTACTACAAGCTCTATACATATTTGAGGTCTTCAATTAACCAGTGAACACTGAATTTGTGCTCTGGAGGAATTTACTCAGGAATATAAAGTACATTTGCATAATTCTGAACTGATTCTCAAGTATTGAGAAAGTCAAAAGTCAAAATCAGCATTAGAAGGGCAACCCTACTTAGAAACATTTCCATCTCTTGCTTTAGAAGAGGATGCTGCCCTGTGGGCATTTATAATGCATAAAGCAATTTCTCTTCAAAATATTACAAGCTCAATTCTAGATTTGAGCAGTGACAAGTGGCTACATAAAGAACAAGCTCTAGTGAGAACTCACTCTGTGGACACTAGGAATATTTCTGCCATAAGGAAGCCTGGCTTATAAGTAGGACTTTGAGCCCCTTATTTAGTGAAGTAAATACATTTAACAGTCCAGTGCCAGCTACCATTACTTATGGAGAGTGTCTGTAGTTGAGTCATATTTAGGAACCAACACTTGGATGCTTAGTTCTTAGGGGTTTTCAAATCAATGCCCCTGTATGTTCATGAGAAATATATTTGTTTTTTAAAATGGAGGGCAAATCTAGGAGAGAGTAAAAAAAAAATATCATTCTCATTAAATTCAGTAGAACCCTATCTTTTCCTTAGATTGGAGAAAACAGTCTAGTTGTTGCAGGTAGAGAATGTACAGATCATGTGATCTGAAGAGGGAAGAGCTTTGTGTTAAAAGTTCTGAAGCACATAAAATTCCCCCTCCTTTAACAATTTTTATTCAATTATATTCCGTGTGTGTGTGTGTGTGTGTGTGTGTGTGTGTGTGTGAGAGAGAGAGAGAGAGAGAGAGAGAGAGAGAGAGAGAGAGAGAGAGAGAGAGAGAGATGACTTATGAGGACAACTTTCAGAATTCCAGAAATCAGTTCCACCATGTCTCTAGGAATCAAACTCTAGTCATCAAACTTGACAGCAAGAAGCTTTACCTTTGTCTCCTGAACTGTCTCACTGGTCCCTATTCAAGGGAACAGCTCAGTAGCAGTAAGGACATTTGTTGTGTCAGCATCACCATCATTCATCTTTGGGACTCTTCATCTTGCAAAGCTGATCTGAACCCATAAAAATGATTATTCCCTCTCTATTCCCAGCCTCATCAAGCACCAGTTCTGTGGTCTGTCCTTGTGAATGTGACAGCTCTAGCTGTTCTGGTAATTGTCACAGAAAAGAATGTTCTCAAGCTTGATCTGCATTGCCAGATGCTGGAATTCTGAAATTCCCTTCTTCTCAACACTGAGTTGTGAACCATTGTATGTGTAGCTTATTTCCTTATCCATTCATTTGCTGAAGGATCCCTGGTGTGCTTCCACTCTGATTGTTTAAATAATAGCATAAAGGACATGGATGTGTAGAGATGCTCTTGAATTCCTAGATATGCATGTAGAAGGTTATGTGCAATTTTATTCTTAATGTTCACGAAAACCACCACACTCCTGTTTCATTGTAGCGGGAAGACACCCCCCAGCTCAAAATCAGCACAGCAATACTTGGGGCCCTTGTGCTATTTCCATGGGGTTGCCTACACCATTTGTATTTCTTTATTCCGTTTGAAGGATTCTATTACTTGTCAAATTAAAATGTAAAGATAACTCTGGAGTTTCTGTGGCCAATGCTGGACTCCACCTAGTGTCATTGACAAAAGAACAAAAGATATTAACTGTAAACTTTGTTCATTGCCATGATGCTGCATCACATTTTATCAAAGTACCCAGTGATTATTGAATGCCTATGTGTATTAGGTGCTTAGTGAACATAGAATAATACATTTTTAGATTCATATATTTTCCATTCCATGAATGATCTGCTTATAAATAGTACTAAAACTTAAACAGAAAATATTGGGTGGGGGAGATGGCTCCATATGTAAAACACTTGCCATGCAATCATGAGAACTTGAGTATAAATCCTTGAACCAGATAAAGCCAGACACAGTAGCATGCATTCAGAATTTAAGCACTTTAGCAATGAGAGAAGAGACTTGGGAGAATCCCAGGAAGCTCCTGGATCAACTGGTATATACAGTGGAAAGCAAGAGATAACATCAAACAAGGTGAAAGGCAAGGGGCAACATATCAGTTTTTCTTTGACCCACCCCTCCCCCCACACCATAGTATGTTCTCACCCCTCCTTGAGCTGGAAAGGATTAATATATTACAATATACTATCATGAGGTACCTCTAAGACTTTATATATTATAACATCATTAAGCCCAAAATTAGGCTACTTTTTAAGCTTTATATATGTACATTCAATTTTTGTGACCAAAAATAGATTCTGATTGGCATTCTCACTTCTTCCATGATCTATATGATACTGAGCTGAATGGTTCTGAATTTTGTCATTTGTTTCTGAATTCATGTCATTTTTGTGAACATAAAATAGTTCATTGGATATTAATGGTTTGAAATGTCTTAGAATTTCATTTATAACCAAAACTTTGTTTAAAATTTCATTGAAGATTATTTTTATCCTCTTACTCATTTATTATTTCTCTGTTTGGATATTCTCTTGTCATCTGGGCAAGTAAGAACTTTTCTTTCTTTTCCTTAGTGATCTTCAATGACTGGGTAGCAATCTTTATATCGAGACCCAATCTCAACTCCTTCCATGAGATTTTTGTCTTCCAGGATATGATTGGTTGTGTGTTGGTGAATTCAAGACAGCTGAGAGTTCTTTGCTAGCTGGGCTGTGGTGTCAGAGCGCATACATCCTGGACCTTGAATACCTTCTGTAATTTTGATAGCTGATATCTTTGAAATGCCAACTATGGACATAAAAGGAAGTTTATGAAATATGTACAACATTCAGATATTTTAAAAAGATGACATGAAGGTGATTCCAACTGATTCTAGAAGGCCAAGTTCCTTGGTTCATCCTGCTAGGTAAATCTTAACTCAATGTTTTCTTTGTCAAATGTGAGAAGTGCTTATGTTGATGCCTTTGTTAATTTCTCATCATTTATTATTTGAAATGACTGCTTGTGGCTTTAATTGTTTTTATTTCTATGAATGTGAGTTAATGTGCATGTCACAGTGTATATGCTGAGGTCAGAGGACAACTTGAGACTATAAGTTCTCTCCTACCATGTGAGCCCCAGAAGCTGAGCTCAGGTCATGAGACTTGGTGACAAGCTCCTCTACCCACCAAGCCATTTCATGAGTCCTGTTTAATCATAATTTCCATTAGAGGAAAATATATAGAATATAGAGTTTTAAAAATCTTATATATACAATTTATTTACTTATCTGCTTATTTATTTATTTATATGTGTATGTGTCTGCATGTTAGTGTGCACACTAATGTGTAGTTGCCCATGAAGTTCAGAAAAGGACATAGGATCCCCTGGAGCTATAGTTACAGACACCCAATGGGAAGTTAACTTTGGTAACCTCCAGAAGCAGCCATTATTCTTATCTACTAAGCCATCTCTTCAGACCTTGATACTGAGTTTTGATACTGAGTTTAAGGCAATGCTATCTCATTTGATTCTGGGCTACCCATTATTATTATTATTATTTAAATCTTCTTGACAGTAGTAATATAAAGCAGTTACCATCATGATTTGATTTTACAGCTGAGAAAATAAGTGTTGATCCCAGAGTGACAGGGCCAGAGTAAAAGCCACATGTCGTCAGAATTCATGTTCTATTTCATTCTCCTTTCTTAAGTCATTGCCACCTTTCCATTTTTGTTTTGTTTGACAAATATTTATTAAAGTTTTATGACAAATGGGGTGTCAGAAATTTATTTATACTATTATGCAAGGTACTAGGGATAAAGATATATTGTAAGTAGACATTTCTGTCAAACCATAAGAAATGGCACATGATTCCAAACCAATTTGGTAAATACACAGAAGTGGGCATAGACCTTAGGAATGATACTGTAATTGACTGAATATGTCTTGTCAGCCAGGAGTCATAAGATTTGAAAAGTTTTTTATTGAATTATACTTTACTTTCAGTTTTTAGATTTTATTTTTGTTTATCATGTCATGGATGAACAAATTCCTCATAGCAGGTAGTTCACACATTTTATCATTGATTTTTTTTCTAGCACAGATTTTTAAAACCTATATTACTATTCATAAAATACCTTTAGTGGCTTTATAAATCACGAATAAAATACAGCTCATCAAATAGATAAAATAGATTCATGTTCTTATTAGTGTTGAAGATAGTGTGTCCATAGAAACAAGAATGTCAGATCTCGTGAAAACAAGAGCAAAAAGGTAATCTATTAATTCCTTGGCCAATCTTTGTTAGCACTATAGAGATAAGAGACTGCTTGGGCTGGAAAGATGGTTAATTACTTAAGCATTAGCCACACAAGTGTGAGGACCAAATTCAATGCCCACAATGCATACAAAGGTTGACATAAGTGGCCACTTATAATTCCAACACTCCTTTGATGAAATGGGATGTGGAGACAGGACATTTCCTGCAAACTCTTTGGCCAGTTAGCTAACCATGTGCAACAATGAATAACAAAAGATCCCATCTCAAATAAGGTAGGAGGCAAGGCCCTATATCTGAGTTTCTATTCTGACCACTAGTTTTGCATCATGGATTGCATGTGTCTGTGCTCACAAGCACTTTAAAAAACAGACTACCAGAATTATTTTTTAAAAAGATTTATTTTAAATTGTGTGTATGTGTATATGTATAGGCTTGGAGAGTATGGTGGTATCTTCATTTGAATATAGTGCTGCCTGAGTCCAGAAGAGTGAGTTGAATACCTTGGAGCTGGAATTGCAGGTTGTTGTGACAATCTAACTTGTGGTTGGACTTTCTTTGGACCACCAGCTCCCAAATAATGACACTGAGACTTATTATTATATATGAAAGCTTGACCTTAGACTATGCTTGTTCTCAACTAGCTCTAAAAGCTTAAACTAATCTGAATTCTGCCACATGGCTCCTTACCCCTACTCAGTATTGTACATCTGACTTCCTCCAAGTCTAGCTGGTGAACTTCTTCTCTCTTCTTCCCGGGATTCTGTGGTTATATCTTGCTTATAAAAATAAAGCCTGTCTGAAAGTTAAGAAATGGACCTTGCCACAAGCTAACCATAGAGATCTGGAGGTCTTATGGATAGACAGGAAGTGAGATGCTGGGCAGAAAGAGGATATAAGCAGTGAAAAGCAGGAACTAACTCTCTGGTCTGCTGAGACACTAAGAAGGTAAGGTGTGGTTGTGGCTTGCTCCTTCTCTGTGATCTCTCAGCATTTTTCTCTGCATCTGACTCTGGAATTTTATTAAACCAATTAAGAACTTGATTTACCTTTTGTCACCCAATGTGTGTCCTGAGCCCACTACTTTAAGATTAAGAATCATGCTCTACTGATTGAGCTAGGGACAACATTACAGAGAAACTTTGGGTGACTATCCAGGCAACGAGATGTCTGTCAATTCTATAGCTCATATATTATTTTTCTGGGGTCCTTGATGGAGTTGAATGCATTTAGTTATGGCTATAGTTTTCCTTAGTTATAATAAAAGATAATTTATATATAAAACTTTCGACTCACAAAGATAGGATAGATGATAGAGTATTTTCTTTAATTTTGCCAAATACAAATAGACTAAATATTATAACTATAACTCTTGCTTGATAACTGCCTTGTTATATATAATTTTACTATGTTAAAGTTTAACTCTTCCTTTTTGTTTAGACAGAAAAGAGGAGCTGGTGGGGGATTCCTTCTGTATGTTGTTAATATATATTTCTCTTATTGGTTGATGAATAAAGCTGTTTCAGCCAATGGACAGGCAGGATGTAGCCAGGCAGGAAGTATAGGCAAGGTTGCCAGATTAGGAGAAGGCTGGAAAGGGGAATGCAGGAAGCCAGTCACAGGGGAGAATCTATGTAGCTGTCAAGGGAGCAAGAAGTCTGGGTATCACCAGTAAGCCAAGATCATATGGACACAAATCAATAGAAATGGATTAATAATTAAGAAAGAGCTAGCCATTAAGAAGCCAGAGCCATCTGAAAAACAGTTTATCATTAATATAAGCCTCTGTGTGTTTATTTGGGACCTGGACAGGGCATGACAGAAACTCCAGTCAAAGAATTCCGATCTCTGCCCAGATGTACTGCATATCCTCTCCTGCCTAGCTATTGGCCACTCAGCTCTCTATTAAACCAATCATGAGGTGCCTTGGCAGAGACACATCTTACAAAAATATTATCTTACAATACTGACTTGAGTGCAGGGAACTGAACTTGTGTACTTCTACAAGAGTAGCAAGTACTTTTAATCTGCAAGCCATCTCTCTAACTCCAGACACTCAGTTGAGCAAAAGATGTGTATTATTTTTTTTGCCTATCTTTGTTAGCAATATGGAGAGGAGAGACCTCTTGGGCTGGGGGAGATGACTTAGTAGGTAAAGCACTTACCACACAAGTGTGAGGACCTGATTTCAGATCCTCACAATGCATAGAAGGCTTGGCATAATTAGTAGGGATCTGTAATTCCAACAGTCCTGTGATTAAATGTGTTGTGCCTTTTTGTTTATTTATCAGTTATAGCCATTTGTGCTTTGCACATAACTATCAAGAAGGAAAAATATAGCACTCAACTCCCCATAAAGTAGTGTCGCCTTAGCAAGGGTTCACAGCCCTTGTGAATTTAGAAGTCTTATACCTACAGGTGTTGATTGGTGTTTTAGTTTTTCAGTGAAGGGCAAGGACCAAAGATTGAGGAGGAGAAACCCCAGACAAGATTGAACACTGGTTGTCAGATAGGAGCAAAATCAGGAGCTGCTGTTGCCATGAAATCCTACCAGGATCTTGATGGTGGGGGTCTCCAAAAACTGGTTTAATTATCTGGCATTTCAAGAGTGTAGTTAGGGGAGCAAGGAGGAAAATGAGAGGGATGGACAAAGAGAGAGAGAGAGAGAGAGAGAGAGAGAGAGAGAGAGAGAGAGAGAGAGAGAGGAGGGGAAGGATAAAGGATAGAGGGGACTTATTCTTTCATACTTGTTTTGTATATTTTGAAGATTAATTCTGTTTTTACTAAGGGTGAAAATTGAATTGATTTTTTTCTTTCTATTAATTAACTCTGTCAATTTGTCTTTTCTCTTTATTGGCTTAGAGGCCTCTCTGGCAATGATTGGTGGTTTTCCTCAAATGCTTCAGCATGCTTGTTTGGTTTTCTCATTTATTTTCTGGACTTTAATGGAAGAGATTCTTTTGATTAGTTGTAAACAGGCAAGGCTAGAGATGTGAAGCCTGAGGCAGATTTCTAGGTGTATTTATTTACTCATTTTCTTATTTATTTGGGGAATACTTGAAATTGGATTTATGGCCTTGCAGATGCTAGGTATGAGCTATATCCCCAGTCTTCTTTTGATTCTTTTTTTTAGACAGAGGTTGCCCAGGCTGACTTGGTGCTCACTCTGTGGCTAGGGCAGGAGCTGAGTTTATGAGTCTCCTGTTTCAGCCTTAGGGGGAGCTGGGGTTGCACACCTTGACCACCAGGTTTGGCAATGGACTTTTGATTGGGATATTGCTCATGGTTCTGGAGTATCTACTCTCAGAAGGCACCAGCCAGGCAAAGCTAGTATTATTGTTACTTTCAGGAATGACACATCTGCAGGTCTGGGTGAGTTATCTCTCTTAGCATCAAGGCTTCTTGTTCCTCTAGGGGTTCTTGACTCCACATATTCACTAAGCCATTAGAGGATAAAGAAATACACTTTAGATGGATCTGGGAGACACCTTGGTAGTGTTTTTTTCTGATGACCAGGACCAGGATACTAAAGGGAGGTGACAGCATGAGATGCTGTCTATCAGGTAACATATCTGTTGTCCCTCCTACTGTGAACACATGTCAAAAGCCTAGAATTGAGTTCAAATAATTCTTAAGGGGTAAGTCTTGCTTTGTTTGTTTGTTTTGTTTTTATATCCCTCCTCTCCTCTCCTCCCAGTTTCTCACCACCTCCTGTCTGCCCTACCCCATCCAATCTTCAAAAAAGGTCAGGCTGCTCATGGATATCATCTAGTCGTGGTATATCAGGTTGCAGTGAGACTAGGCACCTCCACTTCTATAAGGCTACACAAGGAAACCTGGTGGGAGGGAGGGTCCCAAAAGCAGGCAACAGAATCAGATACAGCCCCTGCTCCCAGTGTTAGGAGTCCCACAAGAACATCAAGCTACATGGCTGTAATGCATATAATATATATATTATATATGCATGCAGAGGGCCTAGGACAATCCCATGCAAGCTCCCTGGTTGGCAGTTCAGTCTCTGTGAGCCCCTATGAACCCAGGTTAGTTGATTCTGTGGGTTTTCTTGTAGTTTTTACCTCTCTGGCATCTATAATCATCTCCACCTGCTTCATCAGGATTCCCTAAGCTCTGGCTAAGGTTTGGCTGGGAGCCCCTGCATGTTTCCATCAGTTGCTAGGTTAAGGCTCTCTGATGACAATTGAGCTAGGCACTAAGCTATGAGTATAGCAGAATATAATTAGGAATAACTTCATTGACCTTTTTTTTTTTTTTTTTTTTTTTTTTTGTCAGTTATGTTTGGTCTGTCCTGGGTCTCTGGATTTTCCCACCTCTTGGTCTTGTTTTAAGAGACACAGTTGAGAAGGAAGTGCTCCTTTCAAGGGAAATAGAAAGATATTTGTTTGTAAGGGTCTACTGTAGATTAGGATACCCGACTGAAGTAGGCCAGACTGAAGAGGGACAGCAGTTTTACGTTCCAAATCCACAGCTATTAAAAACACAAAATTCAAGTGAGATCACTTCTCTAGTTCTGAGCAGATGTACAGCTAGCCTTGAAAGTTGTATTGTTTTCTTAGTCTTTGTGTGTTGATATAGAATTAGATTTTCATATGACCTATGTAGGTAGTTCAATGTTTTTAAGTATCATCTATTAGATTCAGTTTACCATCACATATACCGGGATGGAAAAATCAACAATGGTACATTACTTGCTGTCAATTAAATGACAAACTTTATGTGTTTTGTTTTGTTGTGTTTTCCCCTATGAGTGTCTTGCTTCTCTGGCAGGATCCTGTTTAAGACATTGCATGCCACTTAGTTAATATTCTCTGATCCCCTAGGGCTGAAGTAACAGGTGGCTGTGAGATACCTGACCTGGGTAGGAGGAACTGCACTGAAGTTTACTGAGAAAGCAGTGGGTACTCTTAACCACTGAGTCATTGGCCCTGTGCCATTGATTTTTGTTGTTGTGCTTGGTTCTGTTTGCTATTACTAAGTCACTGAAGTAAAAGAAGATACCCCATCCCAATCTTTCTCCTGCTCCCTATCCAGTCTCTCTTGTTTCAGTGGAAAATGAAGCATCAAGGAAGGTATAGACAACATTACAAAATGACCAAATGACTGGATTTTCAAGGAGATGCATGCAGGAGAGCTTTTGGCACCTTTGCAGGGTTAAATGTTTTCTCAACCACAATGATGCTGATTATTTGACTTCTTAACCTTTGACTATGTGCATCTGAAGAACTCAAATTACAGGACAAGTTGTGGCCCTAATGCCCTGACTGAATCCAGTCCTTCTCTTGTCCTCCTCTGTCATGGCCACAAAATGGCCAGGCTTTGTGCTTTATCCTTACAGATACCAAGGAGTAGCACCCTAGCTATGTGTTTGCCAGTTCACAGCACTTCAAAGTGAGCATATCTTGACCTCATATTCAAAATCATTGCAACTCCTGCACACTGAGCTTGCCTGACAGGCTTGCTTCCAGTTACTGTATTTCCTCATTCCTCTTCTGCTTGCTTGGCATCTCCTAATTGCCTACTGTGTAGCACTCACCCTTGGTCAGGTTACAGGCTAGTTGTTACCTATATACAAGGAGACAAAGACACATGGTCAGACTCTTGACATTTCTTTGCTTTGCTTTTTAGTATTCCAAGGCAGCCTGTCAAACACCTTCCCTGGCATAAACAATGCTTGCAGCAGACATGATGGATTCTCAAAATAGAAGCCTTTCTCAGTGCAGTCTCAACAGATCCAAGTTTCTGAAACTTGTAAACAGCCATAGTTTGTATGAAATCTTTGCCCTCAGGCTACACTAAGGTGAACAACCCATGGGCTTTTATAATATGTTTAATATGTCCAAAAACATACATGAATGTATGCTTACCATTTGTGTTATCTCTGTTTTCCATCTCTAAGATTTTACTGCTTGTTGTAGTCTAATTTAGCACTGAGATTTTAGCTAGTAACCTGGGGTTAGTTAGTTAGATGCTACCTGTGCTCTTACGTCCTTTTTCTCTGTCAACTTAAGAATCACTGGGATCAGATATTTAGCTGATCTACTAATTTCTAAGACTCACAAGGCCTCGCCCCAAGTTTCTGAAGCTGTCAGAAACAATTGATAGGGAGATGAGGCTCCATTCTGCAAGTTATGCAGCTCCAAGAATGCTGTTTCCTTAGTTGGCACCCATGCTGGGGTAGGCAGTGAAGCAGCTGCATTTGAGAATCACCCATGATCTTATAAATAACCCCCCATACTCAAGTTACAATAAACTTGGCTCAGGACAAATCAGAATTTTATCTATTAGATGCCCTAGCTCAGGTGAACAGCCATTTCTTCATGTCCCCCTAGGAAGAGTCACATGACAGTTATCAATTTTTATTCTTCTCCCTTCTTGCCACCCACCCACCTCCACCAAGCTTGACTATCCACCTAATGACTGGCTATGGATCGACTTCTGGTCCTTTTGGGATCCTATGGTAATAGTTTATGTTCACATGTTTCTAAATGATGTACCAACCCCTCATGAACCTAATGGTTCCTTCTTCTATTTCAGTGGTTCTCAACCTGTAGTTCTCAATCCCTTTAGGGCTCAAATTCATGGATATTTATATTAAGATTCATAACAGTAATAAAATGACAGTTATGAAGAAGCAATGAAAGTAATTTTATGGTTGGGGTCACCACAACATGAGGAAATGTATGAAAAGACCCCAACATTGGGAAAGTTGAGAATCATTGTTCTAATCCATCTTCTAGCCACACAGCTGTGCTTCTAAAAAGAATGAATGATTGCTGCACCAGGCTGTGTCTGCAGAACAAAGCCCAGATCTTCAGACACCAGCTCTGGTCTTTATCTGTTCTCTTCTTTTCTCCTCCTCCTGGGTGTTCCACAGGGAACAACAAATCCTCCTGCCACCAACACCAATGCTCTCTCTGCTCTGAAGACTGCAGTCCTCCTGGGACTCAAAGCCTCTTTGATATCATCTTAACTCTTCACAAAGAGGTCTTAGACTATTGTTGAAAGTTCATAAGACTTCAATCACATTGCATTATAACCATCCATTTTCAAGTCTAGCTTTTCCATAAGTCTGTGACTCTACCACCTGCCACTGAGATGAAATCATTATACAGCTTACTGCTCCTAAAATGAGGCACTGAATATTGTGTAATTAGCTGAATGTTACTAGGAAGCTATGAAGGGTAGGGAGAGAAAAAACAAAAAATAACTCTTGATTTAAAAGGCATCAAACCTTGTTTTCCACTTATAATAATTTTTTTGGTTTTGGTTTTGGATTTTTGTTGTTGTTTGCTTGTTTTTCTTTTTTGTTTATTTGTTTTTTGAAATGCAGTCTTATATAGACATATTTGCCCTCAAACTCAACATGCACCTGAGGATAACTTTGAACTTTGACCATCCTGTCTCCACATACTGAGTGCTGAAATTACAGGTGTGTGCTACAACACATGATTTTACATGTGCTCTTAATATGCTTAGGGCTGGGGAAATGGCTCATTGGTTTAGAGTGCTTTATGCTCTTGCAGAGAACCTGAGTTCAGTTCCTAATACCCACAGCAGACCACTCACAAATATCTGTAACTCCTACTACAGGGATCCCATGCTTTTGTAGGCTTTACACATTGAAAAAAAAAAAAAACACACACACACACACACACACACACACACACACACACACAGTGTGTGGGCATGCACATACACAGATAATGCCCAAAGAACTGAAACCCAGGGATTCAAGACACCCCAGTACCTGAGTGGAAACTGCAATGCAAAGCTCATCTGTGTTGTTACAGTTCTTTAGGTAACAGAGTTGCAAGTTTACCTTTCAGCAAGGAAGCCTGATTCTCAAGCCATCATATTCAAGGTTTTATAAAGCACAGCTATGTTCTTTTTCTTCAGAAAAAAAAATCTGAGGTATGTAACATCTTTTACCCTAACTATTCCCTCAAATTGAGGAAAGCCATAGGTATTTCCATGTTTGGTCCCACATTTTTTAGCATTCTAAATTCCCTTCTTGAGAAAAAACAACACTGGATGTTCTCATGCTGTGTCACAAACTAATTATATTCTCACATAGCCTTGGTTCAAACCGGAACATTGTAACTTTTTAATTGACTGAATTTGCTCCAGTCTAAGTTGGCTGTTGAAGAATGTCAAAAGGGGACATGGTAACAAAAGCTAAAATTGTGGTGCAGAGGATAGGAGATGAAGAGGTAGCTATTTGGTACACTATTTTTTCTTGTCATAGGCCTAGGCTTCTGTGCATAAGGACTGTCTCTAGGTGTTCTATAGTTGACATGGAGGCATCTTATGATAGCCCTGGTAGTGTATAAGTGAATTGGTGACAAAAATCCAGATCTGGCTTGGCACCCTCAACTGCAGGAAAGCCCTCACTTGTCTGGTGTACTGAGACATTACTATTAGATAAACAGCTGGAGTTTTATGTGTAACTTGTAGTAATGTGGCCTCATGCTAAGTCAACCTCAAACAGCCAAGGAGTTAAAAGCAGCATCTTCAGAAATGGACAGTCCTGCCCCCCACCATGGAACAGGTGGAGCTTTCTGGACAGGGTGATCACAGCAGAGGAGATAAGGAAAGTTGGAAGGTCATGGACACACACACACACACACACACACACACACACACACACACACACAGAATGGTAGACATTAAAGTACAGAATCAGGGAAGCAAAAACATGATGGGAGATGAAAGAGAAGGGATGGAGAGATGGACAGAGGGAAAGAGAAAGAAAGTCAAAGAGAGAGTCAGCAAAAATGAGAGGGAGGAAGGAAGTTGGAGGCATGATGGGGAAGTAAAGGGAAGGTAGATTTTTGTTTAGAGTAATTGAGTATTTATTTCCCCTTTCTTGAACAATGCAGGATTCAACAACAAGAAAGACAGTCTTGTGTTCAGAGGTTGGACTCATTGACAGTACTATTTTAGAAGTATATACAATGCAGATGCAGATTGTTAAAAGATATACTCATCTGTGAAAGGACACATGGAATATTGTACAGTAAATTCCCAGATGAATGTGATGAACTATGCATGTTACAGCTTCCAGCTCTGTGATTTAATAAATGCTAGACTAAGGATGGAGTCTCAGCTGGTGTGTTTCCAAGAAAGGCTGCCTTGTCCTTCCCAAGACTGGATGCTATGGCCATGGGACCTTTGTTTTGAACTTCCCTAGCTTTCATGGTTGTTCCTACAGTTTCTCATGGCAAGAACTCCTGAAATTGTTAAGACTTTGAAAAAAAAAAAATCCCTTAAATGGGAGGATTGTTCAAGGGAACCAGAGTTGGTTTGTTCCTTGTTTCCTTCTGGTACATCTGATTTTCTCCTAGAGATTCCTGTGTGCTTTAAGAGGTTTGTGTTTCTCTTCAGGCTCCAGACAAAATCTTGAGTTGCTCTAGGAACTGAAGCACTGGCACTCCCCCACAACCTCCCTTCACCTAAAGACAGTGGTTGGTTACTGATTGACATTTTTTTGAGACTCAGTGAGATCTGAAGACACTTCCAGAGGCACCTCATTTTTACCCCTGTGAAATCCACTAAAAGAGTCTCTTTCTGCTTATGTCCAGGCATGAGGAAAGCCAGTCCAAGGAACACCTAGCAGCCACTCTGTGAACATGAACACATGACTTACCTAAGACTAGATCCTAAAACATTAACACTGACACAGACAATGGACAGTGGGAAACTGGATCCTACCACGGCACTCATGGAAAACTTCCTGAAACCACATCACCTGTGTCTCCGGATCTTCTGGATCACAGAGTAGAGTTCTTACTGAGTTTCTACCTTTTGGAGATATTCTGGCAAGGGTGGGACCCTAATGGTGTTGTTTAAAAGTAACCATTCTGTTTTTGGTGAATCTTTCACCCTATGTGCCATTGTGGGGTTCAATTTAGTTTTAATTTAATTCTTAGCAAGTTACAGGCAGTGCTTTGAAAAAACTTGTACTAAACTGGGTGGTATTGCCTTTGCCTATAATATTGGCACTTGGGAGACTGAGGCAGGAGGGTTACCATTTAAATTAGTCAGCCACATAGATAAAACCTGTTTAAAATTTTCCTTAATTTTTATTTTTTTTCTTATTTTATATATTAATCCCAGTTCCCTTTCCCTCCCATGCTCCCATGCCCCAATCTCCCCCCCCCCAGTTGTCCCATTCCCCAGGGGAGGTGAGTCCTTCCAGGGGGGATCATCAAAATCTGTCAAGTCATTTGGGGTAGGGCCTAGGCTCTCCCTCCTGTTAAGGTTAAGGGAATATCCCTCCATGGGGAATGGACTCTTAAAGTCTTTTCATGCACCAGGGATACATCCTGATTCTACTGTCAGAGGTACCTTAGACTGCCCAGGCCTTCTAACTGAGAAATTTTTTAAAGGATTAAAATGGGAGGAGATAATGAGAACAAGTTTAGGAGAAACACACATATATGGGCATGCATGCGTGCACACACACACACACACACACACACACACACACACACACCCAAGAGGGAGAAAGAGAAAGAGGGGGTAAGAGAAAGTTTTATAATTAGTCACTAGCAACCACATCCACCCCACCCTTATGGGATCTAACCTAGAGTCTACTTTTTCTCATTCTCTCTAGAATTTGTACATACTTCAGAGGAAAGAAAATGAATCTTATGTGCTAAACAGAAGACATGCCATGAATTCTCAGGCATGGACTTCAGTATCACCTGTGGTGGATTTATTATGTGAAAATGATGATTTATTAAAGGTGCTTTGGAAGCTAGGGACCAGGCTTAATGGTGTAAAATTTGCCTAATATGGCCAATGTCTTGAATGCTACCCCTAGCACTAATATAAAAGGGGGTATGCTTTCAAAGTTATTGGCATGTGAACCTTCCGAGTTCAAAAAATGAAGATGAACATAGGTAGGGAATGAAGTTACCTTTCTTTTTGAAGACTAGAAGTTTCACATGGTAAATACTAGTTATAAATAAGTAATAAAAACTCTGAGTGGAAAGGTACATATCTGGAATCCTACGCTTCTGTTCCAACTGTCAAAGGCATCTCTCGGGTTTAATTTTAAAATTCATTAAAAGTACTGTTTCCTTAGCTTAAGCCCTACCATCTGGGATAAAGTTCATTCCAGCATAGAATAAAATGGAAAGCTTTTATTACCAGCAAGGTGAGTTGAGGGTGTCTAACTCTAGACTGTCATTCTAAAGAAAAAGGAAAAGTGAGTGATAAATATTTTTATGGTAAGGCAGTTATTTTCAAGTCTGGCATTTAAACTTCCCGGCATAAACTTTCTAAAATTTAATTTTACTTTATAATTAAAGTGCTGCATATATTTGTTAAAATGTTCTAGGCAAGAAACACTCTCTGACACGTTCTGTGAATATGTATGGGTCCTGAGAATTTTAAAAGTCTTACCCTTCATCTAGATGGAACCAGCTGTTCTTCATTCCTGGATCTGGAGCACCCTGGGAAAGCATCTGAAAGTTTTGGTCACAGACAACTTATATCAGAATTAACTAGAGTGACTTTTTTTCTCTAATGAGGGTCTAGACAACTGTAATTACTTCCACTCTAAGAAGACGGACAAGACGTGTAAATTACAAGCAGGGAAAGTGTAGTTACAAAAAGAAAAACCACTGGAGAGTTGATAGCTGAGATAAACTACATGAGATATAATTGTTGATAAATCCCCCCTAGAGCTGAGAGATTTACTTCACACCTGTAGAGCAATGGGGGTAAGAGGAAACTATCAGAGAGAAGGGCAAGGGGAATCCAGAGGGTGGCTATGCTTGGGCTGTTAGACAAAGGAGAACTGTAAGGATCTCCAGACATAGAGTGTATGCTCATTAACTGTCTATTTCCTGTTGGCCATCAAGGAGTGAATGTGGACATTATTTCAAGTTCTGAGACAGTGGGATAGCTGGCACTAAGCTTTTCAAAATATGCTGTGGGCATGTCACTAGAGAAGGAAAATGAAAATATCACAAGCAATATTATGTGATTAAAATTAGCAGAAGAGATCTAACTAAGTCTTTTAAAGGATACAACTCAAAACTGAAAGAATACAAGTGTTGAGACTCCAAATAAGCCTTATATATTTATTAGATATTGCTGAATATACCACACACTTGTGTTACAAGCACTTTCCCACCAGCCTGGTCCCAGAGCCGTGTTAGCCCCAAAATAACACACAGAGACTGTATTAGATATAAAGCTGTTGGCCAATGGCTAGAGCTTCTTATTGGCAAGCTCTGTCTTAGCTATTAACTAATTTATATCAATCTAATTGTTTCTATATGGCCTTACTTGGGGAAAAGAGAGAGAGAGAGAGAGAGAGAGAGAGAGACTGGACTTCTTATTCCTCTCACAGCTTATATCTTGATTCCTCTTTACTCTCTCCCAGAATCCTCCTTGTCTCCTAGTCCCATCTATCTTGCCTTCCTACTTGCCAACAGTACTTTATTCATTAACCAATAATAAAAACATATTTACAGAATGACACTCCCATCACACTTGAGTCACAGAACATTGAGAAACCAAGCACCATCTCTAGATCAATATTATTCTCACATTAAAAAAAATCAGCCAGTGCCCATCCCTAGACAAGCACAACACAGAAGAAAATATGATTATCTTATTAGATTAGATGAGGAAACAGTTTGCAAAACTAAATCCATTTATAAAATAAAAATTAGCTCAGAGGGGTTGGAGATGGGAGACTTGAGAAAATCTGGAGGGATGAAAGAGAAGGAGGAAGAATGAAGTAACTTTAGTTAAAAATATATAGATTAAAAATGGGCTATCAATACACTTGAAATGGAAAGTGTTCTCTCATCTGATAAAGAATATTAATAAAATGATCAACAGGAACAAATCAATGATTATTGCAACATGAAACTCTTTTATCCTGAATATTAAGAAGAAGACAAAGACACTTATATTCACCACTTCTATTAAACATACTAGAAGTTAAGACATTGGGTAAAATAAGGCATAGAATTTGGAGAGGAAGAAATAAAATCATTATTTATATTTGCATATTATATGAAGTATACCTATGAAATAGTACAGAGTGCACATGCATACACACTACACACACACACATATACATCATACATACATATACATATATATAATATATAATATATAATATATAATATATAATATATATATTATATATATGTTTCTTTTTCTGTTGCTGTAATAAAATACCATGACCAAAGCAATTTCTGGAAGACAGAATTTATTTGGGTTTATAATCCCAGAAGAATATCAGCCAATCATAACATGGAAACATAGGGGTGGGTGGTAGGCATGACAACAGGAATAGGAAACTGAGAGATCACATCTTTAACTACAAACATAAAGTAGAGGGACTGATCTGGAAGCATGGTAAGGCTATAGAGCTTGCCAGCAGTGAAATGCTGCCTGCAATAAAGCTGTACCTTACCAAAGACCACCACCTGCTGGGGACCAATTGTTCAGATTTCTATGTCTATGGAGAACATCTCATTTCAATCACCACAACTAGATTTAGTATGATTGTGAAATGGAATACAAGAGTACTTCCATTTCTATTTATTAGCATAGGAAAAGCAACACTACGAAGGGAGATAATAAAACACATTCAAGTTTTGTCCTTTGTGGCCATAACAAATAATCACAGAATGGGTATCATAGAAAAACAATCTCAAAGTTCTCTCCCTTTATTCTTCCGCCACTGCTTTGGAGACATTATTTCTTTTGTAGTTGAAGCTGGCCTTACATTTTCTATGTAGCTGAGGAACTCTGAACTTTTGATTCCTCTCAGTCAACTTCCCTAGTGCTGTTCTGAGGGGTTACGTAGTGCTGGGGATAACCAAGGGCTTCGAACAGGTTAGGCTGGCACTCCACCATCTGAGGTTCATCCTCCAGCCCAAATCTCAAAGATCTAGAGGCCCGAAGTTTTGCACTTTATTTTCCTGGGTACAAATTCCCATGTTATTAGGATGACATTCCCTGTACAGATGATAGAGAGGATCTGTTTCTTGGCTTCAAGAATATGGTGGCTTTGGTATTATTGGGCGAACTGCCTCACTGCTCCAGTCTTCACTGTCAGTTTCCTCAACTCTGTCTTCTCTGTCTTCATATGGTCTTCTCTGGGCCTGAGCCCGAATTTTATGAAAATGCAAATGATTGCTTGTAGATAGCAGTGTAAAATCCAGGATATAATTTCACTACATCTACAATATTTTGTTTTTCTTTGTTATATAAGATGATATGAAGCTTATAAGAATTAAAGTTTTGTGTCATAAAATCATTCTTCGTGTTGTGACAATTACAAAACTATTAAAAATCCCTAATAAGAGTACAAAGCATTTAGCAAGATCTTTATGTTATAACAGCAAAAACACAAAACTCAATTATACTTCTACAACATACCAATGTATAACTTGTAAGTGAAATGCAATTTTCAGTAGCATCAAAAATTCAGTATCTAGGATTTAAGCCAATATACTGTGCTTATGACTTTTACACCAAAGGCTATAAAATATTTCTGAATATAAGTAAAACCCTCATTAAAGAAGAGTTGCATTATATTTCTAAGCAGTAAGACCTAACATTGTTAAAACACAGATTCAGTGTAATTTCAATCAAATGCTTAGCAGGAAATTCACAAACTGAGTTTAGAATGTATAGGAAAATGAAGTTAATACAGCCAAATGATCTTGAAAAGGAAACAAGTTAGTGTATTAAAATGATTAGTGGCTGCAGAAATGGCTCTGTGATTAAGAGAATTTGCTGCTTCCATTAGGACAGGAATACAGTCCCAGCACACATGTCAGGTGGTTTGCAACCTGTAATTTCACCTTCAGGGAATTCAATGCCTTTTCATGCCTCCATAGGTACCCCGATTCACATCCACAAACCCATGCATAAATATAAGATTACTTGTAAAGTAAATCTTTAAAGCGTTCTGGCTTTAAAGCTGTAATGATCAAGTTTTAAAATTTTCATGAAGATTTAGGAAAAGATTAAAGCAACAAGAGAGGAGATCTAACTATAAACCTGTCTTGTCCAATGATTATTATTACAGCTGTTAAGTCTTTAAGAAAGGGACATGTTTTTTAATGAATGGAACAAGGTAAGCTGAATAAGCATAAAAAATACCTTAAATATTAACTCAAATAATATTTACAAAATGATTCAAGTTTTTGTTATATATTTGTTCAGTGTGTGTATGTATGTGTGCATATGTGTGTATGCACATGTGTGTGTGTACACATACTTGCCATAGTGTTTGAGTGAAAATCAGACAATACTTTGAGGAGTCTGTTCTATTCTTACATCATAATACTCCTGAAGATTTAATTTGAATCATGAGGATTGGTGGTAGGCACATTTGCCCACTAAACCCCACAAAAAATATAAATCTATTTTTTAAAGAGATGCAAGTATGAAGGACAAATCAGGAAGTGAAAGTTCCAAGGGAATTAGGATGAGTGAAGAAGTCATGGCGGGGGTTAAATATTGACCAAAATGGTGTGTGTGTATGTGTGTATGTGTGTGTGTGTGTGTATAAGAACAAAGAACACATTTTTTATATTTTTTCTTATTTTACATGAATACCCCAAACCTTGTATCCTTATCTATGTTTGCAACAACCCTGCCTTCTTGTTCATCTATATGTAATAACCTTGCTTCTCTGCTCAACTCCATATGATAAACAATGCTTAACTTCTGGGATGCTGAAGCTTCTCTAGCAGAGTCTAGCAGAGAGGCCATGCCACCAGATCTGAGCTTTTTGATCATCTGGATGTCTATGTTTGTATTCTTTGTTCTCTTAACTCTCCAGTCATATCCAACCCTGGAGTTATGTATGGATGTAGAGATAAAAGCTGATTCTTCTTTTTATGTAGTCCAGGACCATATCCCATGCAATGGTGTTGCCCACATTTAGAGTGGGTCTTCGTCCTTTAATTTCTAGCTCACAGACATGTTTAGAGGTCTGTGTTCCATGTGGTGATTTAAATGGCTCCCCTGTAAGCTATCTATATGTCTCACATTTACTTGGATGCACTTTGGATACTTGGTTCCCAGTTGGTGAAACTGAGAAAAATTGGGAGGTGTGGCCTGTTGGAGGAGGTGTATTACTGTAGGCAGGCTTTGAAGTTTCAAAAGACTCATGTTGTTCAAGGCACTCTCTCTTGCCCTGTGATTGTGCATCAAGATGCGAGCTCTTACTTGTTCCTTTGATCCACCATCATGGACTCTAACCCTCAGACACTGAAAGCCCAAATTAAATGCTTCCTTTTATATATTGCCTTGGTCATGGACTCTTGTCATAACAATAGAAAATAATTATGAAGTTGTTACCAGCAAGTGGGCTATTGTTATAACAGCCTGACCATGGGTTCTTTTGGTGAAATGTTGAAAACTTTGGAACTTTGGGCTAGAAAAGGGGTCAAACACTGTAAGCAGAGCTTAATGGGCCATTCTAATAGGATCCTGAAGATAGTAATGTTGAGAGCTATGTGGACTGCCGAGGACAACTCAAAAGGTTTCAGAGGGGAATGATATTTGCAACTAGCCTGGACTATTTTCTGATATTTTGGCAAAGAATGTGACTGCTTTTTTGTGCTTGTTCTAAAAATTTCCCTGAGGCTAAACTGAAAGGTAATGGACTTATTTATTTGGCAGAGGAGATTTCAAGAGAGCTTAATATTGATTCTACCACATGGTTATTAGTAACCACTCTTATGCAGATCTCCAAAAAAAAAAAAAAAAAAAAAAAAAAAAAGAGCAAGTGAGACAAAAAGAAATTCAAAATGTACAGATTAAAGAGAAAAAGAACACCAAGAAATTTAATGTTGAAGCTAAGGTTTTCATTGAAAGAGTTGAGATTACAGAAAGGCCTGATCCAAAAATGGAATAACAGAAAAGGTGCCCTTAGGCAAAAGCCTCACCAAACTAAACTTCAAATTCATTAAAAAAAAAAAAAAAAAAAAAAAAAAAGACTTAATCAACAACTAATGAAACTCTACAAATGTAGTTCAAAGATGCCAGGGTTCACCTAAGTTGGTAGTCAGTTTTGGCAGTATTGTCCATGTGATTCGGGCTTTAGTGTCATGAAGGCATATGAATAAAGGGGTTGTGGAATCGTCATCCCAGCCAAATGACAGAGTAGTCCCCAGAAAAAAAAGCACAGTAGCAGCAGGACAGGAAGCAAGAACACTAACCAAGAGTATCCTCTACCAGAGAAGGTAGCAATGAATGATACAGTGGGTCTAGAATGTAGGTTGCTTGCTGAATGGCTGTGTGTACAGCAACAGGTGTGGAGATAGAACAGGATGATGGTGAAGGAGGTAAAAATGAAAAATCCAAGAATTTTAATCTTAACAGTAAAAGTTTAGCATCATTTAGAAAAAATTATTATAGCCAAGAGGGCATATAAAATAAAGTAATTAGTTGGGCATGATGGCACAGACTTTGTCTTCCCAGCTATTCTGGAGGCTGAGGTGGTAGGATCCCAGGTTGAAGATCAGTCTGGACAACTTAGTGAGACCCTGTCTTGAAAAAAAGAATTAAAGGAAGCTTGGGAATGTAGCTAGGTATAGAGTAATTGACTTGCACAAGGCCTGAGATTTAGTACTCAATACAAAAATTAAGCAAGTGAATATTGAATTTTTTTAAAAAGGAGTTATGGTGCAAATGGAGAGATGACTCAGTGGTTAAGATCACTTTTTGCTTCTGCAAAGGACCTCAGTTTGTTTCCCAGCACCACATCAGGCCACTCACAACTACTTGTAACCCTAGTTCCATATCCTCTTCTGGCCACTGGTACCCACACAAACTACAGATGTATAAACACATATTTAAAAATAAATTATCTTACACGGGGAGGGCCTAGGCCCTGCTCCAAATGATGTGACAGACTTTGAAGGTCCCCCATGGAAGGCCTCACCCTCCCTGGGAAGCAGAAAGGGGGTGCGATAGGGGAATTGGTGGGGGGCAGGGGAGGAGGGGAGAGAGAGGGAACTGATATTGATATGTAAAACAAGATTGTTTATAATTTAAATAAAAAACAAAGAAATGAATTGCCTTTATTTGCTGCATAGAAACTAATGGAAAAAGATTTCTAGGTAGCCAGTTTGTTAAATGCCCCCTACACACAATTATTCATGCTATGTTCTCACCTGCAGTTTTAATTTACATGAACTGAAAGCTTTTCATAAAATCAGTTGGGGGTTAAATCAACATTTCAATACCAAAATGTTATTAAATGACGCATAAAATTTATGATGAATTCTTTCATATCATCCAGTAGCAGTCAACAACACTGCATAAGGAAGAGAAGTTATGTTTTTTTTTTTTTTTTTTTCCTCCTTGGAAAGACTTCACATGTACTCTTCAATATGAGCTTAAAACAAACAGCAATTACAGTTTATTTTTCAACCCACAGAGGAGTGTCTTTGATTGTGGGTCTTTGTGAGCTTGTTAAATTCCTTTGTCCCGCTTTAATTTGAGAATCAGCAGGATACAATAGTCAGTGTCAGATGCAGAAGCCTGTCCTGTCACTCAGCCTTCAGTGATTTGAAGCTGTTTTCACATTAGAGGAACCTCAGGTTTCTGCCTAAGTAGCATAGTAGGATGCTGCTCTGTGTTTATGTGACATTGTGAAGTTACTGCTTGGCACTTGTGCTACTCTCATGGTTGCAGTTTTAAATTCCATAGAATAAACTAGAGGCTTCCACAGAAGAGAAGATAATTTCCATGTCCCTGATTAACTCTTAATTGTGTTAAGTAATTCTGTTAATACTCACTGCTTTATTTTAAAACTATAGCACAATGTGTTTACTGATGAACTACACTTCCTCAGCCATAGCTATTTGTCAGCTAAACAGGGTGGACAAAGCTTATGAAGAACTTTACTTCCTTTTGTATCTTGGAAAGAGTTTGTTTTGTTTCAAATAACACTTACAATTGCTCCCTGGTGAGTTAGTGTTTAGGACTCAGCTTTCTCTCTACATTGACTATAATGCCATTTATTGTTCATCACTATAAGATTAAGAATATCCCATTTCACTAATAAGTCTTAGTAGAGTTGTTAGGGTCAGACACAGGGCACTGACAACCCTAACAAGCTATATAAGATCATGCAATAGGCCAATTAAATAAACAAGGAATAGTAAAAAGCAGGAAAAGGAGATGTAGTCACTGTGGCCACATTGGGAAGATGAACAAAGAGGTTCAGTGACCCATCATGCCACAGGTCTATCATCAGGGTCCTGACTGGAATTATAGTTTTAAATAGAAGTTTAGGGTAGCCATAAGCAGTCTTGCTCATGGTGTCATCCCAGCCATCATTACTGTCTGGCTCCCAGTTTCCCCTATATGGTAGTCTGATGGGTTGTGAGAACTGTGTGAAGTCTTCACCCCCAGTCTCCTGACTGGCACCAGGCTTCAGCCTCTTCCTTTTTCCTTCATGAGACTCTTGGAGAAATTACAAATTCCTTGGAAACCAAAGAGAAGGTCACACATGTCTCTTTAGAATATCTATCTTCATGCCAGCCTGGGTGGTTCCAGCTGTATTTTTCCTGCCACTCATTAGTATCCTGAAACTAAAATCCAAAGAATTACACAATATCATTAACTCCCAACACCAGGAACAGTCGGTAATATTTTGAGAATAAGAGAGACATACATGGTCCCTCTGAGAAGGGGAAAGGGACAAGATCTCCTGAGCAAATTGTGAGCATGGGGGGAGGAGAGAGGGAGTTAAGAGAAAGTGAAGGGGAACAAAGGAGGGGATAGGAGGACATGAGTGAGCCAGAAAATTGAGTCAGGGGAAGAATAAAGGAGACCAAGAAAAAAAAAGATACCTTAATATAGTGAGCCATTATAAGTTTAAAGAGAAATCTGGCACTAGGGAAATGTACAGAGATCTACATGGATGATCCCAATTAAGAATCTAAGCAATAGTGGAGAGGCTACCTTAAATGCTCTTCCTGATAATAAGATTGATGACTACCTTATATGCCATCCTAGAGCCTTCATCCAGTAGCTGAAGGAAACAGAAGCAGACACCCCTAGCTAAACACTAAGCCGAACTCCTGCAACCCAGTTGCAGAGAGGGAGAAGTGATGAGCAAATGGGTTAAGACCAGGCTGGAGAAACCCTCAGAAACAGCTGACCTGAACAAGTCATGGACCTCAGACTGATAGCTGGGAAAATAGCATAGGACCAACCCAAACTCACTGAATGTGGGGTAGGTATTAGTTAGGAGGACTGGGCAGTCTGTGGGACCTCTGGTAGTAGATCACTATTTATCCTTAGTATAAGAATGGACTTTGGGAGCCCATCCACATAGAGCAATACTCTCTCAGCTTAGACACATGAGGAAGGGCCTAGGTCCTGCTCCAAATGATATGACAGATTTTGAAGATTCCCCCCATGGAAGGAATCATTCTCACTGGGGAGCAGAAAGAGAATGGGATGGGAGTTGGGGGAGGAACAGGGGAAGGAGGGATTGACATGTAAAACAAGCTTGTTTCAAATTTAAATTAAAAAATCGCCCCTTACCAGCAGGAAGTAGCTTGGAAAGAATGACACCCAAATTCCCAAATATTGTCTATAAATGTTTGTTTTCATTTAAATGGACTTGGTTATATAAAATAAATAAATAAATAAAGCCACGATTTTAAAATTATAATTCTATTAGTATAAAGTGATTTTTATGAAATTAATTAAAAATAATTGTATCTAGGAGAATTTATTTTCATTATTCAAAAAAGAGACTAGATAGAAATCTACTGTCAGAAATTGTCACTGTAATTTATTAAAAATCTCTTGTTTCCAATTTTCTTTTAGTTTTAAGATTATAAATAAGAACAAATAATGACAATTTTTTAAATATGAAAAGAATTATTAATGTGTTCTAATATAATAAATGTAGATATTAATAAAAATCATAAAAAAATAACTTTCAGTTTATTCAGACCTGGTAGGATGAAACTATTCTCAAGAGACACCCTTGTCTCTCAATTTGATTATCACAATATTCAAAGACAAGGAAATTTCCCTGGAATTCTCATACTGATATAATAAAGAAGTCCTTGCCAGGATACGGCTGTAAACAGGGATTCCTGGGAAGAAGTAGTCTGCAAAGACTGACTGACTGCTTCAAACTGCAATGATGTGGAAAGGTTGGAATGTTACAGCTCTAGAAGCTAATTGCCCTATCTTGAGCTAGCTTTAGCCCCTGGAACAGCCATTCCTTGCCTACCTCTGTGTCAGAGCTAACATCCCATATCTGATAGATAAAAGTTGAGGAGGCTAGCAGCTTTTATGAGTCTCAAAGTTAACATTCTTCATCATCATATAGCATCATAGACTTATAGAAAAGCTTCCTCCATCTTGTAACCCTGCCTTTGATGTATCTACTACTATGTTTTAAACTTGCCTTGATTTATAACTTTCTTTGTCTGTAAACTTTAAAACTCTTTGAAGCTGCCTGCACGTTAAAATACAGAATTTGAAATAATTCTCTCTTCCCAGGCCATGATTACTAAAAATTACTCCAGAATTAACCATTTTTCACTTTAAAATGAGAGTTGTCTATTTTCTGCATTTGATACCATCTCACGTGATAAGATGGGTGGGATCACACCTTCACCAGGACTACTTAGAAATGCATATTCTTGGCCCTTTGTTTAAATTTTAATCCCATCAAGACCCTTGGAAGATGTACTTATGGCGTTCATTGGAACCCTTTAAAATATAGTCATATGTTTAATTTTAAATATTAGAATTATTAATTTTATTTTTTGTTTCCTAAACACACACACACACACACACATATATATATGAGTACTATGTGTGTGCTTGGTGCCTGAGGAGATCAGAAAAGGACATCAGATTCCATTGAACTAAGATTATGAGAGATTATAAACTACCATGTGATTCTGGGAATCAAACCTGAGTTCTCTGCAAGAGTAGCAAGTGCTCTTAATACTCTCCATCTCCTTTTTAGTTGTCATTTGTCTCTCTTTCCAATGTACGCATATTGAATAAATGATTTCTTTGCCTTCTCTTTTGAATTTGGTGCTTTTAATTGGCTTACTAAGGATGAATGAAACTTGGCTTGAGGAACATGTGGCTCCCAAGTTCCATAGAATATGTGTGAATGTATTTAGAAAGCTTTTCTATGTGTGCATGTGAACATGTTTAGAACATTCTAGCAAGATAGACCTGCTATTTAATAATCCATCATTCAAATGACCACATATCATATCAGTAAATGTTCCCATATCCTTGGCTATGATTTTCAAACAAGATTTTAATTCATTCTAAACACATTCAGGCTAAATTAGTAAGGAGATGAATTGGTTTCCTTTGGTATCAACAGCTCCATTTCTTCACATATTCTTGTGTTATTTGTGTACCTTGTATGTATTTTATCTCTTTGATCACATTCCCAGTAGTTGAGTGCATCAGAATAATTTGTGTATAACAATTTATATGTAATTTTGACAATCTGCTGCAATGATCAGTTTATACATCTCTATGAGAGTTCTTGTTCTTTTGATTATTATTGGTAATGCACTCTGTGGAGGAATTATTTCAATCAATAATATTGACAGTCTTCTGTGAAATGTCCTTGTGATAAAATCTATAGGCTCAGGGATGATTCTCTCCCCATGTGTAATTGTTTTGATACTATTTATGATAACCATTAAATGTTTCACAAAAGTAAGTCATGGCTAATTAATTACCAGTATTTGCCCACTAATTCTAAGGTCTTCAATTCAGGGCACTGGGGCATAATTTAAGATCACATGACTTATTTAATGCCAGAAAAAGTGGGTGGGTTGGTTTCCAAACACAAAGGATTTTTGGTCTCCCTCAAAAGTGAAGAAGTCAGTTTTATAGCTTCTAAGGAATGGGAAGGGATAAGAAAAGAAGGCATCTTATTAATGTATGACTTACAGGGTGTGGTATAAGTATAGAGGAAGCCACATTTAATTGAATTATCCCCTCTATACCAGTAGCCCTCTGATGTTTCAGGTTTTGGCAATGTAAGATCTGAAAAAAAAATAGAAAAGATACTAGGGCACTAAGTCATCTATTCATTTACTGAACTGCTTTTTGTCTGGTTTTTGCTAAAGTCAGACACCATTCCAGTATTAGCTTGATTTTCCACACACCCTTGTGCATTCCTTCCTCCATTGGTTTTGCTTTTTGTATATTATCTTAGTTTGGGTTTTTATTGCTATGAAGAGACACCATGACCATGGCAACCCTTATAAAGAAAACATGTAACTAGGGAGGATTGTTTTCAGTTTCAGAGGTTCATTCCATTATCATCATTGATGGGGTCCAGATGTGGTGCTGTAGCTGAGAGTGCTGCATCTTGCAGGCAACAGGAGTCAACTGACAGTCACACTGAGAAAAGCTTGAGCAAGAAAAATCAAAGCCCACCATCACAGTGACACACTTCATCCAACAAGGCCACAGCTACTTCAACAGGCCACATTCTAATAGTGCCATTCCCTTTGAGGGCTATTTTCTTTCAAACTACCACAGATATGAAAATAAAACTTCTACCTCACAAATTATTTTGTTCTCACAGTAAATCAAAGTTATTTAGCCACTGTGTATTCATACTGGTGGAGATTATTTGCAAATAGAAATTAAGGTGTTACAAAATAAAGAAAACGATCATTTTCCAGAAGTGAGATGTCAGGGGCCCATGAGATGGCTCAGCAGGTAAAGGTACCTGTCACCCAGTCTCATAAGAGTTCAATTCCCAGAATCCAGTGATGGAAGGAGAAAACTAACACCTGAGTTGTGCTCTAACCTCTATACACACAGAAAGACACATATACACCTGCACAGATACAGACCATACACATTTTAAAGTACAATAAAAATAACAATAATGATTATGATGATGTTGATGATAGAAATGAGGGATCAGAATCTTCCAGATACTACTAAAGATTCTCAGTTAATTTTATGGTCCAAAGTAATATTATTTTTTCTTTTGTTTGTGTTGCAAGAAAATACGACAAATAAAGATACAAGTTAGAAAATGATATTTTAGAAGGAACTAGACAAAACAAAACTTACAATCATGATATAATATGTTTAAAGATTTTATTATTATTAAGTATTATTATTGTATGTGTGTGCATGTATGCACATGCACACACTCGTGTGTACCCCATGATGAAAACAAGTAGAGGTCAGAGGACAACTTACAGATGTCAGTTTTTTGCTTCCACCATGTGGTTCGCAGGGAAACACCTTTACCCACTGAAGGATCCCACTAGCCTGAGGTGAAGTTTTTAGCTGTGAAGTAAGATGGAAAAAAAAAAAACAAATAAATAGATTTAGAATTACATAAATGGGCTTTGTGGTGTTTGCATATTGAAAAGCTATAGGGCATGCAATGCTTTTTTGTGGAAGTTATATAGTAAAATGAAGCCCTGAGTTGAGGATGTTGCTTAGTGACAGAGTACTGGCCTAGCATATGCCAGGTGTTGGGCCTTATCTGCAACATCAAGGAAAACAATACTCAAGGAACTCGCAAAATCAACTCATTCTGGCAAGAGGACAAGGCTAGAAACTTCAATTGCCCAATTCAAGACAGAAGAGAAATGATGACAAATATATCATATGATTTTTATTTAGGGTCTGAGGGTCAAATTTACTCCAGTTCTGTAGAGTATTTCAGTAGCAACTCTGGGGAACATGGAAAATTTATCCCATCTTGATGCTTCCAGAATTTTGGGAAGTTGAGAGAAAATTGCTACCCACGAATGGGGAAACAGTATCTCTTGAGATTCTTAGCATCTTTATTTTAAAAATTTAAGAAAGGACTCAAAAGGAAGCATAGGGGCAATATATTACAATTTAAAGAAAATTCCCAGGAGGGCAAGCTATAAATCTCAGCAGCTGTAAGAAAAAGTAAGATAAAGAGAAAAATCCATGCCATTTGAGTTAAGTGGGTATGCACATAAGCCAATGGGTGGACAAGTAGCCATATGGTTAAAAAAAGGGGGGGCAATTAAGAAATAGTGAACCTCACAGTACCAGAAATAAAACAGATTTGGGCTCTGGCCAGCATCTGAATGAAAGATAAGAGAAGGTAAAGAAAATGTTAATGTCTTTCTGAGTCAAAGGACTCAAAGGAAGACATGCTCAACAGAGCCTTGTGTCAGTCCTTGCAGCAACTGTACAATGGGCAGGGATTCTTCAAAGAAAGCTACATTTTCTCATTACAGGGAAAATTATTTTTCCTGACTCTTTATTGTGGCTTAAGGTGGGTCATTCCTTAACCAGGTGACTGGAGGGCTCAGGGTGGGTCTCTTATGGAGGGAACTCAACCTGATCCTCTGTTCTTATTGAGAATCCCACAGAATAAGAATCATCCCACCTAGCCAGGCAGTGGTGGCACATGTCTTTAATCCCTGCACTCATAAGGCAGAAGCAGGCAGATCTTTGTGAATTCAACTCTTTGACTCCAGCCTGGTCTACAAACCTACACAGAGAAACTCTGATGGGAGATGTCATTCTGTATATGTTTCTCATACTGTTTAATGAATAAAGCACTGTTGGCCAATAGGAAAGGAAGATAGGAGGGACTAGGAGACAAGGAGGAAATAGGAAATAGTAGGGAGGAGCCAAAATGGAGAGTCTGGAGAAAGCAGAATGCTGGCCTGCTCCCCGGTAAGAGAAATACATAGATCAGCAGAAATGGGTTAATAATTAAGGCAGAGCTAGCCGATAAGAAACAAATAATGGGCCAAAAGCATTATATCAAATACAGAGTCTCTGTGTGTTATTTGGCACGGTGGGAGGACCAGACCAGGCGGCAGGCGGAAAAACCTTACTTGTTACAAAACTCTGTCTTGAAATTTATTTTTAAAATCATACCACCTAGCCATTTGCAAAGAACCAAGTTTCAGTATTCAGAATGGGTTTCCTGCCTTGTTGAGGGACCTAAAAAAAGGACACAGTCTCTGGGGATCAAAATTCTGGAGATAACCCCAAGATGAAGATGCTACCTCAGAAGAAATAGCCACCAAAGAAACCTAAGAATCTAAACATCTGAGAGGAATTGACTCCTATGAATGTAACTAAGGAAAGCGCCAGGGTCACTTATCAAGGTGACATGCTAGGGATGCTTCAGGAACCAGAAATGCTTCATAAAGGCAACCAAAGCTGTCTTCTTAGAGGACAGTGGATAGAGTGAAAGGAGTAAGGAAAGAAAAAACTACAAGAAGTGTGTGCCTGCAGGTGGACTGATCTGTCTGGGATGAGCTACGCTGCCCACTGCACTGTGTATAGGGAACAGAGACCAAAATAGAAACTGGGAGGAGAGAGCAGCCTCTCATCTTCTGTGCTGAAAGCCTTCTGGTTGTCTCTATGAAGAAAGAGGTGTCTTTTCTGAGACATTTGCAAGAAGAACAGTCTTTCTCGCCTTCTAAGGCCATGAAGCTTTTGTGAGTAAGACAGAGAGAGATGTTGAAGCCTGCTGAGAGAGCAGCCTTTGCCAGGGTTGGTCAATTGTATCGGCACAGTTCACCAACTTTCCCTCTGCCAAAGGAAGACAGGAGTCACCAAATACTGTGTTACTTTGGTGGTTTGGAGTGCTGGGTTGGTAAAGTTTGCTGGAGAATAGCAGTAAGGGAAAGAAAGGAATTTATTTGGGAGACACTGTTCAGTACAAATGAGCAAAAACCTCTTGTGAGTGTGTGGCATTTTTATGCAGTAGAATCTGTGACTGGCTGGTAGCTGTTGTAGATGTGACTGGGGATAAAGAGGTTCTCTTTGGGGTTCTTAGTCTTACTCATTTAGAATTTAGAAATATTCTCTGGAAGAAGCTCAAGGACAGTTTTATTAAACTTTGAGGGAAACATCAGGAGAGGCCTGTTGGAAATCCTGGCAGCTGCCAGTAAGGCAGGGATGGAAAGATATCTATGCCTTTTAAACTTGGCATGGAGGTCAGAGAAACAGTCAGAAAGTCAAGAGAATCAGATAAAGCATGGCTAGGCTTTTGGGTGATATGCTATAGGATCTGAGTTTCAAGGTCATAAGATTCTAAGCTATCATGTCTCAGAAGGAAAGCTTACACTTGGGACACATGGCTAGAAACAGAAGCAGGTAGAGTTTATTTAAGAAAGAACAAACACTTCTCAGACTAGGCATGGATGAGAGAGTGGGGAGAAGGGAAGAAAGGCACTGGGCTATGAGGTGCATAGCCCTTTGTAAGGCACCTGCAGTGTCAATCCTTGCTATGTGCCCAGCCTGGGCTTGTCTATGGCATACTCTGCTTCTTAGATGAAGGCCAGTACAGAAGGAATTCCAATTGTCCTCCACAAACTGGCTTTTTACATAGATTTATCCTGATGCTCAGTTAAACCCCTATTCTCTTGTCATATAGCTGTGGGGACTTGAGCAGGTTGTGGTTGTGTCTTAGCCTGAATGAGGTTTGGGTATTGCCTTTGCTATGTGGTTTTTCTCTCCTGAGTTCCTCTACCAGGAACATAGCAGAAGGGGTTTGCTTTCAGTCCAGAGTCTGTGATTATCAGTATATCCCAACAGTTGTTTATTTGAAATATATACTGTATCAATATAGAATTGTAGAGAAATAAGAATACAAAATGAAGAGATTTTCCATTTGACTCAAACAACACCCTGGAAATGACTGTAATAACACAAACTAGAAATGATTGAAATGCCAATTACAAGCAGATTGGTTAAATAAAAAATGGCATATCCATGAATTTGACAACAATCTAGCAAAAAAAGAAAGAAAAAAAGAAAAAAAAGGAAAGAATGAGGCCTGGGTTCTGGTCTTAATAAGTGTAGTGACTGTTGTCTTTATAGTATGCTTCCTTTTAAATAAAGAAGAGATATATACATACAGGATCCACCTGAAGCTCATAATATACTCAGCTGTGGAAATTGGTGAGAACATGAGGAACAGCACTGTGTGTCAGGGGGTCATTTGTGTGCCTTTATTTTGTTACACACTTTCAACTCTGATGCTTTTTTTTTTTTTTAAATTATGATGTCTTATGAAAGCTTTGTATAATTAAGGATAATAATAAATTCAAGGTAAATAGAAAAAGAGTGGCAAACTTTTCCTTTTTAGTAGTACATGTTTTTATAATGAATTTCTATAAGCAAACATACATGTGTGAAGCAACTATTGTTGGTCACTGAAGGGCATCCAGGGCAGGGTGGCTATGTAGTTTGAGGACAGAAGATATACAGGAAAAGCTACCTACATTCATGCTCTTCCCAGTCTTTAAACAGTTCCAAGAAAAATAGCACCAGGAAGTCTGAGGAGTCCCTTTTGGTATTGAGGAAACTGGGGTTCATTCTTGGAGTTCTTAGTATCATTAATAAACAGAAAGTAGAAGACACTTGTATTAAAATTTTAAAGGAAAAAAGAAGCCCAAGTAAGGTACACTATAATATTGGAAGCTACCCAATGGAGGAGAATGGAGAATAGACGGAGTATAAAAATGCCATGTTCTATGAGTCAAGCCTGCAAGGATGCCAATCCCATGGCAGGCAGAAGGAGGCTTTAGAGAAACAGCATGGAAGCACAAGTGTCTGAAGAAACATACTTAGCTTTTGGGACATCATCTGAGAGAGACAAGAGAAATGTTATCCCTTTCTGAGAAAGGTGTACAGAATCAATAGACCTCATGATGGCTTATAGACTATTCTAGGTGGCAGGAACTTGGGAAGAAGTGTGGAATGTCAGTAAGGAAATAATTATGTCACTTTTCTGCTTAACATGACTTAAGTTGAGCAAACCTTAGAGATGGTCCCTTGTGATACTATTTCAGCCCAGATACACCGAGGAAGGCCTAGGCCCTCCCCCAAATGATGTGGCAGACTTTGATGATCCCCCATGGAAGGCCTCTATCCTTGGGGAGTGGGCGGGGGTGGGTTGGGGGGGTTGACAAGGGGTATCGGAGGATAGGAGGGAGAGGGAAGGGGGGGTTGATATGTAAAATGATTGTTTCTAAGTTTAAAAAATAGAGAGGAGACAAGGTCCCTCCTTCCTTAGGGGTGGTCCCTTAGCAAGGTCGGTTTATTTTTTATTTAATATTTTTAATAATTTTTAATATTTAATATTTTTCTCATCTTACATATCAATCCCAGTTCTCTCTCTCTCCCATCCTCCCATATCCTACCCCCCATCCCCCGATCCTATTCCCCATCCACTCCCCAGAGAGGGTGATGCCTTCCATGAGGGATCATCAAAATCTGTCAAGTCATTTGGGGTAGTGCCTAGGCCCTCCTGGGTGTCTCTAGGCTAATGGGGAATGGGGTCCCGAAATCCATTTGTGCATTAGGGATATAACCTGGTTCTACTGTCAAAGGTCCCATAGACTGCCCGGGCCTCTTAACTGAGACCCACATTCAGGGGGTCTGGGTCAGTCCTATGCTGGTTTCCCAGCTATCAGTATGGGGTCCATGAGCTTCTGCTTGTTTAGGTCAGCAGTTTCTGAGGGATTCTCCAGCCTCATCACTTCTCCCACTCTGCAACTGGATTCTAGAAGTTCGGCTAAGTATTTAGCTGTGGGTGTCTGCTTCTGTTTCCATCTCCTACTGGATGAAGCCTCTAGGATGGCATATAAGGTAGTCATCAATTTCATTATAGCAGAAGGACATTTAAGGTAGTCTTTCCACTGTTGCTTAGATTCTTAGTTGGAGTCATCCTTGTAGTTCTTTGGACATTTCCCTAGTGCCAGATTTCTCTTAAAACCTATAATGGCTCCCTCTATTATTATGGTATCTCTTTTCTTGCTCTCCTCTATTCTTTCCCCCACTCAATCTTCCTCATGTTCTCCTTGCCGCCCTCTTCTCCCCTTCCCTTTCTCCTAATTCCCTCTCCCCTCCCTCCTTATTCCAAATTTGCTTCAGAAGATCTTCTCCCTTTCCCCTTCTGTGGGGGCCATGTATGTCTCTCTTAGGATCCTCCTTGTTTCCTAGCTTCTCTGATGGTGTGGGCTATAGGCTGGTGATCCCATTGATCTAGCTCAACAGGAACCAAAGTTTCTACCAGTTCAGTGATTCTCTCATCTTGACCTAAAAGATTTTCCCTTAATGTGCTTTAATTGCTACTCTAACAGCCAAGGAATAAATAATACTGCAAATTTTATTAAAAGACTGCACTTTACCATCCAGAAAAGCAAACCCCAAACAGTCAATATATGTGCTATTGCAGTTTCAGCTGTTTTTTATACAATTAATTCTAGTTCTAATGCTGATCTTTTTTTTTTTTCTTGAGAATTTACTTCTCACATGTTATTGAAACTTAAGCATGTCTTATGACCCAGGAAGCAGATATAGATGGTCTGCCTTGTGGTGTGTGTGTGTGTGTGTGTGTGTGTGTGTGTGAGAGAGAGAGAGAGAGAGAGAGAGAGAGAGAGAGAGAGAGAGAGAGAGAGACTGAGCTGCTTAAGGCAATCAAGTTTTGTAGAAAAATATTTATTTAAAATTGTGATCAAAACTATTGAAACTGATAAATTTAAATTGAAATCATTGGAACATCCATCCGTGCATTTGAATTAAAAGAGAACTGAAAAGCTAAGACAGGGTTGAAGACTGTCCTTAGTTTTAACTGTTAACTTGACATGGCCTAGAACAGTGGCTCTCAATCTTCCTAATGCTAGGACCTTTTAATATAATTCCTCATGCTGTGAAGAACCCAACCCTAAAATTGTTTTTGTCACTACTTCATAACTGTAATGTTGCTAATGTTATGAATAATAATGTAAATATTTGTCCCACAGATTGAAAACCACTGGTATAGAATCATCTGAGAAGGGAATTTGAATTGAGGTTTGTCCAGATCAGATTAGCCTGTAGTCATGTCTGTGGGGGATTGTTTTGATTGCCACTATGGGTGGCACTATTCCCTGGGCAGGTGGTTCTTGGCTTTCTAAAAACAGCTATCTAGGTGTGAGTGAGCTACCAAGCAATGTTCTTCCATGGTTTCTGTTTTAAGTTGTTGATTGAGTTTCTGCTTTGACTTCTCTCAATAATAACATGTGACCTGGCAATGTAAGCCAATAGATGTGTGGTGACACACATCTGTAATCCCATCTACAAGCCAGAGAATCAGTTAAAAGTTGTCACTGGTCCCATAGCAAGTTCAGCCTGGGCTTTTTCCTGGGTACAACTTCCTCAGTTCTTTCTCTCTGAAGACTGTGAGCTCACCTCCTCACTCTACCCTCGACTTCTTGAAAGCATGCTTATCTAAAAAAAAAAAAAAAAAAAAAAAAAAAAAAAAAAAAAAAATTCTTGTATTATTGTGTAGGCATTAAAAAAAAACTTGATACTTTTAACCTAACCGCTTCTAGGTGAGAAATGAAACCAGAAAGGCTTTCTAGGGACTCCCTCCCCTGTGGCCTTTATAAAAATAAAGCTTTTCAGTATCTCATTGTCAATCACTTCTCATCTATCAGCTTCAATGTCCCCTTGAACTACTGTGTACTCTGAGCCTGGGGGGCTGGTGTCTTTATCCTACCAACTAAAGCAGAGACTTACCAACAGAGATAGTCTCTGGGAGAGGACAGCTGTCCTCTTAAAAGAGGTGATGAAAGGATTATAAAAGCACTTCCTTAAGAAAACCCTTCCTGAGGACATGAGAGAGCAGGAAGACTGAGTCAGGGAAAGAAAAGGGGAGAGCAAGAAAAGAGATACCTTAATAGAGGAAGCCATTATAGCCTTAAAGAGAAATCTGGCACTAGGGAAATATCCTAAGATCAGATTTATAAGGATGACCCCAACTAACAATAAGCAACCTTAAATACCCTTCCTCAATAATAAAATTGATGACTACCTTATATGCCGTCCTAGAGCCTTCATCCAGTAGCTGATGGAAGCAGAAGCAGATAACCACAGATAAATACTGAGCCAAACTCCTAGAATCCAGTTGCAGAGAGGGAGAAGTGATGAGCAAAGTAGTCAAGACCAGACTGGAGAAACCTACAGACAGTTGAGCTGAGCAAGGGGAACTCATGGATCCCAGTCTGATAACTGGGAAACCAGCATAGGACCAACTCAGACCCCCTGAATGTGGGTATTAGTTAGGAGGATTGGCCAGTCTATGGGGCCTCTGGTAGTGGATCAGTATTTATTCCTAGTATACAAATGAACTTTGAGAGCCCATCCCACATAGAGGGTACTCTCTGTCTAGACACAGGCCCTGCTCTAAATGATATAACAGACTTTGAAGACTCCCTATACAAGGCCTCACCATCCCTGGGGAGCAGAAAGGGGATGGGATGGGGGTTGATGGGCGGGACAGAGGAAGAAGGGAGGGTGCAGGATCAGGGATTGGCATGTAAAACAAGCTTGTTTCAAATTTATATTTAAAAAAAAATTGTCTCAGATACAGAATAACTCATGCTGTTTTGGACTAAATCTCAATAGTTTGATTTTACCAATAAAGACTCAGGAGCCAGATGCTGGGGTGAAAACTTGCTAGCTCAGACAGAAAAAACACCAGGCTGACCTTCCTCCTCTATCAATGTCCCAGAAAAAGACTTACATTATCTCAATTACAACTCTTCAAACTGAATAGCCCCTGCTTCTACTTCCTGTTCTGTCTACCCTCCTGACTCCTTGCTCTCTCTATTTTTTTTTTCCTGGCAACTTGTTTCTTATTCTTCCTCTTAACCTATGGTTTACTTTTAATCCTGTTTACAATATTTAAGCAGGAAGCTGTTGGCTTAAAGGTGTGTGTGTGTGTGTGTGTGTGTGTGTGTGTGTGTGTGTGTGTGTTATGGCTTAGCCATTCCACAAGTAAAAACAGGCTTTTTCAGTAAATAATCCAATCTTGGAGATCACAGTGTGGTCAAATATCCTGCAATTCCCATAATTAGAGAGCTGCTGTTAATTTCTTAAATCTAACATAGGAAATGCTGTGGTCTCATTCACACAGAAATAGGAACACGCATGAAAGCTTTATATGGGGTGGCTATCACCCACCCCCAGGGGGAAAGACACCTAAATTAGCTTAATACAGATGTAAGAGGAAACAGAACATGTGGAGCCAAAGCAAGTGAACAATTAGTTCTGAAAATGGTAAAAAAAAAAAAAAAAAAAAAAAAAGGAAGGGAGATTGCATACCTGTACAGATATGCATGAACTGAACACTCTGAAGCTGCTTTTGCTAAAGTCTTGAATCCTTACTTGGATTCACAGCTACCTATGGGGTTCCTGGACATTGTCAGAGACTGAGTATATCAGCTTTGGATTTTAGAACCAAGACAGAACAGAGATATTTGCTCTAAGTGTCACGGGTCATAGATGACAGCTGGGTATTCAGTCAGAAAGGATCTTGCTGAGCTACCTTTCTGTTGAAAGTGTTGTTTTTAATCGAAGTGTTTGTCAAGTCAGGGACAAACTGCTACTTATTGCCTCTGCTACTTCTCCTTAGACAAATCTGAAAAATGCTTTCTGATAATCCTGGCTTTAATTGCATGGATATTTTGAAAGTCACCTTGGTTCCAGGAACATTTTCAGAAGACAATGGATTGTCCACAAACATGTGTTCCTAAGAGGAAAAAAGAACACCAAGTAAGTTTTCTCCTGAGAAACTATTGAATCCTTAATTCAAGGATTTTGTTCTTAGTATATTTCTATAAAATTCCATGGTGCAGACAAATGAACCTTACATAACTGTATGAAATCCCCAAAAAGGAAAGAATAACATGTGGCTGAATCATAAATAAAATCTTCCTATTTTTTTTAAAAATATTGTGGCTTCCGTAAGTGGAACCATAACTCATGCTCTCACCCAGATCCACACATCAGTTCATCTCTATCTCAGAATTTGTTACTACGAGTTGCATAAAAGAGTCATAAAATAGTCACTCTAGTAAGTTCAAATAAATATGTGTTTGTAGGGGGGTGCTCACTTATGTATGTATGTCTTACTAACCAGATATTAAAGTGTTGCTTAATTTTTTTTAGCAGTACTGAGACTTAAACCTGGGACTTCATCCATGCTAGACCAGCACTGTCTCAAACTGTTGTTAATTTTAGGGCCCTTTTTTTTATATTTGATGGCATGTGTGTGTGAGCACATGTGTGCTCTGGCAGGAGTATGGAGGTCAGAGGAAAATTCGCAGAAGTCAGTTCTGTCCTTCTACCAGGGGAACTCAGGTCATCAGGCTTGATAGTAAATGCCTTTGCCATCTTACCAGATCAAATTATTAAACTATCTTTAAAAGAAGAAGTTACCCTATACAAACTATCTTAATTTGTGGAAGAAAAAAAAAAACAAAAAACAAAAAACAAAGAAAACTCCTTTTGAGAAGCAAGCTGTTGCAATATCATACCAAACAATTATGAGATCTGTATAAAGATATGGCATTTGTGGTTATTCACTCTAAAGTTACAAAATTTAAAAATTATGCTAGGTCAAAAAATTATGATTTTCAAGATTATTTAAATCTTCATTTTACTTTTGAAGTTATTCTTCATGAATATCACAATTATTATAGCTGAGAAAAAAGTGAGAGGAATCCTTTAAGTGACTCTTCTTGCTGAGCCTGTGATTCTAAACAAATAAGCACAGTTGAGTGGATAACAAGAGTTTGAGCTGTTCAGCATAAAAATAGGCTGGGCCATTAAGATTATTAAACTCAAAGGCACATTCTAAAAAGAGCTTTTGAAAATGGAATTCTTGCAAACTGTCATCAAATATTCATAGATAAAATAATTATGTAGAGAGATAAAGGATGTGGAAATTGAAGGGGGCTGACAATGAAGAGAACTGGAGAGAAAGGCTATGCAAACATTTTGAGATAGATTTTTATTTTTTGAGATAGGCTTAGATATGAGAATTTGAATATTGAAAATTGGACCTTTACAGCCCCTTATTACTCTAGCCCTGGTGTATAAAAGGAACAGGTTAAGTATGAGCTGCTGTCATAGTTTCCTTTCTGTTGCTGTGATAATATACCCTGACAAAAGCAGCTTAGGAAAGTCTGGTTTATTTGGCTCATAACCCCAGATTAGAGTCCATCACTGTGAGGAGGTAAAGACAGCAGTACCTTGAAGTAACTGGTCACATTCACAGGCAAGAACAGAGAGAATAAATGCATGCCTGCATGCACTTTTCCAGTTTAGGATTGCCTAGGTATTGGTGCCACCTACAGTGGGTAGAACCCAGTGGACACAATCAAGGTAATCTGCTACACAAATGCTCACAGGCCAGTTTGATCTAGACAACACTGCATTGAGACTCCTTTCCCTGGTAATTCTAGATTGTGTTGAGTTGACAATTAAAACTGTTGGAGCCAAGGTGTCTGTGACTCAGCTAAGGTGGAATTTAACTCCAATCCTATCTTGATTCTTCTCTAATGGACTCTGTCTAGAGCTTTCTCTTTCTCTATCTCAAAACTGGATGTGATGTTCTTTGTTGCTTCTGTGATATGTGACTGAACTCAGAGTAGGTGTGGATAGACAATTGACTTGTGTGCTCAATGTTGTGACACTCCAAGGCAGGAGGCCAAGGGCAAGGCTGGAATCTAACTGGGCTAAATAGGATCAGATGCTACCCAGGTGAGTTGATGCTTCACCAAAGTCCCTGTTGTTGTTCTTTTGCTGCAGCTATCGCTAATGAAAAATGAATGTGAGACTCAATGTGCCCACATGGAGTTTATTAGTGGAGAGAAGAGAAAGGAGGTTATCTGGTGGCCAACCGAAAGCAGAAGAGAGAAGGAGAGGGAGAGGGGAGAGAGAGGGGTGTGAAGAGGTGAGGGCACTTGCTTAAAAAGGCAAACTTGCACATGCATAACTGAGTCCCTATGCAGCTCCATAACGAGTGAGGGAGCGATGAAATGTCCATGCTGTGTCCTGCCCATCGTTAGGGGGTGGGGTCAGCAGAATGCCAGTTTCCAACCCCTGTGTTCTCGTCTCTAAAGCATGGCTGCACTCTGGATTCCATCTCTTCAGATTTCTCCCCAAAGCAACGATGATGAATAGAGGCACATGGATATGTGACAAGAGCTGATGATGGCTTTCTGTGTCAGCTGTTACCTTAATAGATAACTAGATCTTGTGCCAAGCTTTGTAGCTATAATACGAAGATATAGTGGCTACACTTTCAGGTTTTGATAGTATAGTAAAAATCCATCTGACAAAGGGCTTATTTTGAAGTCTTCATATTACAAATGCTGCTGACAGTTCATAGTGGCCATTCTCAAGTTTCTAATTTCTTTAGCTGGGACACATGCTTTTCCCCTTCTTCCTCCTCCCACCCTTTCCAGAAAACTTTAGAAACTTTAGAAAACTTCCAGAGCTTCAAGTTTAGTCTCTAAAATTCCTCTTTATTTTTAATTAATTAATTTTGCAAGGTAAGATTTCTCTGTTTAGCTCTGGGTATCTTGGAACTCACACTATAGACCAGGCTAGCCTCAAATTCAGGGATCTACCTGCCTCTGCTTCCTGAGTAGTGGGATTAAATGTGCCACCACCACCCACCAGTCTAAATTTCTTATGCACAGACAACCATCAGAGTATAAAAGACTACCTTTCAAAGTTCACAAAAACTAGCCCCCAGATGCACAAAGAAGCTTAGCTATATTCCTATTTGAAACTACTTTTTGATTCCCAGAATGTTCTTTTACATTCTTCAGCTTACTTTTAATGTGGCCACTGGATGTTACCACAACATGATTATCAAATCCAGGAAACCAGCACTGATATTGTAACTATGTACACTGATAACTGTAACTGTGGACATTATTTAAATTTGTTCTTTGTTCCTTAGTTGAGAACACAGTCTGCCCTTGCTCCTGAGTTGATCACCATTCTTTTATTATGATAATATTTTTATTTAAATTTGAAATAAGCTTGTTTTACATGTCAAGGCCAGTTTCCTCTCCTGCCCCTCTTCCTTTGCCCCCCTCCATCTCCAATCCAATCCCCTTTCTGCTCCCCAGGGAGGGTGATGCCTTCCCTGGGGGATCTTCAAAGTCTGTCATAACATTTGGAGCAGGGCCTAAAACCTCCCCCTTTGTGTCCAAGCTGAGAGAGTATCCCACTATGTGGAATGGGCTCCCAAAGTCCATTCCTATCTATTGATAAATACTGATTCACTACCAGAGGTCCCATAGACTTCCCAATCCTCCTAACACCCATGTTCACGGGTCTGGATTGAACCTATTCTGGTTTCCCTGCCATCAGACTGGGGTCCATGAGATTCTCCCTTGTTCAGGTCAGCTGTTTCTGTGGGTTTCTCCAGCCTGGTCTTTACCCATTTGCTCATCACTCCTCCCTCCCTGCAACTGGATTCCAGGAGTTCTGCTCAGTGTTTAGCTGTGGGTGTCTGCTTCTGCTTCCATCAGCTACTGGATGAAGGCTCTAGGATGGCACATAAGGTAATTATCAATCTCATTTTCAGGGAAGTGCATTTAAGGTAGTCTCTCTACTATTGCTTAAATTCTTAGTTGGGGTCATCCTTGTCGATCTTTGGATGTTTCCCTAGTGCCAGATTTCTCTTTAAGGCTATAATGGCTCCCTCTATTAAGGTATCTCTTTCCTTGCTCTACTCTATTCTTTCCCTAACTCAAACTTCCTGTTCCCTCATGTCCTCCTCTCCCCTCCTCTTCTCCCCTTCTTTTTACACTGACTCCCTCTCCCATCCCCCCATGCTCCCAATTGGTTCAGGCAGTCTTGTTCCTTTCCCCTTCTCTGGGGGACCATGTATGTCTCTCCTTGTTTTCTAGCTTCTCTGGCAGTATGGATTGTAGGCTGGTAATCCTTTGCTTTGTGTCTAAAATCCATATATGTGTGAGTACACACTTTGTTTGTCTTTTTGTGACTGGGTTACCTCACTCAGCATGGTTTCTTCTAGTTCTGTCCATTTGCCTTCGAATTTCAAGATACTATTGTTTTTGTTTTTTGTTTGTTTTCCTATTGAATAGTATTCCACTTTAATCACTATTCTTATCTTCTCAGATACTTATAATGCCTCAGCCTTCCCTAATCATTGGTAACACTTTCTATGCTCTCTTTCTCTTTCTTTCTCTCTCTCCCTCTCTCTCTCTCTCTCTCTCTCTCGTGTGTGTGTGTGTGTGTGTGTGTGTGTGTGTGTGTGTGTGTGTGTTGCTATGTTGTAGAGGACAATCTCAGGTGTCCTGGAGTTATTACTCAGGAATAGTCCACATTGCTTTTTTGAGGCAGTGTCTCTCATTGGCCTGAGATGTTATCTTTAGCCCATCAAGGAGCCCCAGGATCCTCCCATCTTCTCCCCCTCTCTGCTGGAATTAAGGATATGTGACATTATGCCTGGCTTTTTTCCTTCCAGGGTTTCTTGAAATAAAGCTGGCAACCTTTTGATCATACTACACATACTATACCCACCTACTCAGATTTCTCCCCAGCTCTGGCACCACCAAGTGTAAATCACTTGCTTGGTAAAATGTGTCCAAAACTCTACTCAGTTTTAGATTATGATTGAGCATTTTCAGTGTCACAGAATTGCTATGTTATTTTAGTGCATTGCATGTGGAACTTTGTTGTCAGTCTATTTTAGAACCCATCATGTTTACTCAGAGCCATTGGGTAAGGTGGCACCTGTTGAATTTCTTTCTTAAAAATAAGTTTTCAAGATTTATTTTGTGTGTATGGGTGTTTTAGCTGCATGTTATATCTGTGTAACAGTCATGTGGAGTTCCTGCATAAGCAAGAAGAGCAACACAAATGCTCTGGTATGGGACTTACAGATGGTTGTGAGCCACCATGTGTGTATTAGCAACTGAGTCCAGGCCCTCTGAAAGAACAAGTGCTCTTGAGCCTTCTTTCCAGCTCCCTGTTGGATTTCTTTATTGCAAACTTCTTCTTTTCCCTTTGTAATTATACAGGATATACTTAGATACAATGAAAGAAATACTCTTCTTTTCCTCCCACTCATTCATCCCAAACCCACACAAGCATCATTCTATCCTTCCATTGTGTGCTATGTAGGAAATGTATATTTGTAGGAAAAGGTATATTTGACTATCATCATCTTGCTTGTTTTTTTTTCTTTGTTCAGTCCTTCTGTGAACATTCAATGTTTTCAAAATTTCTAAGCCACTCCCTTGTGAGAAGCAAAGTCTCACTAGGTAGAAAATTCCCATGAAAATCTTTTCGCCTTATGATATTTAATTAGCACATTGTTTTCTAGTATAAGCAAGGTCACTTCTTCCTTTCCCTCACCTTGTCAGTGTGGGCTTCTGTCTTAGTCTGAGTGTTGCCTCTGGCATCCTTGTTGGGTTTATCTGTTTCTACGTTTTGTGTGTAGAACCAAATTAAAGTTTAAAATGTTAGAACTCTACAGGAAAGATAGAGTCTAAGAACTGTCAAAACTCATTCCTGTTCCTTCCTTCTTCTCACTCTTTAGAGCACATCCTCTGTAGGTAAGCTGGTTCCTTAGTTTCCATTGTGTACCTCCTATATTTATTTGCACAAATAAACAAACATGGGTAAAATTTATTCTCTGTTCTGATTTGTACATAGAGAATAATAATAATCATTTGTACACTGATTAGCTTTGCTTTATACTGTGTCACAGGAAACACCTGCTCAGCATCTCATCAGCTCATAAACCTATTCTCCAATCTCTTTAAAGTTGGTCTGGTGTGTGTGTGTGTGTGTGTGTGTGCGCGCGCGCGTACACGCACATTCATATGTGTGTCTAGAGATCAGAGGATAGTTTGTGGGAATCATTTCTCTCCTTCCACCATGTGAGTTCTGAGTATCAAACTCTGGTTGACAACAAACCCCTTTATCCATAGAGCCATCTCACTGGCTCCTGACTATTTCATTTTTCCAGGTCTACAGGACTAGAGTTTGTGGACTCACCATAATGCATTCAATGGATTTTCTATGTAAGAGCCACACATTAGCCATTTCTCTTGTTGTAGTGGTTATAAATACCTATGGGGTGGAACCACTTGCATTTGGAGTAGAATTTTCCATTTTTAGTTAAAACTATCTGGAAATGTCCTCACAGATACACCCATAAAGTGTCTTTCCATTGGGGATTCTAAACCCATTCAGTTGACAGATACAAATTAACCATGTATATTGTATTTGCATTTACAAACATCATTCCAATCTTGAGCCTAAACTCAGAACCCTTCAAGTAGCATCTTCAGGCTCAGATAAGCAAGTCCTTATTTTGAACTTCATGTTTTTTGAGGCTCAATGTTGGTCTACCTCCTGTTATGGGTCTCTCTTTTGAGTAAGAGTCTATGGATCCAAGAGGGGGAGGTATTTGGAGTTGGAAGGCCCTTCCAGAGTATACAGTGGATACATAGGACATGGGAATTCTGTACTCAAAATGTCCTATGTCAGCATCTAGGGTGGGTGGGAGCCTGTATGCTGACTTTACCATATCAGAAGTAAGGTGTGTGATGTCCCATGGAGGGTCATAAAAAGGCTTTGGGTGACAAGCTGAGAAGCATAGCTGTGCTGGGCTTTTCTACAGGTCCAGGTAGTGTCTGTGTTATTTGGGGATAAGGCTTAGTTTGGGATGAAGATAGAAGCTGATTGTTGGCTGATATTGTAGAAGTTGATAAAGTCAAAGCCTGTGGGCCCTGATAGCTTTCATAAACTAGTCCAATTAAGGATAAAAGGTACTGAAAGAGAAAGGAGAAAGATTTATTCAACATTGCCACACTGGGAAGAAGAATGAAGAAAGTAAGCCGATAAATCCCATTCTTCACCTGCCTTAGGTTTAAATGGAAGACAAGAGGTACACATAACTGAGCAATACTGGTCAAGGTGTGGTTGTGTTTTGTCTCAGCTCATCCCTCTTGCAAAATGGTCTGACAAGTTTGACAAGTTGTTAGAACTGCATGAAAATTTCCCAGGGAAAATTTTCCCTGAGTCTCCCTTGTGTTAGCCTCCCCAAGGCTAACAAGGCTCCTCACAAGACTCCCAGTCCTTTTCTTTCTCCCAGCCTGAAATTCCTGGGGACATTTCAATTTCTTGGTACCTATTATTTTAATAGTCTAATGGCCAAAGAAAGGGAGGGACACAAGTATCCGTTCAGAGTATCTCCATTCCTGCCAGGGTGTCCACATGGATGCTTACCCTGGTGGCATCCATTCTCTGGACATGAAGTGCCAGTCTCAGACCTACACATTGAAATGTATGTATACTTTAATAATGTATGTTCTCCTAAGCCCTCTGAATGTGGGTGACAGTTAAGTGGCTTGACCTGTTGCCTGGGGAGCAGGGGGCTAGCAGTGTGATCAGGACTTATTCTGGGTGCATGAACGGGCTTTTTTTGGAGCCTATTCCCTATGGTGGGATGCTTTGCTCAACCTTGATATAGGAGGGGAGGGGCTTGGTCTTACCTTATCTTGGTTGACTCCCCAAAGGAGACCTTACCTTCTTGGAGAAGTGGGTGGGATGGGGGAGATGGGAATCAGAAGGGGAGGGAGGGGAACTGGTGTTAGTATGTAAAATGAAAATCACTTTAAATAAAAACATTTGTTTTGCTAAAAAATGTATCTTGTCTTAAAAATTTTAGTCAAGTATTTAATAAAAATGATAATTTAGGAAACCTATAGGTCTTGAAGCATGAAGCACACATAAACTATCAACTCTCTGAGAACTTGCAAGGGGAAATGATGCAGAATAAGCTTGACTTTAGCTAAGGCAGGAGTTAGAAAAGAATGTAGCGGGAACAATGAATCAGGAGGGGTTTGTATGTGGCTGACCTTGCCTTCCATGAAACATAATGAAGATGTTGCAAGTGGGGAAAAGGAGGGAGAACAAAATGTATTTGAACTCAAATGGCAAATAAAGAGTAGGGGAGGAATCAGGAACTGATGTGGCTTGGTCTTCTATGGTAATTTTCATAGCTTTGTTGTAATATGACTCATACCAAGACATTTATGTATTTAAAATATATAATTGAATGGTTTGAGATTTGTCAGCAGAGTTGTCCGTTTGTTACCATAATTCTGGTCACAGAGTATGCCCCAGCAAGCCCTGCTTGGCCACCTGTTTTCAATAAGCCAATTAAAACAGGCACATAAATAGTGAAAAACAGAAAAATGAGATTTTTTTTTAATGTAGCTACATTGGCAAGAGGTGAACACTGCCAAGTCCATCTTTGGGGTCCTAGAATAACAGTTACACAAGTCTCAGGAGTCCTGGTCAGGAAGTAAATTCCTGCCTAGAATTGACCTATTATTGTCTCTTCTGTAAAATGGTGTAACAAATGTTGATTCTGTTTCCCTTCTCACCCAGGCTGGCTCAAGCTTTAGCCTTTCTCTTTTTCCAGGATGAAATTCCTGGATGGGGGGGGGATTTCTAGTTTCCTGTGGTCCTTTATTCAAAGTCTGACAGCCAGAGTGAGGGATGTGTTTCTTTAGAAAACCTCCATTCCTGCCAGGCCAGTTATATAATCACTATCCAGAGCAAAAGTTAAAGCACTCAAATTGCTCTAACAAGTAACTTGGATCATTAGCATCAGTGTCCATCCTGCTGCCCTACAGTCCCAGGGGAGCACTAATGTCTTTTCTATCTCTGTAGATTTGCCTTTTTACACAAAACTTCTAGCATGTAGAACATAAGGTATGCAATGTTTTGTGGCTGCCTTCTGGCACTTGACATAAAGTTTTCAAGGTCATTGTTGTAGCACAAATCAATATGATGCTCATGCCATTTATGAATGCACTGTGGTGTGGATATGCCATGTTTCGTTTATACATTCCAGTCTTGATGGACATTTGGATCATTTTCAATGTTGGGGGATATTGTGAATAGAGTAATGGATGTTTGTGTAGCCATTTTCATAGGACATCTGCCTACAATTTTGTTTTGTATATGTCATGCTGTAAAATCTGTGGTCCATTAGGCTTATAGCATGTATGCAGAAAAATGGGCTATCTATATTGACCTTAGTGTTTAAACCCATTAGTTCAAAAGCCCCCAGTGTTGAAATAAAAAAGTATAGTTGATGTTTTGTATGTATGGTGTCTTGTATATGTTCACATATGTGTGCTTGTATGTGTGTGTGCAATGCACATACGTGTAGATACCAGAGGTCAGTGTTGATTACCTTCCTCCATCACAGCTCATCCTTTTTGTGAGACAGGGTCTGTCTCTTGAGCTTGAAGGATCATCCAATGTCTACCCTTCTAGCTTTAGGGTTATAGATGCTCACCACCAAGGCTGGCATTAATGTGTTTTCTGGGAATCTGAACTTTAAATCCTACTGTAGCTATCTGAATAAGAATGTCTCCCATAAACACAGGGTCCTGTATGTGAACACGTGGTCTCCAGCTACTGACACTGACCTGAAGAAGTAGAGCCTTGTAGAGGAAGTAGAGCACTGGGCTGGCTTTGTGAACTTACATCTTGCATCACTTCCAGTTCACTCTCTTTGCTTCCAGTCACATTTCAAGATATAGGCTCTCAGTTTCCTGTTCTGGCCACCATGGCTACCTCTTGTCACATTTCCCTAATAAGAATAAGATGGACTCTTATTCTTATGGAACTGTAAATCCAAATACATCCTTTGGGTCATAGGTCACTTCTTGTTACAATGTTACCTTTCCAGTAACAGAAAAGTAACTAATACAGGAGGGAAGACCCACCCTAAAAGTGAGTGACACCATCCCATGGGCTGGGGTTTTAGACAGAAGAACAGGGGGAAATGACAATGCATTGAGCACTGACATTCATCTCTCTCTGCATCCTTACTGCTTATCTTGTCATAACAACTGACACACCTGTCTTGTGTGGTTAATGAATTACCTTGTGCTGCAGAGACATGCCCAGGATTCTTGTCTTACTAGATCACTAGAGGTGTCCTCTGCTGCTAATCTCATGAGCATTCTATATGTGATGATTTCAGATTCTTTCTTCATGTTCCACATTAACATTTAGTCCCTAGTTAATATAGCTATCTAATATATTTGAATGAGTTCAGGATTAACAATGACATTTATGTGAATGTCTGTTTGTTGGTAGAAAAAGGACATTGTCTATAAGCTGCATCTGGGCTGCTTTATAAAGCGCCTTTGTTTTCTTCTTATCAAGTTTATTTTTCCACCAAACTTCTTTCTTTTCATTCCTCTTAAGACATAGAAAACATCCTGGATAAACAGACCATGCCCCATTCTTCATTTCCCTGATGGCTTTAGCACACAGTGTTTGTTGTGGCAGTCTTGCCATATCTTTGTTGAGTGTATGATAAACTCAAAGTTTAGCTAGATTTAATTGTATCAGAGTCCTGTGGGGTAATAGAGTGTCTGGAAACTAGATTACCTTTGTATTGCTTTCAAAGAAGTCTTCATATTGCTACAAAGAAAGATGAGATAAGTCATTGTTATGAAAAAAATCACAATGGTCACTTTATTACATTCTCATCAAAGAATTAAATGAAAATACTCAATTCTTAATAAGCTCTCTTCCATGATTTTTTTCAAAATCTAATGACTTTATATATTTTTATAAAGGTTCTCTGACATGAATTAAGTTATTTTTAGGAATGGTAGTTCCTCTCATACTTAACTCTTGACACAGAGACTTATTTATGAACTTCAAGGACCACAGAAAGCAGAGAGCATTTTCATCCATGAGAGGATTTGTCCTGTAAAAATCAGACACTTAAGAAAACAACTCCTACCAGGTTTGGTGGTGCCTTTCCCCAATCCCAGCACTCCCATGCAGCCAGGGAGATGTCTGTGAGTTCCAGGAGGCCAGCTTGGTCTACATAGACATAGCGACAACAAGGTCTACAGAGTTAGACTCTATCTCAAACAACAAAGCAACAATTACTCTTTTCTTCTTTTATTGAAAATATATTTTTCTTTATATTATTCTGGTTACAGTTTTCCCTTCCTCTACTCTTCCTAATTCCTCTCCACTGACAATTACTCTTCTATTAGGTCAGAATTAAAGATCAAGAATGAACATATTTTTCTAGATTCTCGTGGAATAGTGCCATAATCCTTAGTACAGAATATTTTTCAGTATATATTTACATGTCTTTACTAAGAAATATTATTTATATCTCAGTAGAACCTCCACTTCTAGTAGACTGCAGACATAAAAGCATCAGGCCTATGCTACAAGGATAATCCATGAGAATTCTAGATGCCCACAACATTCTTTTAGATGGCATTACTAGATAGAGCCGAGCATCATCATAATGACAAGACAGCATCAATTTTGACAGTGCATAAAGATGATAGAAGTTCTTTTATTGAGTCACCTTTAGATTGTATTCTGGTCTATATGATTATGATTTTAGTAAGGGGATCATATAGCTACCATTGACTCTCTGCTCATATATTTGATATTCTTCAATGTCTGGTAACAGATCACAGGATAGGGCATGTGATCATATCTATAATCACAGCACCTGAGATGCAGAGGCAGGAAGATCAAAAGTTCAAGGCTATCTTTGCGTAGATAGTTGGCTGTGTACAACCCTGGATAAATGAGATACACTACAAACAAAACAAAACAAAACAGAAAAACAAAAGCAAAAACGCACAAGAAAAGCATAAAATGTTCCTGAAATACATATGTTCCCTGTGGCCACTGGCAATTCTTTCCCTTGAGTGTGCTAATCTTTATTCTATAATAAACTCTTCTACTTATCTTCTATATTGTCTTCTGTGTGACTAGCCTGAATTATTCCATTGAGACTACTTGTCACTGGGATCTCAATCTGGATCCACTCAGATTTCTGATGCTTATGGTCTCATGTGGGCATGCACACATACATGCAAACATGTATACATACACTTCTACATGCACAAACAAGTGAAAGCATGCACACACCCTACACATGCACACAATTATGCACACTCATTCATGCACATACACCATTATTATATACACACACACCATGCATACATACCTACATAAATACACAAACACATACATACATAAACACACATGTACTACACATAAGTACACCTACATATACACATGCATACATTCACACATACACACTGAGACATGTAGACACACATAGACACATGTATGTATATATACATGTGTGCACACAAGCATGCACAAATGTACACACATGTGACCATACCATGGGCACATATGTACACATGCACATGCTCACATAAGCAAAGCATAAGCTCACACTATAGTTCCATCTGATGCTTGCTGAGTTTATCTTGCCTTGGTCCTCTTTTTAGCTATGACTCCCATTTCCTCCCCAGTAAATGATGATTCTTTCTGACCATGACACTAGTTCTATGGGTAGCTCACACTAAAACTGACTTTGTAGTTGCAAATGGAAACTCAAGTTTTAATAAAGAATGCATTTCCTGCGTGTTTTCTGTGGGGTGCTGTGTTTCCAGGGATAGCCATGCACCATTGTGCAAATCGTTAGCTCTTGTTTGTACAAGGTCAGCTTGCTGCAATATGAAGTCATAATCACTTCAGCTTCCTGATTTGTGCAAATTGCAAAAGCAACTGTGAAGAAGCCAAAATTCATGGATTGTAATCAGTATTTGGGTAAACACTCCCTTTAGCTGCAGCCAACATTTTGTTATAAGAAAAAAAGTGTTAACCCTCATGCCAGAAAACAAATCAGAGAAAAAAATATTCCTCTCTGTCTCACTTCTCCCCAGGTATTTAATTTCCATAATAATTTCTGAAATTCTGAACATTATTTTGTTTTATCAGAGTCTGAAGATCAGGATGGTAAAACATGACAATATTTTCATCAAGATTATCCTACCATCTTCTTATTAAATTCTAGGGGAAACAGAAGGAAGTTTACAAAACATGGCTTTCAAGCATATTGGCACAATAATGATTATGAAATGTTCTTTTCAGTGAACACCGGAAGCCAGGCAGGGTGCTTACCCCAGCAGGTTGGACCCACAAGTTACTAAGTGTAACATGCATTACACTTAAAGCTCAACGAAATGCTAATTTCTTCAGTTTAATTTAAAAAAAAAAAAAAAAAACAGCCTAGACATTAACTTGACAGAGAGGATTGCTAAATTCAGTCAAGCAAGAAATCGTGATGTATGTTTTAAGAGTACAGGAAAAAAAGTGGTTGGTTATCTCTGTTACCTTCCCCCTTCTGCAGGGAATGTTGCCAAACACTGGCATTATAACATTCTTAGTTGGAAGGTCTCAATTGGCTACTACCTCAGTTCTGGAACTAGGAAGCCACTCATTCTGTAAATAGGATGAGTGTGGTAATGAGCTGAAGGTGGAGGTTGGCTTTATAGGGAGAGAGCGCTATGGAAAGCAGACACAGGAAATGAAAACCATGTGGCTGCTTTCTGTTACTTTCTTTGCTAACATTAATGCAAAGAAACTTCCTTATGGTTCCCCAGAGCTGGCTCAATTGAGATTTGGCTGCTCATTCTCTCTCTCCCTTCATCTCCCACCACTGCCTCCAGCATCATAGATAGCTCAGCTTCGGCTTGATGGTGTGAACATTACCATGAGCAACTCCATTTTGATATGCCCTGTCCATCCTGTGCAACAGTTCTGTCCTATGAAGTGGCCTCCCCTGAATTGTGTGTAGCACTTCAGGTTGTAGAAGGAACTTTTTAAAGTGTGCAGATGACATAACATATCCCTGTCACAGATTCCTGTTTCATGTCTTTCCCTGTTGAGACTATGTGAATCCTCAGTTCTGTAGTCTGTCAGAGCCAATATAGAATTGTAACTGTCATATGATGGGAGATGCCATTCTGTAAATGTTTCTCATACTGGTTAATGAATAAAGCACTGTTGGCCAATAGTAAAGGAAGATAGGAGGGACTAGGAGAGAAGGAGGAAGAGGAAGTAGTGAGGAGGAGTCAAGATGGAGAGTCAGGAGAAGGCAGAACTGCCAGCCGCCTCTCGCTGGTAAGACCACATGGAAATACATAGAAATGGGTTAATACTTAAGACAGAGCTAGTCGATAAGAAACAAGTAACAGGCCAACAGCATAATATCAAATACAGAGTCTCTGTGCATTATTTGGGGCTGGCGTGACGGCGGAACAAGAGCAGGCGGCGGGCAGAAAAACCATACTTGTTACAGTCATACCTTGGTGAAAACCTGAAGGAGACAGTGTCTGTTTCCCTTAAAATATTGATAACTTCCAAATGCAGGGAGTGTGAATTCCAGGGTCAAGATGGGACAGGATGGGAGCTGAAGAAATGGCTCAGTGGTTAAGACAGATTGCTGTTATTACAGAGGACCTGAGTTCAGTTCCTAGAACCTACACTGAGTAATTCACAACTGCCTGTAACTCCAGCTCCAAGATATCATAAGCAGCAGCTTATGATAAAGTCTGCTTACTTACTGTAGCCAGGAAGCAGCAAGCAAGAAAAAGAAGAGGCTAGAACCAAGTGAAACCTTTGAATAGTATGCCTTCAACAAGCCCTCTTCTTACATAGGACACCCACCTGCAGTACTGTATGTATTCAAATGCTCTATGGGTCACTTGATAGCACTTGAGTAGACTATAGGCACCCATGATCTAGTCATCATTGGATATATCCTCACAGACACTCAGTGGCATGTTTGCCAGGTGTTAAGAATCTCAAGTTGAGATTGTTATAATTCAAGTTGATGAACAAGATCACCATTCCTGTTTCAAGGGTGGGGATCCAAACTTGTTTTGTAAAATTAATTCTTCAAACAGACAGCAAATGTGCTTTTAAATGTTTTAAAACTATACAAAGGCTATTAAAAATACCAGCAGTTTTTCCCACTTTGGTCAAGATTTAAACACACAGTTAAATGTCACTGATGAGCCCAGCATATTGAAAACATACCAGCCTTTTAAGAGCTAACAGCCAGCTAGCACCTCTATCTTTCATGACCCAAGGTGAACAATCTTAAGATAAAGATAACTAATGGTTTCCAGCCCAGACAAAAAAAGATGCCTTTCCTTTTGAAAAAAAAAAAAAAAAAAAAAAAAAAAAAACCTTTTGAGGACATTTCTCTGTCTGTTAAAAGATGCTTCAGTGTATGTTATAAAAAGCCTTTGAAGGGAAGACATGGATCCAGAACAAAAACAGTTCAGGATTCTTAGAGAAATGAATTCTGACAAGAGAGGTGACAGTTGTCACCTTCCTTCTTGGAAAGCCACACCCAGCACCCTCTCCTTTCCCAGCATGGTATTTCATCTCAAGCCTAGACAGGCCTTCCTGGATAGCAATTCTTAATTCTTAGAGACTTTGATACTTTCAGTCAATGTTATATTTAATAAGAATAGGTTGGAAAATAGTTCAAACCCCAAATAAACAAAACTGCAAGTTATACAAGTATTTGGTGCCAGCACTGGGTCTGGAAGTGTCTTCTTTTCACATAAAGGTATTGCAGGTCTGATGCCACCTGCCTCATGGCATGACACGGCACCTTGTCCCGTAGCCTTGGTGTGGGAATAGATAGACTGCAGTTTAAGTGTATCTTAAACTTTTATGTGTTAGAATCTCAATTTTCAGTGTCATATGTTAATGGCACTTGAGAAGTGGGATCTTTGAGTATGGATCTCTGAAGCATGAACTCATTAGTTCATGGACAGATGGATTAATACATTCATAGAGGATTGCAAGAATGGCTATTTTTAAAGGTTTATTTATTAATATATGTATTTTTGCCTGTTTGAGTTTACATGTACCATGTGCATGGAATTATTCCCTAGATATCAGAAGAGACCATCAGATCCCTTGGATCTGGAGTTAACAGTAGTTGTGAGCTACTGTGGGGATGCCGTGAAACATGTCTGGGTCCTGTGCAAACACATTAAGTGCTCTTAACCAGTGAACAGCCTCTTCAGCCTTGGAATGGCTTTGTTATTAAGGGGAACTGTCTAGCTACTTTTCTCATGCTGTCCTGCCCCTCACTGCCTCATCTCTCTACAGAGCACCCTCACTGGACACTGCCCCATACCAGATGCTGTTCCTCAGCCTTGGATTTAAATACTTCCAACACTGCAAGAAATTAATTAATTTTTTTCATAAACCATTCAGGCTCAGGTGGTCTGTAATAGCAATAGACAATGGAAACAGCAAGCAAGCTAAATGAAGCATAAAGATATTTGATTTGAAATAATTGGCAGCAGGGTAATCCATGTTAGGCAGGATCTGATAAGCCACACAAATGGGTTTCCTTTCTTTAGTAATTTCAATGTGAGACCAGGAGTGGAAGGGTGAGGTTGAAACAGCACCACCCATGGGAAAAAACAGAGGATGCTTAGAAACCAGTGGATTTGCAGAGATGACCTACATAGTGAGCAGGATGAGTAAGCATGCATGTGGCCTCTGCTCTATTCTGAATGATGTTTGTTTTGTGTGATAATAAGCAGCCTGAGCTGGCAACACTGTTACCATTTTCCTTTCTTGAACATGTGCATGCTAACTCTAACCATTTAAGGTCTTTTGCAAGTCTCCCCTTTAAAATTTGAAACTGGTCAATAATACAATACACCTTTGTATTAATTGCTGCTTTTGTCACTGTGGGTAAATGCTCAAGGGTGGAAGAAATTTGATTTGCTCACAATTTTAGGGTTCAGTTCAATGTTATAGGGAAATCTGGGTGAGAGAAATGGCTCAAGGCTGTGGTACAGACATATGAGCAGTCTGTTCATACTTTCTCAGACCAGGAAGTAGAGGTAGGACAGTAAGTAGTCAGTGGCCATGTACTTCAAGGCTTGCTTCCCGGAGAATAGAACAGTGGTGATTAGTGGCTGTGAAACTGAATCGTCAGTCAAGAACACTTGTTGCTCTTACAGAGAACCCAGTTCCACTCCCAGCATCCATATTAGGTGGTTCACAGCCACCTGTAACTTCAGCTCCAGGAGATATGATGCCATATTCTGGCTTCCTTGGGCAATGCATTTCTGTGCAGATAAACACATATGCATACACAAAAAATAAATAAGTGAAAATAAATAAGATCAGTTACTTCAATACAAATTAGTTATAGCTAGACAATAAGTATATAAACATTAATTATCACATGTCAGATTTACATATTTATTCAATGATGATGCCACTCAACTTGAGATTAATTCCGTATAAGCTCTGCTTTCATATGTGAGGAACCTGAGCCCCAGAGATGTTAAGCAACTTGCAGGAGACAAAGCTGAATCATGAGAGGGCAACCTGGTTCCAGGGTACTAGATACCAGCTACATGTATTTCTATAGCTCTTGGACTTTTTTTTTTAAAAAAAACAAAAACAAAACAAACAACAACAACAAAAACATAACTGGAATACATTCCGAATTGACATGGTTAAATGAAAATTATCCTCATAAGCTCATGTATTTAAATGCTTGGTCCATGGCTAGTTGAACTGTTTGGGAAGGATGTGTATCTTGTTGATGTAGGTGTGACCCTATTGGAGAAGGTGTTCAAAAATAGCAGATTAGATACAACTCACGACTAGCATTAAGGGCATGCCACCCATGGCATTCTCTTTGGCCCTGGGGCAGCTGGTGTGCAGCATACAGGGCTATCAAACCATGTATTTCCTTACTCTAAAAAGCACTAAGGAGCCCTTTCATTGGCCTGGCATGGGGTACAGGGATTCCCCACCTTGTCTTTTTATTTTTATAGGACAAGAGAAGTCTGAAAACTGGTTAGTGTCATGGTAAATGCCCTCTGCTCTTCACTGCATGAGTTCTGAGAAGATATAGGTAGTGTCTGTATTTACACATCATTCTGGAGGGAATTGACAACAGCCTAGACAGAAGCCATTACCTACCCCAATATTCCTTCTCTGTTTGTGTATGTGTTATCTGCAATGTGCTTGCATTCTTTTATTTTAGTTTAATTAATCTATTATTGCTGCTGTTGTTGTTGAGAAAGAGGCACGCTATTTAGCCCTGGATGGCCTCAAACTCACAGAGAATCACCTAGCCTTGTGTCTTGAGTGCTGGAGTTAAAGATGCCCACCAGTATTTCTGCCTCCACCTGTTTTTCTTTTTCTTTTTGGACAGGGTTTCTCACTGTACCAGGACTCAGTATTCAGTTAGACTAGCTGGCCAGAGGGCTATCTGGGCTCCTCCTGTGTTCACCTCCCAGCACTGAAGTTGCAGGTGAATTTGAAAGCTTACAGGTGAAGGCTTAGTGTCTGAACTCAGATCCTCAGGTTGCAGTGTAAAACTCTCCCATCTCTAATTGTTTTTAAAGCAAAAGAACAAATGTTTATAAGAAGTGTATCTAGAAAAAAAAACCCACTGTAGTTTTACTTTCTCCATCCCACACCAAAGGTGATCGTTGGGATGCTAGAATATTTGGGAGAGAGACTTATAAGGGAGTAAATTGACTCATCTGGACATTGTCCTATTTGCTGTTTATACGTTTTCTTCTTGGATTATAAAGGTGATGCCTGGAAGTCCTGCAGTCATCATGTTGCTTGCAATTATAATTCTAATATTTGAGAGGCAGAGGCAGGCAGATCCCAGGGCAATGAGAAAAGCAACAATTACGATGATATGATGTTGAACCACCAAAACTATGAGCTAAATAAAACTTATCTTTGTAAATTACTCAGTCTCAAACATTTTGTTTTAGTAATAGACAACAGATGAATATATGCAAACTTAGTTTTCTTCAGAAAGACATCCAAGCCCCTAGTGGATCATTTATATAATTCTGCATCATTAACTAGAACACTTGTGTTCAAGTTGGCACATTTTCCTTTTGATGAAGTTATGAGTGCTTAGGGTTCCCCCATGAGCAGCGATTAGACAATTGGCTTACTTTCCAATGACCAGGATCCATCTGCTGAGAGATTCTTCCCATAGCACAGTCTGCATGCATCTCTGGAAAATCCATTTTTTACCCTTTTACTCCTGGAAGCAAATATTGGTGATTTTATAATAACTGTTTCATTTCCTTCCAGACAGCTGTTCTCAGAAGTGCAATTTCACAGTGTCCCTGCATACCAATTCCTGGTGATAAGGAGATCCTGAAGGACTTGTGTAGGTGGAAAAACAAACAAACAAACAAAAAACATGGAAATCAAGCTACACTCCAGTCCTCAATTTTACTTTTTATTTCATGTGTGTGAGTGTTTTGTCTATATGCATATATGTACACTGCATGTATGCCTTGTGCCTATAGAGGTCAGAGAACATTGGGTACCCTGGAACTAAAGTTAATAGAAAGTTGTGAGCTATCATACTGGTGTTGGGAATTGAACTCAGATCCTCTATGTGAGCAGCCAGGAGGATAGGACCCACCAATAAGGTAAAGCCATATAGAAATACTTAGATTAATAGAAATGGGTTAATAATTAAGACAGAACTAGCCAACAAGCAGCCCTAGTTATTGGCCAACAGCATTATAACTAATATAGTGTCTGTCTGTGTGTTTATTTGGGGCTAAAGGGTCATGGGAACAGCCTGGCCAGAAAACTCATGCTTACAAATATATGCCAAAGAGGATCATTTCTATATGTAAATGTCATAAATTGTTTTCTCGTTTGTCTTTTTTCTTTTTGTTTCATATTATATCTTTATAATCTGTTATTTTACACTTTTAGCACAGCTTATTCTAGATTAGCTAATGCCCAGTAGTTGATGGCTCACATATTGGATAGACACTGACCAATCAGAGCAGTGTATTCCAGAATCAAAGACTCTCAAAGTCTGATCCAAGCAGACAGTTTGGAAACCTGTTTGATTATGTTTGTGAATTCACCAAAGATCCTTGCTGAGAACTCTGTGAACTCCATGTTTCGAAAAGGGAAACAAAAATAATGTGTATCCCTGATGGGAGATGTCATTCTGTAAATATGTTTCTCTTATCGAATAATGAATAAAGCACTGTTGGCAAATAGGAAGGCAAGATAGGCAGGGCTAGGAGACAAGGAGGATTCTGGGAGGGGTAATAGATATAGGATGTGAGAGAAGAGGTATGGACCCTTTCTCCGGTAAGATAAGACCATGGGGAAACACTTAGATTGATAGAAATGGTTTAATATTTAAGACAGAGCTAGCCAATAAAAAACACTAGTAACAAGCCAACAGTTTAAAATTAATATAGCATCTCTGTGTGTTATTTTGGGGCTGACATGGCTGTGGACCAGGCTGGTGGGAAACTGTTCATAACATATCTCTTATCAGTGTCTTGAGCAGTCAAGTGATGCTATGGGCAGCTTCACAGGTGGAAAACATTGTCACCATTGTCCATATGTGAGCATAGTGCATGTTTCATGGATAATGGTGGGGAGCTAACTTTTTTTCCATCTTAGTGTGATGACAACTTCATTGGTAAAAATATCAAGATTTCAAAAATCTTACAGACTTTTATTACTTTAATGTCTTCTGAAAGTTATAGACAGTCAATAGAGTATCTTAGAAGTAGAATCATTTTTTTTTTAAAATCAATCATCATATTCTCAGAGAGACAAGTGAGTACCATGTTGTGTGGGTGAAGTCCCAAATGATGAGCAGTCATTCTGACATGAAATCACAAGTCTCTAGAGTGAAGATTTCTTGGAAACATTGAATGCTGCTTGAATCCTGACCACTTTGTTGTTCAGGGTATGTGTGGAAATTGGAATACAGATTATAAAACCACTACTGTAAGTCAGGACCTCTCAGATCAAATGACAGAACAAACACTAAAATATGCTCAGAAAACTTTGAAAGATGTTGGAAGATTCCTAGTGAGTTCTTCATCGTATCCACAGGCTTTTGATGTTTGATAAAATTAAAGAACCTGGAAAAGCTGTAAATAAACTTATTTACAATATTTCCTTACAATTTTAGAGCTGGCTATTTTGGTGTTTGTTCACCCAAGATTGTTGATGATCAAGAAATGTTGGATCACTCTTGTGATCCACTTAGAGCACTAGTAGACAGACATGTTTGCAAAGTTCCAGGCCAGGACAACCATGGCAACATAGTTAAGACCCTGTCTTTTTTTTTTTTTTAATATAGTTATTCTATAGGGTATTGAGCTGAGAATTAGAAATATCAGTACCCTGTGGTAACAAACAAACCATTGTCTTTGTTTGTGGCATTTAAAAAGGTATAGGTAAAGAGTTTAGGCGACAGCTCAGCTGGTAAAATGCTTGCTCTGCAAGAATAAGGACCTGAATTGGATTCTGAGCATCCAAATAAAAGCAGAGGCTAGAAATGCGACTTTGTAATCCCAACAATGGAGAAATGGAGGCAAACAGATTCCTGGGGCTCTCTGCTTAGTCAGTCTAACTGAACCACTAAGCACCATGTACCATTGAGAGATCCATCTTTAACAAAATGGTAGACAGAGTCCTGAGAAATTACAGTGATCTCTGGTGCACACACACACACACACACACACACACACACACACACACACACATACACACACTTGCACACATGCATACATTCCTGCACCTTTATGCACAGGGACACATGTATGAACATGCTAAGCATTCATGAGACAACATGAAATGGCTAGAAAAAAAGTAGTAAGTACAAGGAAAGTAACACAATAAGATCACATGGTCTGTAATCAAATGTGAGCAGGTGTAACATATATTTATAAGGATGGGACAGATTGGTAAACTATCATTTAGAAAACTAAGGCGTATCTACTATGTAGAGCACATGAGTGGAGTGACAGTGTTCTGAATTTTCATGACTTGATATCAGTGCTTATAAAGTCATTTTGCTAAGGGGCATGTGCTTTAAGCTGACTGGCCTTGTTAAGCTTTCAAAGAAGTTACATTACAGCTAGGAATGAGCCACAATAGGCAAGTGTCTATGTTTCTGTCTTCCAAAATGATGCTCTGTCTTTGGGCTAAGATTTTCTGGGAATAGAAGCCTGTTGACTTGACTGAACTCTGAGAAGAAATATCAGTGCTGACATCCCTGTGTGTTCCACATATCATCAAAAGCCCATGCTTGTGCTATAAGGAAAGGCATTTTGTTCCATGTTTTGACAGCTTAGGATCCAGGAGAATTGGTCTCCTGGGTGGATTATGTTGAGTGTAGACAGAAAGCATCTTCTATCTTCTCTTATAGTGTCAAATGAAGCATCTTCCATCTCCTTCTGTAGTGTCAAATACAAACCCAACGCAGACTAGATTATGTGACACATGCCTGAAACCCTAGCGCTGAGGGATGGAGGCAGGAGAATTGTGAATTTCTAGACCATTTTGGTTTACATGGTGAGATCTTGTGTCAGAAATAAATAAATAACACATATAGATAAGCTCAACTATAACTGAGCAACTTCCCTGTCAGGATGGAACACATGTACCCTTCCTGCTTTTTAGAACCAGATTCTAAAACTTGATAGGACGATGTCTGCTGAGGTGCAAGCTAGGAAAAAAACAAAAACAAAACAGTGAGGTGAGTCTGTTAGTTAATTTCATCACTGACATGACAAAATACTGAACAAGAAACAATTTAAGGGTGAGAGGATTTGTTTTGGATTAGAGTTGGAGATGATGAAACAGCTGATCATACTGTCTGCAGGAAGGAAAAAAAAGAGATGAGCATGGACACTCAGCTTGCTTTTTCAGTCTAGGACCTCAGCCCTTTGGAAGGTGCTGCCCACATTTAGGGGGTCTTACAGCCTTTATTAAGTGAATTGAGAAACTTCCCAACTTGCTTGCCAGAGATATGACTTCTAGGTGGTTCTAGATCCTACCAAGTTGACAGCCAATATTAACATCCACAGAGAGGTGCTGTCTGAGTCCAGCACCGACAGCAATGACCAGCAGGCATCTGGCAGCACCACTAGTTAACAGATGTGGCACTGAAGACCCAGCCAGAGGTCCTTAAATTTCAGTGTGCAGGTGAAGGATGTGTTTCCACAGTGAACCACACCAAAAGCTGAAGTGGAGCTTTCAGATATTAACTACAGTTACCAAAAAAGGCTATGACTGCATCAAACATTCCAGAAAACTGATGGGTTAAAACTACAGAGATAGTAAGGAACTGGCAGTTTACAACCCCAGAGCCAAACTACCTTGTTCCAATTTAACTCCCTAATTAGCCACTCCTTGCCCACCTCTGCATCTGACCTAACATACTTGTGTCTATCTTGTAAGATCCTTTTCAGACAATGCAAATAGACCTCTGACTCCCACCAAACCAAATGCTAAGACTGTGGTTAGATGACAGGGGCCCACAACAGTGTATTTTTAGAAGTACATTAATGTAGGACTTGATTTATTCTGTTTAATATAAAAAAAACTTCATGGAACTATTGTAACATTGGAATGTGATGTCTGGAGCACCTGAGTCTGAGTTTCTTGGTACCTTAATTCTTGGTACCAAAATAAAACTTCTTTATTCCTTTTTAGGTGAAAGCTGAGTTTTGTGTTGACAGTGATCATTTCCCTTCTCTTGTGCCATTTATTACAACAGAAAATCGTTAGTGTGGAAGATAGAACAACCAAACAAGACTCTAGCTGTTTAGAGCAGTGCTTCTCAGCCCGTGGGTCATACCCTGTTGAGGAGCTCATGATTCAGGTATCATGCAAATCAGAGATTTACATTATGATTCATAAAAGTAGCAAAAATATAGTTAAGAAGTAGCAGCAAAAGAATTCCATGGAGAACTATGTTAAAGGGTCACAGAATTAGGAAGGTTGAGAACTACTGATCCAGAAATGCCTGGTTCTAGCCAAAGCTGGGACTTTCTGGTGTGAACAGAAGTGCCCATCCTAAATTCACACTGGCATTACCGTTATTCTACAAAGCAGACTGATATAAAATGTCAGTGACTGGGGGGGGCCCAAAAAATACCAGCCCCGAACAAAAAATCCTGTTCTTTTGGGTTATGTTTAAAAAAAAATATATTTCTCTTTCCCCCCAGGGGGGGGGGGGGGAGGGGAAGGAGGGGGGGGGGGGAAAAAAAGGGGAGGTTATCCCAAATATCATGTTCTAGTGAGTGGGTTCGGGGCACCCAAGCTGTTTGTGATGCTTCAGGCTGGAGTATTAGCAGAGCTGTGCGTGGAGGCTGCCACTGACAGGCTCAGAAAGGGATTTAGGGAACAAGTCAGGCCTAGGCAGGGATAGAGAGCCATGAAGAGAAAAGCAAGCCAAAGCCACACTGCTTACACACTGAGCCCACAATGGACCTGAGATCCAAAATCTGGGAACTAGGTGCAGGGAGACATTCTCCTGCTCCTCAGCAGGTCTCAAAGCCTCAACTGGGAGCTGTGATTATTTTTGGTGAAAGATCACATTTGTCTTTACCATATTCTTCAGGGAATGCAGATGTGATGAACAGGTGTGGCATCCCTTATCTTGCTGCAGTAAGTAACTCAACTGCAGTGCAACATTTTAGAACAGGAATATGTTAAGCAGATGTTGTCTCCTGCCAGACACTGGTACCCATGTAAAGACATCTGCATGAGAGAGATTACTGTGTTATTAAGGGTAATGAATATTAAGTTTTATTTTAATTGTGCAGCAGTTTGTCTTTTCTGTCTTTGCCCTTTACCCTCCTCTTCTTTCTCAGAAATATCTATCACTTTAGATAAACTGTTGCCATTAAGAGCCATAACCCCGTGAATGGTTTCTCAACCAGGAACTTCAAATATTTCTTCATTGTGTTAATAATTTCTATGAGGACTCACCCTATTTATGGTTTATAGGGAATATGTCATTCACCACACGTACATCCAGGTTTATGACATGACAGTATTCTGTCTTTGACCATAAATGAGGCAATGAGGTTCTCCTGTGGCATAGTTCTTCAGAGCAGAGATGGGATGTGAGGTTCTTGTTATACAACCACACTAACCTACTTTGCACTGTCAGCTGCTTCCTAGGGTCTCCCACATCAGCAAGCCAACTGCCTGGAGCAAAGCCCTGTTCAAGCTAATTAGCCTGAGCCTTGGCAAGCAGCAGGCAGCAGATCTTAGTAGCTGCCTGGCTTCTCCATCACTTCTAATCTCATCTCTAGTGCATCCTGCATCCCTGCCTCTTGCTCTGTTCCAAAGCCTTAAGTCTGAATGTATAAAGTTGTGACTCTGCCTTCTTCCTTAAGCCTGCTTTTTAACTTTCCTTTCAGCTCCATCTTCCGGAGCTTGATGCCCCTAGGCCCTCCTGCTTCTCTTACCTGTGCTGTTACCATGTTTGTTCTTTGTGAATTGTCAAAGACTGTCCAGCACTCACCCTCCCTTCCCAATGTTCCTTCCCTCCAGCTTGGCTCAGTCTCCTAGAGAAAACCTTTACTTCTTTCCCCCTTTTCATTATTTGTTCTCATTATTAAACAATTGAATTCTTTTAATAAACCACTGGTATTAACCTTATAATCCAGAGATGGAGATGTAGTAAGTAGGGTTGGAAAGATCTCAAATATAAAATAGCGTGTTACTCTATATCATATATAATATTATCTTTAACATATAGACATATTGCAATACAAAGAAAAGAGGTGGAGATAGAGACAGGATTGGAACAAGGAAGCTGCAGATTATACCCGTATGCATACACAAATACATGCAAGCATACACATACATACAAACACATTCATTCACTCACACACACATGTACACAACACTCATATACAGACATGAACACACACACGTGTGTGTGCATGTGTGCATACATATACGTGTTACAAGCATGTTTTCCCACAAGCCTAGTCCCACAGCCATGCCAGCCTCAAATAACACACAGAGATGCTATATTAGATATAAAGCTGTTGGCCTGTTACTAGCATTTCTTATTAGCTAGCTCTGTCTTCGATATTAACCCATCTCTATCAATCTAAGTATTTCCATGTGGTCTAATCTTACCAGAGAGAGTATGCGGAGTTCTGCTCTCTTGGTCCTACATTTTGAATCTCCTCCTACCTCTCTCCAAATCCTCCTTGTCTCCTCTTCCCGCCTATCTTGCTTTCCTATTGGCCAACAGTGCTTTATTTATTAACCAATAAGAGAATCAGATTTACAGAATGACATCTCTTATCACATATGCACATATATATGTGCACATGAATGCATCTGTGTAATTACAGTATGTATTCAGACCTTTTCCATTGTATCCATTTCATTGTCTTGTGTTGTTTGGACAATGTGCTGCAGCAACCTGTCACTCTGTGATGGATTTTATCCTTTCCTTGCCATGCCCTGTCTCAGTCTTAACTGCTGTCTCTACTGAATGTAATGTGCAATTGTTATGGGGGTGACTTTCCATCTAGAGGCACCTCATGAGAATTCCAGGTTCTTGCATCCAAGAGTTAAGAGTTGGACTAGGAACATTTGACTAATGATAGAAACAGAGACAGTTTATTGAGGAAGAGAAAGGTAGTCCTGAATGTGCCAGGGGAACTCTGCTGTTCTGGCTGGCAGCAAATTGGATTCACTTTAGATAGAAGTGCCTGTGACCCCATCAAGAGGTGTCAATGTGCAAGGCAGGCTTTGGTCTGTCTGGTGTAAGTTGATCCAGGCAGGTGCTGAAGAGCTCATGGTGCTGTGTCAGAAGCAGACTGTTTTCACTGCTATGAAGTGTGACTCTCTAAGGGCTTCCCTAAGAAGGTTCAAACTGCTGTGTTAGCTCTGCAGGCAAGGTTATAAACAGTGCTCACACTTGGTATGAGGTAGGCCTACTCACCAGAAATGCCTTTCTGCTTGGGAGCTGGCTGACATACAGATTTGCAACCCTTGCCTTTAACCCCTCATATTAATTTTGCTTTTGAAAATTTCTTAATAATGTTAAAGGAAAATAAATCTCAGGGATTGCAAACACAGTATTGACAAGTAATTTTTATGCTGTTTTGTTTGTGGTGGTGGTGGTGGGGTAAACACAGGATCTCAGACTTGCCTAGGTCAAGAGTTGAGTATGCTGCAGTTGCTTTCCTGCAGCCATCTTGGTAGAAATGAAGATATTCAGAATTGACACTTATGTCAGTCCCTTTGACTCTCAAGCCACTGAGGCAATGATCCCTAAGAAACAAATTTCCATAGGAATCTCACATAGAAGAAGAAACAGATTGAAGCCTGGTGCCAAGTAAGGAAAGAACTTTTCTTTGGGAATGATTTTACCCCATTCTGATAGCTTGTCAGACCATCTTGCAGGAGAGATAGAAGCCTCAATAATGATGGCTGAGTGATGGATGGAGTGATGGCTGAGTGATGAGTGAAGCACACCTTGACCTGGACTGCCTCGCTAAGCACACATCCATTTAATCCTCATGCAAGGACCCTGATTATAGACTTTGGGTGAGAGGTAACCTCGTGTTCCTTTTTCCAACGCGACCACATTGAAGAAATCTCCTGTCTTCCTGTTTTTCAACTGTCTCTTTAATTGGCCTGCTGAGAATAGGTGGTATCTTTAAATCTTCTTGGGCCCAAGTAGTGACAGCTCCAGTGGCATTCCAAACCCCACTGCTTCAAGTGTCAGTCACAAGTCCAGGTTGTCTTCTCTTCTAGGCACTACATGAAGGTTCTTGGCCTCTTGGGTAATCATTTTCAAGAATGGCTTACAGAATTCAGAGATACTTTGCAGTTCCAAGATTACTAGTTTATTATAAGAGATACAACTCAAGAACACTTCTGGGCCTTTGGTAAAGCAGGCTGGGCAGGGAGCAACTAGAAGGCCAACACTGTTCACAATGTGGTTTCTGGGAATTGGAAAATGGGGAAGAAGAGAAGAAAAAGGGGATAGGAAGGGAAGGAGAGTAGGGGACAGAAGAGGAAGAGAGGGGAGGGGTGAAGAAAGGAGGGAAGAGACAGGGAAAGGAGATGGGGAGAATAGAATATACCTTTTAATCTAAGCTCATGCCTCCCAGTGGCCTGTTTACTCCATCCTTAAGCCTTCTTGACTTCACAAGAGCCCCTTAATCCATGAATTCGTAGTTCGTATGATTCACTCAGCCTTCCAAATGCTCTACTTTTGAGTATTGCTGCACTTGGAGCCAAACCTGTAACACATGAACTTCCAAGGGGTGTTTAAAATCCAAAACAACACAGTGAGACTGAAGGTTCCAGGGGCTTGGTTGTGTGACTCCCTCAAGGAGGCAGGGGCTCCTGACTTTGCTGTTTACTTTCTGGTGTGACTTCACATCTCCAGCAATTGGAGGTAGGATGAGGTTAGGGACAGAAAAAGAGTGCAAATTGAAGACATAAGTTCTGAGTGTACAAGGGGCAGAAGACCCAAAGTGAACATTAATTACACTCGCTGAAAAGAAGAGTTTTTGTCAGAGATAGGAATATATGCAAATTATGCACAAAATGTTATAAAATAAAAGTTGGCTGAATATTAAAGGCTTTAAGTAGTGCTTTTAACATTTCAAAAGCACATTAGTTCTAGCCCAGTTGACCGCCCCCTCTTAAAACTTTGAAAAGTCATTAACCAAAATGAAATGGGAATGCATCTAGAGTTTTCATATAACCACCTTATTTATTTGTTCACTCTACAAAAGTCCAAAGGCAGGTAACAGAGATAGCTGAAATGACCCTGTAAAAGTTTACAGAATTAAATTATTTTCAAAATATGTTCCTTGCATTTAATTTCAATTTTTGTTTCTTAAAAGCTAGATGTTAACAGATGCCAGCCACTTATTAATGACACTAATTTCTATTTTCACCACTTCCCAGATTGCTGGAATGTCCTGGGGGATGAGCTCACCAGGTAAAGTGCCTACCAGGCAAACATGAGGATGTGAATTTGATCCTCAAACCCATGTAAAAAATCCTGGGAATGGTGGCATGTGTTTATAGCCCAATATTGGAGAGGTAAACACAGGATTCTGGGTACTCATTAGTCAACAAGCCCACATGCTTAGTTCCAGGCTAATGTTAGTACCCTGTCTCAAAACATAGTGGGCAGTGTCTGAAGAATAATACCCGAGTTTGTCCTCTGGCTTTTACACACATGTAAACACACAGATTCATATTCATGCATACAAACATGCACTTAATGTGAACATATATTCAGCCCCCCTGAACACACCCACACAAAAGTAATAGAAGCTATTCTTTCATAGAAAATGATTTGTCTATAGTCTCTATTGTTGAAGGCAATGCCAACATGGAGACTAAATGGCCATGGCATCAATGCTGGATATAAAGGTCAAATTTTGTGGCACTGGGAGCTCAGTGGGTAATGTGATTGCTGTGTGTCTGTGTGTAAGGACCTGAGTTCAGATGCCCAACACACATGTAAACAGGTTACTGTGGTGGTGTGTGCCTGTAACCCCAGAAACGGGGGTATGGGGAGGGAACAAGAACATCTGAGGGCCTTTCCATCTTCCCTGAAATGACAAGATTCAGATTCAGTGAGAGACTGTGTCTCAAATAAGTGAGGTTGAAAGTCATTGAGGAGACATCCTGATTCAGCATTTGCCCTTTACACACACTGTGTAGGCACATGCACCTCCACTACACACATGCCCACATGCATATATCACACACACAAAGTCAAAGGTGCCTTATACACACTCCTGACACTGCCATATATAACTACAGCATTAAGCCAATCTTCTGGACAGTCTTTCATTGTTCTGAATTCCCTAGATCTATTTGTTCCTATGTCTGATTCCTTCGTTGCTCAACTCCTTAGAGGAGTCATTTGGAAGAATTAACAGAAATATTTTCTTGCCTGCAAAAAAAAAAAAAAGTACATTTCAACAGACTTCTTTCAAAACTTAGAGGAAAAAAAATCATATGACACTACCTCATTGACTCTTAAGTTCTTTCACTCTTAAAAATTTTGCCTATGTTGGGCCAGCTCACATTCCATAGATCCCTTCAGGGCCAGAGGGGTAGACTGCTTAAAAATAAATGAAACGAAATTTCATGATAACTATATAATGGGGGATATATTTTTGAGCATGAAGGGTTACTTGGGACTTCTTAGGCAGCTTTTTTTTTTTTTTTTTTTTTTTCTCTTGGCAAGGAAATCTATGAAGATGGATGTGAACAGGAGCGAATCAATCTACACTTTCAGCTTAAAGTTCACTTCACACTTCAGTGACAAAGGATGACAGATTGGGGTCCTGTGAGAAAAATTCATGGATCTGTCAAGCTGCTCACATTTAGCCAGCATGCCACAGAGACAGGCTGCTCATGGAGGAGAAAATATTAGATCTGATGATTCTTTGAAGCCAAATATTTTAAGTTAACATATTTAGGAAAATAATGCCAATTTCTGGGTAGAGTTTGATGAGAATGCTTGAAGATGTGGGAGCATCACTGCCTCGGCTGAGGGTGATACTGTGGTGCTCTAGGAACACAAGAGATGTTTACTGTCCATGGTTCTGTCTGAAAACAATAGGCAGTGCTTAACTCCTTCAAAGTTGGCCCTCAGATGCACTCAACAGTGACAGAAGTTGCTGTACTTGATGTTGATTTCTGTTGGGTGGGCTTATCTCACACAGAAGACCCTCATACATACCCCAGTACCCAGCCACTGGTTGTATTTGTAAAAGCAGACAAAATATTCCTCAAAGTCTCTGTGGCTCAGGAGTTAAGAACATAGATGCTGTTGCACAGCGGTTCGGGTCCCAGCACTCAACTTGGGTGACTCACATCCTTGTGTAACTCCAGTTCCAGGGGTATCTGACATGGCCTTCTGTCCTCTGTGGGCACCATACCCATATGCCAAAACCTATCTACACACACACACACACACACACACACACACACACACACACACACACACACAGTTCATATTAAAAATCTTTTTTAAAAATTTTGGTTGATCAGATGAAGTTCCTAATTTCTGTGCACTTCCTAAGGCCTAACTCAGATTTTTCTTTTAAATTTGTGTCCACTTTGAAATTGGGACACATTTTATGATAGTATCTGAGGTTTGTTGAAAGGCAATGGCTAGTTACAAATTATCCTTATACTACATTGCAGGTCCTCTACTATTTATTGATCTTAACAGCTTTAACTTTTTCATTCAAATTCAAACTGTTGTTCTAATTGTCAAATTTGATCATATACTTATTAATGCCTATTCATAAAGATGATACGACTCCTATAATGATACTGCCCAGATGGGAAGGACATTGATAGTATCATGCGAGGCCCATAAAACTCATAAACGTGGGCTGGAGAGATAGTTCAGAAGGTAAAGCTTTTGCCTTCCAAACATAAAGTCCCAAATTTAATGCCCATCATTGACATAAAATTTTTAGCTATGGCTGGCACTGTGATTAGTACTTTGGCTGGTGTCATGTTTGGCACTGTGGATGGTGCTGTGACTGCCACTATGGCTGGTAATGTGGTTGGTGCTGTGTTTGATGTTTTGTCTGACATTGTGTCTGGTACTGTGATTGGCACTGTGGCTGGTGCTATAACTGGTGCTGTGGCTGGTGCTGTGGTTGATGCTGTGGCTGGTGCTCTGGCTAGAGCTGTGGCTGCCACTGTGCCTAGTGTTGTGGTTGGTGCTGTGGTTGGCACTGTGGCTGGTAATGTGGCTGGAGCTGTGACTGGCACTGTGGCTGGTGCAGTGACTGGTGTTGTGGCTGGTGCTGTGGCTGGTGTTGTGGTTGGTGCTGTGACTGGAGCTGTGACTGCCACTGTGGTCGGTGCTGTGACTGGTGTTGTGGCTGGTGCTGTGGCTGGTGCTGTGGTTGGTGTTGTGGTTGGTTCTGTGGCTGGTGCTGTGGTTAGCATTGTGGATGGAGCTGTGGCTGCCACTGTGCCTGGTGTTGTGGTTGGTGCTGTGGCTGGTGCTGTGGTTGGTGCTGTGGCTGACACTGTGCCTGGTGTTGTGGCTGGTCTATCCAAACACTCCTTTATGGCTATGAGGAGGAGACAAGCAGATTCCTGGAGCTTAGCGGAATCAGCAAGTTCTAGGCAAGTGACACACTCTGCTTCAGAAAACAAGATGGCTGACTCCTGAAGAAGGCTACTTTAGTTTGGCCTAAAGACTCTACATGTCTGTGCACACACATATGTATACTCACATACAAATATACCAGTACACAAACACAATTCACAAAAGTGACCAAAGGAAACATTGACTTCTACAGACATAGATATATATCTGTAACAACAAAAGCAAAATAATACTAATGTAATTCCTCAGTGTTCTATCCACCAATGGAGGTATGGCTGTCACATCCCACCAAAGTGAATAGATTTGTTTCAGTCTAGACAAAAACACATTTATTCCAGCCTGGCTGAGACTTATCTTAGTGCCAGGCCTTGCCTGTTCTCCTTGAAAATGAAATTGGAGTTGATATTTTGAAAACTGAATCTGAGTTCCCAAGTGAGCCTGTGCAATGCTCTTGGGGCCATCACAGCAGCTGGTTACTGTGCCAAGAGAAAGGAGGAAGTAGAAGCAGGATCCTAAAGGAGTCATGGCTATAGCTCAGGCTCAAAAATAGCCCCTGCCCTTACACAGTTTAGTTTTCACAAGCTGCCATTTTTGCCTGTCAGAAGGAGAAAAATAAAATGGAGCAAATAATATTTATCATGGAGAATTGCTTAACCTGGACAGAATCAGCAGTTTTTGAACTTTTGAGTAATTACAGCTTCAGATTTTATTTTTACAACATGGGCAAAATAATATTTGTGTTGATTATTATTATTTTCCTTTTGCTTCTGACCAGGTTATTTGACCTTTCTTGCCACTTATTTACTTACATACATGGCCCATTGTTGATAAAATCTTTGTCAATAAGGTCATTTTAAGCCATAATTGTAGTAGTTCCCTGTATTTATTTATTTATTTAGCGTGTGTTTACACAAGTGTAGAAGTCTGAGGACAGTGCTTGTTTTCTCCTTCTGCCATGTAAGTGGAACTTAGGTCCTCAGGCTTGATGACAGGCACCTTTACCTGCTGAGTCATCTCACCCACCCTGTATCATGTTTGTATAATGGAGACTAAAGGACTCAGCTTAGCAATAGGAGTGTTACTTCAAGTTTTCTATAGAAACATAGACAGGAGCATATGGGTAGATGGGTAAGTGGTGGTACATTATGGAAACTGACTTGTGGTAAGGGAGGCTTAGAATGGAAGTTTGCTCTTCCCCACCTCCCATTTTCTTTGGAGAGGAACTGATGTATTCCAGAGTGGGTTTGAATTCACTGTTGATCTTGAACTTCTATCTCTTTGTTCTGCCTCGACCCTCTGTGGATTAGATGATATCTACCTGCTTTGACAAGGGTAAATCTTTTTTCAGTCTATTGATTGACATGCTGACCTCTTTCATAAAAATGCTTGCAGCCCCATCCAAATAATGTCTGATCAGCTAGCCAGACATGATTAACCTAGTTAATTTGACTTGTAAGGTAAACCATCACCATGGTTTTTCTATCACTGGTGTGGCTGATCCATCACTCTCTTCCTAGAATCCTTCTTCTCCCTTGGCCTTTTTGTGTGTGTTAGCATCCCAGTAGGTCTTCTACTGTACCACTGGGGAGAGGTGGCTTGGGAAAGGAATTCATCGATTTGAGGTGGCATGTGAATGTATGGTTTAATGTGATATTAGATTGCTAATCAAATCAGAGATACAAAAAGAAACTGTGCATATTCTTAACAAATAAACAAATAAAATGAGGCATCTGTCTTATGATCTCTGATCCCTCTTACTTGTATTTGCACTCCCTCAACTCTATAGTTTTAAAAAGTAGCATTAAAATACCTCATTCTTTAAAACCTCTGGTTTGGGTCCACAAACAGGCATGGTAAATGCTTCCTTTATGTCTGTGATTTTTTTTAAAAAAAAAATATGTGTTTTATATTTGAGTCTGTGTGTGGGGTGGAACCCACATGTGTATGTAGATGGCATAAAGACCAAAAGAAAGCACCAAGGCCTCTGAGAAGGAATTATAGGCAGATGTGAGTGAGCTGATATTGATGCTGAAGACCAAATGCTGGTTATCTGTGAGAGCAGAAGGACTCTTTATCATCTAGCTATCTCTTCAGCCTCTAATGCTTGGGTTTTTGACTGTCGATTTGCCACAACCTGGACTCACCTGAAAATGAAGCTACAGGTTCACTTGTGAGCATATTCATGGGAGACTTTCCTGATGTTCAATTAGTGTAGGAAGACCTAGCCCACTGTGGGCAGCATCATTCCCTAGCAGTCAAGTCCTGAACTGCATACAACAAGGGAAAGCTATATGAGAACAAGTAGCTTTGGTGAGTTCATTTCTCTCAGCTCTTGATTCTGAGTGTTAAATGAACATTTTTGTCAAGCTTGTGCCTCAGTGATTTTCCTGCAATGATGAATGCTAATCTGGAATTGCACACCAAATAAACCTTTTTTTAAATCTCCAGTGTTGCTTTTCATTAGGGCATTTTATCACAGCAACAAAAATGCAACTAGTATAGTTCTCTGAAGATTTCTTAAAGGGATTTAGAAAAAAGAAAGTTTTAAAGTAATAAAAGGTAACTGATAAAATATAGTAACTCATTATTTATTTTTAAAAATTAACTAAGATAGATTACTTTTATGCCACCTATGTAATGAGTCTTTCTCTTTCCTGTCAGACAATTCCCAAATAATGACATGGAACCATACATACATACATACATATGCTTGGCCTTAGTGTATGGTTTTTAATTAGCTCTTACAACTGACATTAACCCATTTATATTAATGTACAGTCTGTCAGGTACTGCCCATCCTGCTTGCCTCATGTCTCTCTCATGTACCTTGATTCCTCCTCCTTTTTCTCTCTGCTCAGAAGTTCCTACTCCCTAGCTATTGGCTGTTCATCTTTTTATTATGCCAAACACAACAATATACTTTTGCAATGTGTATAAATATCTCACAACAACCTATATGCTAATAAAGAATAAAATGTGACTTGCAGGGCATAAGTAACTGCAGAAAGCCAGGGCACAGGAAATAGGAAAGGAGAAATGATGCAATAATCAGCTTAAAACTATGGCTCTCTGTGGAACGTTCTATTAAAGAATAATATTTAAGTCGGAATATGAGTCTTTAGGGGTTTTTATTTCTAGTCATTCTTAAAAGACTTGCAAATGATCAGAATGAGCATGAATAATTGCTACTAATAGCAAGGGCCACTATTTTCGCTCAATTAATGTATGTAAATCCCCAGAAAGTAATTTGCCCTGGATAATCAGGTCACCTTTGTGAATGATTATCTAAGGCCCTGGTCTGAGAGTTTATATAAGCTTTCATTAGAAAGTTACATGTGAAAATGGAAAAGGAATGAAAAGAGATAGTAAAAAATCAAATGGTTTATGTTTGGCTCAAAGAATCTTGATTGTAAAATGATTGAATGGTGAGGATGGTAGAACCATACATGAATTACAAATGCTGAAGTGTAGATTCATAAAGATATAGTAATCATCACCATCCCCAAAAGATCACAACGTTGTTGATATCTTGAGTTGACATGGCTAGAGTGTAGTGGTTAGGAAGTAGAAAAAGAATGAGGTCAGGGTTAGGATAACAATTTAAGATGCTTGTTTTGATTTATAACCATCTGGAAAGCATATTTGTCCTTGAAAAATATCTTGTATAGATTCCTGGATTTGAAAAAGCCTAAATTCCTTTTAAATATGCCAGAGTTAAAAACATTCTTTGAGTATCCGAGTTTTCTGGTTTGATTCATGTTGAAATTAATAATTTATTTTGTCTATAAATATTTTCATTGTAAATGAAGACATTTTATTAGGACGTTTCTTTATGTTTTATCAGAGTTGTTAGAATTAAAGCCTATGTACAGACAACTCAACAGGCCATATGCTGTGAGCTGTCCTCAGTAAGCCAATTATAGAGACACTTTTATTAATAGTTAAAGGCAGAAAAAAAGGAGATTTATTCATTCTAGGAGAGGGAAATACAGATCCAATGAGCACTGCTCTGCCAAGTCCATCTTCTGGGATCTGAAATGAGGTTTAGATTTAAGTAGAGGACCAGAGGTTGTATGGTGAGGCAGTTGCCATCAAGGTATGAATTTGTCCATGCAAACTGTCATTGCTTCAGCTCCTATCAAGCTGGTTACAAAGCACTGAAAGGCAGCAGTTAACCAGTTGTATGTTAGATAACATCTAGTAGGAGCACACAAAATCCAGTTAACGACAACTATATACTACCATAGAAAAACTATATAACCAAGTATTAGCTCATGATTGAAACCCATATTTTCCCTTAACACTGTGTATCATAAAAAAAAGTGACTTTGGTTATTTTGCATGATATCTATAACATGTGGAAACACTTCCAAAAAGAAATATTATCTCTAATATTTGTGTATTCCATTAATTTGCTTAGTTTTCTGTGCAGTTATGAATAATCAAATCCCCATGGCAAGTGTTTCATTTAATTTATCTTTACTGCTTAAAGATCCTCCTGGATACTGGACCTTAAGATTTTCTTCACTTGAATATTTAAAGGCGTAGACTCTGTTTATTCCCTAATTATTTTGCTTCTTTTTAAAATTTAATTTTGTTTCATTTATTAACTGGTAAATTTATTATGTATGTGCATGAGTGTGGGCCATGGCATCAAGTATGGAGATCAGGAGACACTTTTTGGGAGCCAGTGCTCTCTCTCTCTCCATTTTGTGTATAGAGGGTTCCCAATTCAGGTGGCCAGGCTTGATAACAACTGTCTTTACTTGCTGAATCATATCACTAGTTCATGATAATTATTCTAAAATAGTTTTCTGATCATATGGGTAATAGTAATTTCCTATAATCAAATAAGTTTCATTAAGTAATAATGAGTAAAACTTGCAAAAGAGAACGTCCATTAGGTTGATTTAAGATAATCCTCACATGGGGGAAATAAAGGGCTAATAATCAGCAAACATATTCAGTTGTGGTTAGTGTCTATTGTATCACTAAAATGTTCAACAGGTGGTGCCTTGGTTTGGATAATGTATTATTTGCTCTATTGATTTCCTGATGGGATGAAAGGAATTTACAAGCAGTGGAATCAGGAAAGTGTAGCAGTACTATTTCATTGGGACTACTAACCTGCAAACAACACTGGGACTTTTTATTAATTATGAAAGCTTGAACTATAGCTTAGGCTTATCTCACTAGCTCTTAAAACTTAAACCATTAATTTTAATCTACATTCTGTCACATGACTTGTTACCTCATCTCTCTGTACTGCTCATGCTGCTTCCTCTGCACCTGCCTGGTGACTCCAACATCTCCACACTTCTTCCCAGTGTCCTCTCTGACATGAAAATCCTGCTTAGATATTAGACATTTAGCTTTCTTATTTTACATGTCAATCCCAGTTCTCTCTCCCTCCCTTCCTCCCTTCCTTTCTCCTTCCCTCCCTTTACCCCCTCCCTCTCTTCATCCCTACCATGCCCCCTACCACCCTCTCACCCCATTTCCCTCCCCGACTCCACAGGGAGGTGATGCCTTCCAGGAGGGGTCAACAAAATCTGTCAAGTCATTTGGAGTAGGGACTAGGCCCTCCCTCCTGCCTCTAGGTTAAGGGAGTATCCCTCCATGGAGAATGTACTCTCAAATTCCTTTTGTGCACCAGGGATACATCTTGGTTCCACTGTCGGGGAGGGGGTGGTTTGAGTAGGTGCAATGCTGGCTTTTTATTTAACCAACTCAAGTGACAAAACTTCACAGTCTACAGAAGGATTATTTCACACAGGAAAAGACACTGAATTTAAAACTGTGGCTGCTTTCTGGACCCAGGCTGGTTGGATGCTATGACAGGATGGACTGCAGTACTGAGTGGCAGCTTCCATCAGCCACGAAATCCACATTGATTGTCTGCAGTTTAGTGGTGCTAAGCTCTGATTCTGGCAAATTCCATGTATAAACTATAGTTCTCACCTTTAATACTTTCAGATTTGATGATTGTATCAGGACTTGATTCTCATCATAAATTGAGGGGCATCTGTGGATACCTATGGTTAGGATATGGGTATTGGATAAAGGGTGATGAAATTAGCATTTCCTTAACATGTGGGATGCAAGTCAGGACTTTGTGTTAGGACACACTGTATGGTTGACCCATACTCTTAATACTTTTCTTAATTCCATGTCAAATTCTAATCTAGAGGGTTGGAGATATGACTCAGTTGACAGAGTACTAGCCTAGCTTGAACAAGGCCCTTTGTTCACCCTTCAGCACTACATACAAACAAGCTTGTCAGTTTATAGCTGTAATACCTGTAATTCCAATATTTAGGAGGTAGACACAGGACAATTCGGAGGTCAAGATCATGCTTTGAATTTGAATTTAGCAAGTTTGAGATTAGTCTGAAAAGCACAGGAGACTATAGCAAAGAAAAAAAAAAGAACTAATCTTTGAATGAGATTCATGCCCATTTATCATGTCTAGTCCATTTATTAGACTCAGCATGTGGGAAGGAAATTTGTCCAACTACTATTTATAATCGCAAATTATCACACAAGTGATAAACTGATCTGATTTTGGTGGGAAACAAATTAATTTAGCAAATCACTATTAATGTTTATTGTTTTATAAAGAATCCACACTAAAGTCTATTTATGGTTTTCTAAGAAAAACATATTTGTTTGAACAAAAGGACTAGAAAGTACTTGCTTTTCATCTGGGATATAGAGAACAGACTAATTTATGGCAGATATCTATTAGTACAAATAGGCCATGTTCCACAAAAACTATCAAACTTCAAAGATGTATGCGGAGAAGACAAAAGTATGTTGGTGGCTTTCTACCATTTTAGTTCAGGGTGAATAGGTGTCATATGTTACTTACTTCTCTTACTGCTTTGACAAAATACCCAACAGAAGGGACCCAAGAAAAGAAGGGTTTGTTTGGACTCATAGTTTCAGGGTGTAGTTTGTCATGGCAGGGAAGTCATATATGTCAGCAGGAACATGACATGACCTCTCACATTGTATCCAGTCATGAAGCAGAGAGAATTGAATGTGGGAGCTTAGATCACTTCATTGGTTTTTATTCAGTCTATGACCAAATCCCATAGGTTGGTTCTGACCACTCTTGGAGTGTGTCTTCCCATTTTATTGAAATCCCCCTGGAAATAGCTTCATAGAAATGCCTAGCTGTGTGTCCTCAGGTGATTCAGATCCAGTCAAAGTAACAATTAGTATTCACTACCATACACATAAATCTTCCACCATGAAATTGCTTTGTAGTCAAGGCAGTTGACTTTATCATCCTTAAAAGAGGCTCTGTCTTTAAGATGACAGATTTCCTTGATAGTTTGAGCTTAATCTCTCATTAAGTTTTGTCTCATAGAATACTCATGAACATACCATTCTCTTCCTCGTGAATGAGAGCTTCAAATTCATTGGTACTTGTGATAGCTAATACTCATTGTCAACTTGACAAAACATAAAGTTTCCATAAGAAAAGCCTCTAGAAACACATGTTGAGGGTAATCTGTAAGTTAGCCTTTATGTATACCTTCAAGGGTTTTTCTTATAAGGCTGAAACAGAAACTTCCAGAGGCAACCCAAGGAAAGTCTTACCTTTTTGTCTGCTTGTATTTGTATATTGCTGGTAGGTTCCTTCAGTTTTTGCTACTATTGCTGTTGACACTGCAGCTGCCTCTGCTACCACTGTCATTGGCAGCTAATAACAGAAAGCAGATTCTTCAGTATTCTAGTATAGACTGAAGACCAGTGGTTTTCTAGGAATCCTCTAGGCCTCTAGATTGGGAATGATAAGGCACCCGGCTTTATGGACTATGCAGATATCATGTTTTTCAATCTCTCCAATGCGGATACAGCCATTGTTGGACTAATCAGATAATATCCCATAAAGTGACCCAATAAATATGATTTTAACATATATCCATTCTGCTGGTTCTATTCCACCTAGTAATTCTAATACAGTAGTCTTCATTACTCTTCAACCTTATAACTGACACCCACTATTTCTACAGTATTGCACCTGACCTCTGGTATGAATTTCCCTCACAGCACAAAGAGACTTTCATAGCCCTGAATCTTCCTTTATGGTCCTTTCTGAGTGGGAAGCCCCTGGTAGAATTTGTAATGACTGCCATTGCTGCCTGTGATCACTGTGTCAAGCTGTGGACCTAGACTGTGATTGCCAATACAGCCAAGAAAGCTAGCTGAACTAAAAGGCTGGTTCTTGGAAAGCACAGAGCCTTGGACAGAGTATCACCAGAAAAATCTGGATCTGGATTCATTTTCTAGAGCACATTTTATTGCATGATTAGAGACACACAGATTCAAAGAAGGATTGAGGGTGTTACACAGTTGATTCTATACTTGCCTAGGATACATGAGGTCTTGGGTTTGAAGCTCAGAAGCCCTCAAAACTGGGCATGGTGATCTATGCTTGTAAACTCTGCATTTCAGAGGTTGAGACAAGTCATCCTTCACCATATAGGTAAATCAATTCTCCCTGTGTTATATGAGACCCTGTCTCAAAGTAAAACATGGAAAAAAGACAAAAAAAATGAGTGAATAGGTATCCCTGCTTATAGGGTATTGAGATAGATTGGATAAGCTTTCTATGTCCCATAAGCTCATATATTTTCAGCACATGCTGCTTTTGGAGATTGTGGAACCTTAAGGAGGTAGGGTGTTGTTAGAGAAGGTACTTTACCAAGGGAGTTTATGATTTTTGTAACCTGGACCCATTTCTTTTTCTCTGCTTCTTGTATGTGGGTGAAAGGATAAAAATGTGAATAACTAACTTCCTACTCCTGCCATCATGATTTCCTGGCCTGTTCCCATCTCTTCATCACCATATTCTAAATTATCCTACGCAAGTGTGTCTAGAAACACATCTCAGAGGGGAGTCTGTATCTTGTCAAGTTGACAATCAATATTACCTATCATAACTGCCCTGCCATGAGGGACTCTATCCCTCTGGGATGGTAAGCCCAAACTTTTTCTCCCTAAGTTGCTTTTTTGGTCAGTGGGTATTTGTCATGGCAACAGAAAAGTTATTAATAAATATTCTTGTCACATCCTGTTCTGGCTGTTCTAACAAAATACCTTTGTCTGGTTAATTTATTTTAAAAATACAGTATTATAGTTCTAGAAGCTAGGTATTATCTGTTCAAAGATAATACATTATTACTGCATCCTTATGTGGCAGAAGAGGCAATAGGGAAGAATGGTATATGCATGCTCTCTAAAACTCTTTACTTGGGACACTAATGCCATCATGAATTCCAAACTTTTTGACTTCATTACCTCTTAAAACAGGTAACAATTCTATCAGGGATTAAGTTTCAACATGAATTTTGGAGAAAATATACAATTAACCTTATCAATGGGTGAGTGTGATCATTGTGTTCAGTGATGGCTTAGGCACTCATAGCTATCACTATTAGTGACTAGCACTAATTGATTGAACTTTGATGTTCTTTACTTTTCCCATTTGCGATATAGATCAAATAAGTTGCATGAGTTCCATCGGTTCATGTGAATATTAAATGAACTAATATAATTACCTCATATATTCTTCAAATTAGTAAACAAGTAAGCTAAGTCTAGAAGAGCAGTCCTATGACATTTCTTATCACTTCTGAGGTCATAAACAGAAATCAGAGGGGCAACAGGAAGGAACAGCTCAGACATTTCAGAGGGAAGGGCACGTGGCAGAGGTCATAGTTGTGATTACCATAAATGGGCATGGAGAAAGGCACAAACAAGCTGTCCCCAGTTCTCTAGCTGTCCTGAGGACACAGTGGTGTCTATAAATACCTTTTCTTTTTTTCTTTTTTTTTTTTTTTGCATATAGAGTATTTTTTATTTAATTTTATATAACAAAGTCCAATTAAATGAAAACAAACATTTATACACAATATTTGGGAATTTGGGCGTCGTTCTTTCCAAACTACTTCCTGCTGGTAAGGGGCGCTGTCTTGGGGGATTGGAAGAAGATTCAGATATCCTAGCTGTAGTCTGTAGGGCTGTTTTGTCCAACTGTTTGGAATGTAGGATCAGCTTGTACTCTGTTTCAGGCGGTCTGGTGTGATCAAACCACATTAGTCTGGAAGGAATCCACATCTTTTCATTTTCTGTGGAAACAAAAATAGAAATACTTTTCCCCAGTAACTTGTTCTTCAACTTAAATTTTGGAGTCAAAGCGTTTTTTTTTTTTTTTTTTTATTATTTTACATGTCGATCCCAGTTCCCTCTCCCTCCCTCCTTCCCTCCCTTTTGCCCTCTCTACCCTCTCCCATGCACTCTAAACACCTTTTCTACACCTCCTCAGCAACACAGCTTCCTACTCATGGCACATTAGGAGAGGTAATCAGATTTTCAGACCTGGTCCTTCTGAGAAAGAAGGGAATAATAAAAGAAATTAAGAATATAGTTGACAGCATTTGAGATATGGAGGAAGGAGGAGTAATCTGTAGCCTGGCTGAAATTTTTGGTATATACTATAGCAAAGTAAAATCCTATGCTTCTTACTAGAACTTATTAGAGCTTTTAATTCATCAGGGCACATTGTAATTCCTAAGAGAGTTTATTTTCTAGGCTTTTAAATTATATTTACTATTTTGTGTTTATTATTTATTATTGTTGGGAATGTGTGCACATGCACACACATGTTCATGTTACAATGCATACATGGAACTCAGAGGATAGGTTTTTGGGAATTGATTATTTCCTTCTATCATATGGACTCTAGGCATCAAATTCATGTAATCAGGATTGGCAGCAAGTGCCTTTACCCAATGAACCATCTCTCTAGTCCATGATAAAGATTTTATAAGTAGTATTGCTCAAAAGCATGTGACTATTGGGATACCTTATTATAGAACATATATTAAAAATGATACTGCAATTGTTAACTCCTTTACAAATATTTTTAACCCATCAAATTCCATTAGAAAGTGGATGGAATAAAATGTGTGTTGTATTGTCACAACTAAATAATAAAAGATGTAAGATAATTGATTTATAATAAAAGCAGTTGGTGTCATCACACTAGGGTAAACCTTTGGAAGGATTTCACACAATCTTCAACACCTTTAATAGACTTTATGAATATTTAAAATCAAGCCACCATTATTAAGATTTATTTTATGCATATGGGTGTTTTGCCTGCATGTAGGTCTGTGTACCATATATGCAGTGCCTATGAAGCCCAGAAGTGAGCATTGGGTCCCCTGGAATTGGAGTTACCAAAGGTTATAAGTTACCATGTGGGTGCTGGGAATTAAAACCCCATCCTTAGCAAGAGCAGCCAGTGCTCTTAACTGATGAATCATTCCTGCAGTTCCCAATACACTATCATTTAAACCAGTGAAACACCATTTTTCTTCATGAAGGTATGGATGGATTATTTAATTTGTTTATGCCAGTTGATAAACCTCTAGATGCTAAATGACATAGCCCCTGGCAGTAAATGCCTGAAGTGTGATTGATGCCCTAATGGCACACTTGAGGCATTTTAAACTTGTAAACCATTTAGTTCAGAGTTCTGATTCATTTTAAGCAGGTCTATTTGACATAATCCTGAAGGAGAATTGATGCTGTTCATTACAAAGTAAATTAGAGGGTGGGAATTCACTGTAAACAAGCATTGTAATGTAGATTCCTCTTTAATCTGATTTTATTGTATTCCTAAATTGTTATAAAAGTTGGTGTTAGAGGAAGTATATATTTTTATTAACATGTTTATTTTATATTAATATTTCCATATTTAGAAAATGCTTGTGATAGTTTTTAAAGTGGTAATCCTGGAATTTGAAAAAATGGAATAGGGCTGGTGAGGTGGCTCATCAGACAGCCTGATAATGTGAATACAGATCCCATGGTGGAAGGAGAAAACCAAATCCCACTACTGCTCCTCTGGCCTACACATATGCACATTACATGCACTGCAGGTTTGAACGCATGCACACATACATACACACACACACACACACACACAGAGAGAGACAGAGACAGAGACAGAGACAGAGACAGAGACAAAGACAGAGAGAAATAGTCAACATTCTTAGGAGAACAGGAATAAAGCTAGTGTGGTGCATAGCACAAGATTTCTCTGCCCCACTGTACTCTGGCATATACAGCCGTAACAGTAACTGGTCAGTGGTGGCCCACACCTTTAATGCCAGCACTCAGGAGGGAGAGGCAGGCAATTTCTGTGAGTTTGAGGCCAGCATGGTGTACAGAGGGAATTCCTGGACAGCCAGAGAAACCCTGTCTCAAAAAAAAAAACCAAAAACCAAAAAACAAAAACAAAAACCAATAAAAAAAATTTGAAGAATATGTGCTAAGTAAAAATTCTGAGCATCTATATAGAGGCCATAACCTCATTTTTATCAGACAGTTCTACATGGGCCAAAGAGATTGTTCAACAGTCAAGATCATTTGCTACTCTTATATAGAGTACCTGAATTAAGATCCAAGCATTCAAATCTAGCAGCTAACATCTGCCTGTAACTCTAGCTCTAGGAGATCCATTGTCCTCCTCTGACCTATGTGAGCACTGCATGCATGTGCACACACACACACACACACACACACACACACACACACACATACACACACACACGAATTAAAAATGAATAAATAAAATAAATATTTTTAAAGTCTTTACAATTTGACAATATTTTTATAAGGCCAAAACACAAAGTTTGGCTCAAGAGTAGATTAATATTATAGAATATTTAAAGATTTAACATTGGAGTAAACAAAATAAATTATTGAACATTTGTGAACTAGAGCACTGTAGTAAAATATGATACTATATATTGTTATGTAAATAGCCATAGAGAATGTATATATTACTGTACATGGAAGTAAATGCTAAGAGATACTGGTAAATAACAAACAGGAAAACAGTTTATAGAACTCATATGCATATCCTACACAAGCAGTGCCCAAAATAATAGCAGTTAACTGAAGTCATTCAGATAATGCATGCTACTTTTACTTTTTATTCTTTTATAATTTAATCTTAGGTTGTTGATGTAAGGACAAAAATAATATTCAAATACATAAATACTTTGTAAAAGTCATAAAATTAACTTCATATTTAATGGACTTTGCGAGTGAACTCTTTTTTTGCAAATAGAAGACAATAACAAGAGATATTTTCTTTGTATAATGCTGATACTAGAGATATGCTATCCAAAAGTTGATAGTGACACTGTTCCTCTTCCCTATACTTGTATTCTTCTATACCTGAATTATTTCTTTTGTCCTTCATTCCAGGAAGTACAGGTTTATTTATTTGTTTATTTATTTATTTATTTATTTTAGTTTTTAATTTTCTGAGACAAGGGTTCTGCATAAAACAGTCCTGGCTGTTTTAGAACTCACTCCGTAGATCCGGGCTGGCCTCGAACTTACAGAGATCTGTCTGCTTCTGCCTCCGAAGTGCTGCGATTAAAGATATGCCCCATCACTGCCTGCCAAAGTACACATTTTTAAAAAGATTCAATGTCCTGCCTTAGGTAGCTTGGAGGCAAAAAAGACAAGTAAAGCTGGAAGGTTGAAGAAGACTACCTAAGACAGACCCAGTCATCTGTAGTAGAAGCACAGGTATTTTTTAATTATATTAAGAAGGGGGAATTTGTGGGTGCCCATAAAGATGGCTGCACTCCATCTTGGCACAAGGATAGAGTTCAAAGCTGTCAGCAAGTCACAAGACCTAAAGGTGTGGCTACAGAAGGATGTTTCAGCAGTCTTAGTCTAAATAACAACAGACCTGGATCTGAGGTGTGGCTACTCCTGACTGTTAAGACTAAGGAAGGAGAAGTTGAATCTGAGGTATGGCTATTCCTGACTTCAAGGCTAGGGAACAAGAAGTTAGAGCTAAGGTGTGGTTGTTGAACCCTTGGAATGAGTGAGGAAGAAAAGTCTGTTTGTTCCATATACATCATAATGGGTTCCACTTTTTGGTTATGGTATATAAGAGTGGCAAAAAATAAACTCGTGGCATTTCAGGAAGGAAAAAAAAAAAGATATTCAATGTCAGTCCAACAAGGTCAAATTGTAAAGAACTTTAAAAATGTTTATTTATTTATGTTTACTCATGTGTGTATATGTGCACATGCTTGCAGTGCTCACAGAGGCAAGAAGAAGACATTGGATTTCCTAGAGCTGGAGCTACATGTGGATGTTAGCTGTTCCATGTATCCATGTACATGCTGGGATTCAAATTCACATCCCCTACAAGAGTAGTAGGAACTTTTGACCATCAAGCCATCTTTCCAGCCCATGTAGAACTGTCTGGTAAAGATGAGACCGAGGTCTCAATGGAAATGCTAGGATTTTTATCTTAGCATTTATTCTTGGTGTTCCCTTCTGGATGTTGATTTTCTTTGTCTCTCTGTCTCTCTCTGTGTGTGTGTGTGTACTCTGCTCATTTGGCTTGTCAGCATATACTTTTGCCCCAGCCTTTCACTCATTCTTTTTTGTTTGTTTGTTTTTCAGGCAAACAACCCAAATCTTATACAATTACCTTTCCTTCTCATGAATATATGTATTTAAAATATTCATTGACTGTGATTCTGTATGGATTTTACCCTCTGTGATCATTAAACTTATCTATGGATTCTTTAAGGATAGTGATCATTTTTCATGACTGCTCTGTTTATCTTTGAAGATTTCTCTCCTGATTTTTATTTGTTTTCACCCATCTGACTTCTGCCCATCTGCTTTGGCATCCCTCAGGCATCTTTAATATAACACATTCTTGACTAAACTCATTTTTTTCCACTCTAGCTGATCTGATCCTCTCCTAAGTATCCATTATCATGATGAATGGGTACCATTGCCATGTAGTTTTTAAAGTTAGAAACTTGGAGATAATTCCAATTCTAATAGCTGAGTGTAATCTCTTGGCACAGAAAATCAATTGTGTATCATCTAAATTCCCAGAAGCCCATCCTTTACCTTCTGTGCCTATTATCATACCAACGCATGTTGTTTCTTAAATTTAAATTCATGTAGCTAAATTTCTACATTTTGTAATTAGAATGATACCAGAAAAATGTAGATGAGTCTTTTCTTCAAGCATAAGTGAAACTAATTTTCTGTTCTATTGGGAAGGTTCAGTTCTCACTGTGCCTTGTTCCTTCTTTGCATATCATTTTTCAATGAGTTCTTTAAATCTTTCTCTTCTTCAGTGTGTTCTGCCATTCAGCTTAGACTCTCTTTCTCTTCCATCTAGGATTTTTTTTTTCAACATGTCATGGTTTGCTTTATCTGGACAGAGCCTAAGATCACCTGGGAAGAGAGGAGAGAGGTCTGATGACAGATCATCTACCCCAGACTGTCCTGTGGTCATTTCTGCATTCTGAAGACAGTATGCATTTCTTTCTGCTCTTTCTGTGGATGTGACATGATTAGCTCTTTGAAGTTCCTGATTTCTTAACTTCCCTGTGATGGGCTGTAATCTGGACTTGTGAATTAAAATAAACCTATTCTTCCATCAATTGCTTTTTGTCAAGATATTTAGTCATAGCAACAGAAATTAAATTTAGACATACCCAACCTGGATTGGGCACATAGTGTTTCCTTGTAATCCATCAATTTCTTAAGATTATAGAAAAAAATAACTGCACCATCTAATGAGAATTTCATGTTTATGGGTCTACTATTGTGTTGAATATTTTTGCTCAAATTACATTTTGTCTTTGTTTTCTTACAGACTTACTAGTAATATGAACACAGAAGGCTTAAATTATATTAGTCAAGGGATGGCTGCATAAACTAAAACTCATCTTTACTGAGACACAAACCACATATAAAATTGCATAGCCTATTTAGGCTACAAGGCAAAATGACATAGTCTGGCTCACAAACAATGAACAAGTATTTCTCACAAGTTTGGAAGCTGAGAAGCCTAGGATCAAAGATTTTACAGTTTCATTTCCTAAAGAGTGCATTTCTTTAGTAAATGGCTACCTTCTCACTATGCCTTCATGTGGTTGAAGACAGAGGGACATTTATAAGAGATTAAATTCACATGTGAAGATTGCCCTTTGATAATTTAGCCATGGACCCAAAGACCACACCATCCTGTTTCTGATACCTCAAGGGTTAAGATGTCAACACAGAGATTTTTGGTAAACAGAAAAACTTGTTAGCATGAAGACACATGCTAACACAAGTTTCACAAAAACAAAACAAAATGAAACATTTTATTGTATCCTATAAATTGGCTGAACTCATTAGTAGTTGTGATACTTTGTGAGCATGTTCCTTGGGTCCCTTTTATCTTTAGATCTCTAGATCCTCCTGGGATATAGCCACTGGTTAGCTTACAACCAAACCAGAGCAGCTCATAGGAAGCCATGTACCTGGTATTAATTTTTAGCTCTAATATTTCTAAATCTCTTCTTCTTTTTATCTTTAAGAACTATAAAATAAGTTTAAATTATAGACAGTTGATGTGATTTAAGAAAACTAAAGTCTATAGCATCCACATTAAAATAGTGCTTTTGTGCACTTTTCTTTTTTTTTTCCTATTTACATTTTGTGGGTTTTATTTTTGTTTATGTAATTTTTTATTTAAATTAGAAACATGCTTGTTTTACATATCAATCCCAGTTTACACACTCTCAAGTCCATCCCATCCTCTTTCTGCTCCCCAGGGAGGGTGAGGCATTCCATGGGGAGTCTTTAAAGTCTGACATATCATTTGGAGCAGGGCCTAGGCCCTCCCCATGTGTCTAAGCTGAGAGAGTATCCCTCTATGTGGAATGGGCTCCCAAAGTTCATTTGTATACTATGGATAAATACTGATCCACTACCAGAGGCCCCATAGTCTGCCCACTCCTCCCAACTAACACCACATTCAGGGAATCTGGGTCAATCCTATGCTGGTTTCCCAGCTGTCAGACTGGATGAAATTCATAAACTCCCCCTTGTTCAGGTCATCAGTTTTTGTAGGTTTCTCCAGCTTGGTCTTGACCCCTTTGCTCATCACTCCTCCCTCTCTGCATTCCAGGAGTTCAGCTCAGTGTTTAGCTGTGGGTCTCTGTTTCTGCTTCCATCAGCTACAGGATGAAGGCTCTAAGATGGCATATAAGGTAGTCATCAATTCCATTACCAGGGAAGGGCACTTAAGGTAGCCTCTCCACAACTGCTTAGATTGTTAGTTGGGGTCATCCTTGTAGAACTCTGGACATTTCCCTAGCGCCAGATTTCTCTTTCTCTTAAAACCTATAATGGCTCCCTCTATTAAGGAATCTCTTGTTCTCCTCCATTCTTTCCCTGACTCAAGCTTCCTGCTCCTTCATGGATACCTCTGCCCTCCTATTCTCCCTAACTTCCTCTCCGCTCCCACCCCCCATGTTCCCAATATGCTTGGAAGATCTTGTCCCTTCCCACTTCTCCAGGGGACCATGTATGTCTTTCTGAGGGTCCTCCTTGTTTCCTAGCTTTTCTGGTGGTGTGAATCGTAGGTGAGTCATTCTTTGCTCTATATCTAAAAGCCATATATGAATAAGTACATACCATGTTTGTCTTTTTGTGACTGTGTTACCTCACTCAGGATGATTTCTTCTAGTTCCATCCCATGCATTTGCTAGCAAATGTCAATATTCCAATGTTTTTTTTTTCCCCGTTGAGTAGTACTCAATTGTGTAAATGTATCACATTTTCTCCATCTATTCTTCAGTTGAGGGGCATTTAGGTTGCCTCCAGATTCTGGCTATTACAAATAATGCTACTATGAACATAGTTGAACAGATGTCCTTGTTGTATGAATGTGTATCTTTTGGGTATATACCTAAGAGTGGAATTACTGGATCTTGAGGTAGATTTATTGGCATTTTCCTGAGGAACCACCTCAGGAAGTGGCTGTACAAGTTTGTATTCTCACCAGCAGTAGAGGAGTGTACACCTTTCTCCACATTCTCTCCAGCATAAACTGTCTTTGGTGTTTTTTATTTTAGCTATTCTAACAGGAGTAAGATGGTATCTCAGAGTAGTTGTTTTGATTTGCATTTCCCTGATGGCTAAGGATATTGAGCACTTTCTTAAGTGCCTTTCAGCTATTTTAGATTCCTCTATTGAGAATTCTCTAATTAGTTCTGTACCCCACTTTATCTTGAGTTCTTTGTATATTTTAGAAATCAGCCTTCTGACAGATGTGTGGTTGGTAAAGGTCTTTTCCCATTCTGTGGGCTGCCATTTTGTCTTGTTGACTGTGTCTTATGCCTTACAGAGGCTTTTCAATTTCAGGAGGACCCAGTTATTAATTGTTGATCTCAGTGTCTGTGCTACTGGTGTTATGTTAAGAAAGCAGTCTCCTGTGTCAGTTTATTCAAGGGTACCTCCCACTTTCTCTTCTAAGTGGTTCAGTGCTGCTGGATTTATGTTGAGGTCTTTGATTCATTTGAATTTAATTTTTGTGCTTGGAGATAGGTATGGATCTATCTGCAGTCTTCTACTGGTCAGCATCCAATTATTCCAGCACATTTGTTAAAGATGCTTTCTTTTTCCCTTGTATAATTTTAGCTTCTTTGTCAAAAATCAAATGTTCATAGGTGTGTGAGTTAATATCACGGTTTTCAATTCTATTCCATTGGTCTACCTGTCAATTTTTGTGCCAGTACCAAGCTGTTTTCAGGACTATAGCTCTATAAGAGAGTTTGAAGTCAGGGTTGGTGATGTCTCTGGAAGTTGTTTTGGCTATCCTGGATCTTTTCTTTTTCCATGTGAAGTTGAGTATTGTTCTTTCAGGGTCTGTGTAGAATTGTGTTGGGATTTTATGGGGATTACATTGAATCTGTAGATTGCTTTTGGCAAGATTGCTACTTTTAGTATGCTGATCCTACCCATTCAAGAGCATGATGGGAGATCTTGCCATTTTCTGGTATCTTCTTTAATTTCTTTCTTTAAAGATTCAAAGTTATTATTATATAAGTCTTTCACTTGTTTTGTTAGCATTATCCCAAGATATTTTATGTTGTTTGTGGCTATTGTAAAACATGATGTTTCTCTGATTTCTTAGCCTCTTTGTTGTCTGTGTATAGTAGGGCAACTGATTCTTTTTTTTTTTTTTTTTTTTTTTTTTTGAGTTAATCTTGTATCCTGTCACTTTGCTGAAGGTGTTTATCAGCTGTAAGAGTTCCCTGGTAGAGTTGTTGCTTTGACTTAATGGTTATCTTCCATTATAGCTTTCTAATTTCTATATCTCTGTAGTCACCATGATGCCCCTTGTCACTCACAGTTTGGTCTGTCCACTTGGGAGCTGCTATCAGTGTTAATTACCAGAGATGCAACAGGCTGGAGTTGCCAACATTTGATTTTCATGTAGGAAGTTGCCCAAGATGAGATACAGAACATATATATTTCTCTTGGAAACCTCATCAGAATGTTAATTCTCTTCAGTAGTTTCATTTTCCTGGGCTGCATTTACCCTCAGATTTTGTTTTTGAGCTTCTGAAGAAGAGAATACAAATATGGAAGATATCTTGGGCTGGCCACAGTACTTTGAGTCTACTAGATATGGGCAAGAGGCATTTAATGTTCAACTCTTTGCTTGGTGTGTGTGTGTGTGTGTGTGTGTGTGTGTGTGTGTGCAAATATACAGATAAATATATGTTTTAAAATTATTAATTATTGAATAAACATCCACTTGCAATCCAGGGTATTTCATAATCTCTTTCTTGATGGTTGATGAAGCTATTTTTTTAAGTTTCTTAATTCTTTTTTCACAGCATATCATTCAAGTGGAAAGAGATACATCTTGTTCATTGTTTCCTTAGTTGGCAAATGCATATTAAGTGTCCCTTAGTTATTAGATGAGGACATATTTCAGATATGGTTATGGGAGGATGAACAGGAGAGACAGAATCCCTCCCCTCCTGGAGAGGGCAACACACACTGAGAAGCTGAAGTTGTAGGCAGTTTGTGAGCTGTCCATTCTGTATGTTAGGAACTGAATCAGAGTCCTTTACATGAGCAGTATGTGTTCTCAAATGATGAGCCTTCTCTCCAGCTCCATTGTAGTTTTAATGTTTTAATTAAATACAAATAAAAGTCAGTCGTGATTCCACTTCTTAGTGATTATATTAGTTTTCCTTTCTTATTATTTTCCTCCTTTTTATTATATATATATATATATACACACACACATATTTATGTTTGTGTATGTATATCATATATGATATAAATTATAACATGTATGAGTTTTGGCCTGAATGTATGTATGTGTACCACATGAGATCCATTGCCCTCTTTTGGTCTCTTCTGGCAGTGGGCACACATGTGGTACACATGCAAAAAACGCATACATGAAAAATAAAAATCAGAAAGCTAATGCATACATTTGTTTTCAGTTTTTTAAAATTCATATTGCAGCTGTTAACCTTATATTAAAAATGTAACTATCGAATAGAACTTAGAGTATCCCCTCTTTTGGGAGTGCTAGGGATTGAACCCAAATCCTGTTGCCTTCTAGGTCAATGTTCTAGCACTGATTTACATATCCAGCCACACTCATATCTCTCTAGTATACTCTATGCTGTGGTTATATGAATCTTTCCACTGGACAAGGGCTTGTTTGACTCATTTTGAACATTCCTCAGCTGTGACTTTGTGACAGATTTGGGGGAGTTTTCCTGCATTTAAGCATATGTCATAGGGATCAATGTGTTTTCCTTGCTTTTATTGGTTTCTACTTAGTTTATAATCCTGTTCTATAGCATGTGTTATACCTGGTGCACACAGGAACAAGTGCCCAGGGACTTTGTCCAGCAGTGTGAATTCCTAGAAACTGGTTTCTTCTTTATTTAAGAAAGAAAACATAAAACAGCTCTTAAGTTCAAGGTTGACATGGTGATGGCTTTGATTTTGCATTATTTCATCTTTTGTGGAGGTAAAACCTACAAAATTCACAGCTGTAAGAGTTTAAAGTTTTTAGGTCAGTTTGACCTTCAAAGGAACTCTTACTAAATGCAGCTGATGCCTTCAGATCCGACAAAAGGAGTCAACACATTACATAGAGATTCTGATGGTATTAATGGGACTAGACTGGGTGACTTGATTTGTTGCCATGACCAGTTGCAGAGGAGATGCTCATTCTGGTAACTCCAGCCCATGAATACCTTCTGCCCAGAAGAATATATTGCTTTTGCATCTGATTTTCTGGGGTTTCTCATCAATTTTTTCAAAGACTTAATTCCAATTTCTTTTGGTCTCAAATTGCCTTTATAGAAGTTGGAGAGATGGCTTTGGGGTTAAGAGTACTTGCTGCTCTTGTGTTAGACAAAAATTTGGTTCCCAGAACCTACATCAGGCAGATCACAATCAATCGTAACTCCAGCTCTCTGTTAGTTTTCATGTAATTTTCACCCGACTGGAAGAAACACAGTGTCCACTTTAATGTACAGAGATAATTCTGAAGGTACAATCAGATCTACTACAGATTATTCACTAGTAGTTTACTAATAAAAACTCACCTCTGGATCTGTGTTTGAAAAACAGATTAAAGAAAAAAGGGCATCCTTTTATGTTACATATATCTCTACTAACTGCAATTCTGATATAATTTTACATTTTTATTTGGCACAGAAATTAATAAAGCAAATTAAATGCCTAGACAGCTACCATATTAAGAAGTAGGAACCTGATATGAGAGTGGTACCCTCCACACATGCACCATGAGTGTATGTATGTGCATGCACGTGTGTGTAGATTAAGTATGCTTTAAACAATAAAGTGAGCTCTTGGAGCCATAGAAATCCAGGGTTTGCCTAGATAATTCAAGATGTCATAATTAGTCTCCAGTGAAATATACTTCTAACTATATATTAAGTTGCTATTCTACAACATCTTTGTGGAAATCATCAAAATTGTTAAGAGGGGGCTGAGGAGATTGCTCTTGCAACACTGCATTTCCAAGTACTCCATGTGGTAACTTTCAACCATCTGTAACTCTATTCCAGAGATTCTTATACTCCCTGTTGGCCTTCAGAGACACCATGCATGCACAGGGTACACATACATGCATGCAATCAAAAGACTCATAGGATTTTCAAAAATGTTTATTAGTTTTGTGCCCATGAATGCTTTGCATGGCATTACTTGGTTCTTTAGAGAAGGCAAACTAATAAGAAAAAAATGTAAATTCATAAAGTTAACTCAAAAAAAAGCTTGCTCATCCACAGTGATGGAACCCTCTGGTTTCTTCTTAGTCTCTTACGTGACTTAAGGATGGGTTATATATATTCTTTAAAGTTGAACACATTATGTTCCTTTTAGAAAACAGGAACTATAAATTATGCCATCCCATAACCCTCAGTTTACATTCCAACAATGAAACATTAGGATACAGAAATTGGCAAGGGAAGATCAACTTATTTATAGTTTGGCCAAACCATGGAGGGAAAGAATGTATTTCTTCCCCATGGCATGTGTAACAGTCTTAAGATTTCTAAGAACCATGGAAGGAGACTTAGCTGTAAATGCTCCTTTCCTGGTAGAAAGGGAAGGGCAGAGGACTCAGCCTCAGGAGATCCCTGTCTTTGTTCCCAGCAGTTGCCTCTATTCTGTTCTCAGCACGGAGGAGCAAAAGGGTCTCTCTTTTGAATTTAGAGTATCTCCTCTGTCCCAGCAGGGCTTCAGCCTGCTACAGGCAGCTGAATTAGGCAGTGGAAGTTCAGCACACACTTCAGGGGGTCTTCCCCCCATCAGAGATGCATAGCTCATGGAGATATATAACTTATTTAGCAAGGCTGTGAGGAATATGTCACCAGAGATGCTCGCTGATGGACATACTTTATTTAATAAGGTGATAAGGTATAGTGCCTTCTGAATGGGTTAAGCTGTCCTCAGTGAAGACTTCTTATGTGAAGAGCTCTTTCCTTCACATTGCAACTTGGAGATTCTTCCCACAGCACTACAGTGTGTTAATTGTTTACTGAGCACATATTCTATGGATGACCTGGAAGATGGCTTTTCACTTAGCTATATAGTTTTCATATATAAAATATATACTGTGGTCTACAGCCATACCACCCTGAATGTGCCCGATCTTGTCTGATCTTAGATGGGAGAATATATACTGTGGCATGCTTCATAACTGGATCTATTTGTTCTACAAGGACTGTGCATACTTAATAGCCTGCCTTGTCCTCTTGTTCATACTATTACACAAAATTAGCTCACTTTCACTTCAGAGTAAGTTTAAATTAGACTAAAGAGTTTTTGTAAAAAGATTTCACAAGGTCTGGGTCACAGATGTCTATGCAGTAAAGCATGCTAATTCTTCACTTCCCAGTCTACTAACAATAGATCTGCATTTTAAAGTTGTCATTGGGTACTGTGCCCTCCCTGTCTGGTCATGGTTTTGCTCCTATGGCCTTAGACCCTTGTGTTTTCATGTAATGGCTCTTTATCAATTCCTGTAGGAATGTGCTTTTGACCAAGGAGAGAAACTTCTTTATGACAGCAAGGCTCCTGAAGGACAAGAGTTTTTTAGAATAAAGAAGAAGCTAGAAAAAAGAAGCATGGAGAAGTTAGAAGTAGAAGAGGATTATTAGAGTAGAAACAGAACAATAAAGAGCACAGAAAATAAAGACCACGACCCTTAGATTGTGTGTGAAGTTACTATACCCCCCCTCTTTGGAAGCCTGGGTAGGGGCTGAAGCAGGTGTTGTGGTTGTTACACCAGCCCATTGTCTCCTAACATGAGATGAGATGCACACACTATGTCCCGATTGTTGGCAAAGGGAAAAGAGACAGCAGAGCCATGTTATGAAGAAGGGGCTTTGTGGCCCTTCTCTTTTCAAAATCTAGCCTCACAAACAATGAGTAAACTTTCTTTAGAAAATAACATCTTTGTAGCATACTCCTTTAATCCCAGCACTCAGGAGGCAAAGGCAGGCAGATCTCTGTGAGTTTGAGGCCAGCCTGTTCTACAGAGTGAGTTCCAGGACAGGTTCCAAAGTTACATAGAGAAACCCTGTTTCAAAACAAACAAACAAACGAAAGAAAAATAGTGTCTTTGTTGTCATATGGGGCAGACATTGCCACTTTGCTTTCTTTTTGTTGTGAAGCTCAGTTAATGTACAATGAGCCTTGAGTACAGGACAGTTCCTCAACTACCACCTGTGGTTGTGGTTGACCTGTATGAACATGTGACTCTTTCATTAGGAGCAGTGGAGTTGCATGCTACTGTGAGAGCAAAATAGGAACAAAATACCTTGAGGTTAGGGGTTCTGCGTGCAGTTAATATATTATCATTTTGTGATCTTTGAGGGGGTTGAAGGCAGATAATTATGGTTATAGTTTTCTTTAGTTAGGATTAAAGATAAATTACATATAAGACTTTAGACTCACAAAGATAGGATAGATGATGGAATGTTTTCTTTAAATCTTGCTAAATATCGTTAACTGTGGTTCTTATTTGATAGCTATTTTGTTATATATCTTGCTAGGTTAAGGTTAAAACCCTTTTACTTTAGACAGAAAAGAGGAGATAATGGGAAATGTCATTCTGTAAATGTTTCTCTTATTGGTTAATGAATAGGAAAGCAAGATATGTGGGACTAGGAGACAAAGAAGAGAGAGGAAGAAGGAGATTCAACATGTAGGACAGAGGGAGCAGAACTCCAGAACCTCTCTCTGGTAAGATAAGACCATGTGGAAATACTTAGATTAATAGAATGGGTTAATATTTAAGACAGAGCTAGCCAATATGTAATGTTAGTAAGAGGCCAACAGCTTTATATCTACTACAGTGTCTCTGTGTATTTTGGGGCTGGCATTGCTTGGGGACCAGGCTGGAGAGAGGGCAAATTGCTCATAACAACAGATTTTGATGATCTCTCTTGGAAGGCCTCACCCTTCCTGGGGAGTGGATGGGGGATGGGATTAGGAAGTCAATGGGGACCAAGGGAGAGTGGGAGGGAGAGGGAATTGGGATCGATATGTAAAAAAGATTGTTTCTAATTTAAATTGTATGTATATATGCATATATGTATGTATGTATGTATGCATGTATGTACAGTTCCTGTTTCTTAGATTTGATGTAAATTGCTTGGGGCCCCATTTACATGATGTTTATCCTTACCCTTGTTGCTTCCCTTTCATTGTATCTTTCTAACAGTATATAACAGCCATTTCACTCCCCCCTGTGAACACCTTATCTTTCCCATAAAAGGGACTTCAGGGGGCTAGTCTCACAAATCCAGATTTAGGGTATGGTGGAAGAGCTGGCTGGCTAGTTCTGGTACACTGCAAAATACAGCTTGCTTTAGCCAGACAATCATGGATTTGATCTTTTCTTCTTGTGATTCTCATGTTTAACAGTAACATGATAAGCACTACCAGAAACACATTCATTACATGACATATAAAGGCATTTCTTCTTTTTCTGCCGGTAATATATTCAAACTATATATACTATAAATTGTGTTCTCAATGATTTTCATGAGAATCAGAGAAAGTAGCTTAAAGTTTGAATATATAGACTATATAACATAACCCTAAATTTAAAAAAATAGAATTTTCAGAGTTTAGTAAGAATGTCAAAGACCATTTTTCTGTCTTAAAGGGGAAATAAACTATTGTAATGAGAAGTAAATATTATATTAAGGAAAGATTTATAGTTTAGCAAAACAGGTACTTGAATATTGTTAAATACATTTATTTAGTTATTTATGTTTCATCCTGGCTGCAGTTCCCCTCCACCCTCTCCTTCCAATCACTCCCCCACCTCCCTTCTGTTCCCACCACAATCCACTTTTCCATTCAGTTTAGAAAAAGGCAGGTCTTCCATGGATAGCCACAAAATATGGCATATCAAGTTTAGTAAGACTAAGCTCCTCTCTGTGTATTAAGGCTAGGAAAGTGACTCTTTCTTTATGAGGAGTAGAGTCCCTAAAACCAATAAAAGAGTTGGAGACAACCTCTGTTACCATTGTTACGAGACCCACAAGAGGACCAAGCTACAGAACTGTAGCATATATGCAAAGTGCATAAGTCAATTCCATGCAGGCTCCCTGGTTGTGGGTTCAGTCTCTGTGAAGCCTGTGAGCTCAGCTTAGTTGATTCTGTGAGTTTTCTGGTGGTGTTCTTGACTCCTTTGGCTCCTACAATCCCCCCCCCCCCACTTTCCCCGCATGATTTCTCAAGCTTTGCCTTATGTTTGACTGTGGGTCTACATCTGTTTCTATCAGTTGCTGGATGAAGCCTTTCTGATGACATTTGGGCTAGGCACTAGTCTATGAGTGTAGCAGGATATCAGTAACCACCATTACATTAACATTTTTTTCCTCCAGTCAAGTTTGGTTCTATCCTAGATCTTTGGGTCATCCAGCTTGTGGGTCCTGGTGTTCCAGGCAGTGTTAGGGATGGGCTTACTCTCCTGGCATGGGTTTCAGACTACACTGGTCATTGTTTGACCACTTCCCCAATCTCTAAGCTACCATTACTCCAGTATATCCCATAGGCAGAACAAACTATAGGTCAAAGGTTATGTGGTTGGGTTGGTTTTCTACTCTCTCCACTTGAAGTCCTGCTTGGTCATAGGAGATGACAGCTGAAACTTTGTCCTAAGGTAGTCTTCAGAAATTACTATCCCCTGGTTGAGGAATTACAATTACATCCCATTTAGAGGAGCAGGAATTCAGCATATTTGTGTGAGTATATATGCACATATGTGCTATGTTTATGTGTGTGGAGTGTAGAGAACTACTTTGACTGCATTCCTAAGGACTCTGCCCATTTTTTTCTTTGAAACATGGTATCTCATTTGCTTAGAAATTGCATATTTGCATAAGCTGGCTGGCCATTCAGCATTCAGGGTCCTCTTCTCTTTCCTTGCCAGTGCTGGGACTGATACTTATTTTTACATTGGTTCCACTTTAGGCCCCTTTTCTTGCCGGCAAGCATTTCCAGATTGAACTATACACATTTCTACAATTCAGGATCATTTTCAAAAGGAAACCAATTGCATTTTGATCTCCAATTTGCAATTTATTAGGAATTATAAATTTATTAGGAACCAATAATACAGTTAAGTGGGTTTTGTCTGCAACAACTTTTTATTTTCCCAAAACATGTGCAGGTGTCTAAATGAGAAAGAAAGCAGGTGTGGGAAAAATGATTATCTGGAGTTCATAACAGCTTAATCCCACCTCTGAGGATGCCACAGAAGCTGTTTGATGGGATTGTTTCTCAGACTCAAGATAGAAAGGTTATAAAGGGTGAAAAACCTTGATTTGATTTTTTTACTGTCTTATCCCTTTAATTTTTGTGCAACAACAGAATCTCAGCTATCTGAGAGCTTTCGATTTTGGAAAGACAACTACTCTGCAAATGTAAGGTGAAGGCTCTGGCAAGTGAACATCAGCTGCCACTTGCCAGAGGGAACAAATACTGTAATTGCTCCCTTTAGAATGCTGTGTTTTTCGAATGTTGGCCAGAATGACACCCAAAGTGGATGACATTAAAAACAACCAATTCAATGCACCTGGTTGCATCTGTGTTGTTCAATAAAAGGGGGGAAGGGAGGAAATGGGGGAAAAAAGCCATTTTTGAATATGATTGCTACATGGTTAATGGAAGGCAGAGTTAGGTAAGGTAAATCTCAACAATATTAAAAAGTATATTGTGAGGTTTGCAGCTTAGTGACTTTGTTGCTGAATGTACAAATTTACCTAATTTTATCTGGCACTTTCCTACCAATATCTGGTTCTCTTTGGTAACACACAATTTGGATGGAGTATAGATTAAAAGATGTTGATTTAGGGACCAATATTCTTCTTGTCTTTGCTGTGAGAAAATTAGCAACTGACAATGCTACCAGTCTCTTCATTGCAGGTTGTTTGTTGCTCACTGTGACAGGATCATTCAGTTGTAACTGAGTGAAGGAGTGAGGGTCTGCAGTCTTTAACATGTTGATTGCAGATGAGCCATGCTTTTCAATTTGATAATCAGTACTTTACAATATGCATTTTATGAGGTGATATCCAGACTCCTGAAGTTCCCAGGAAGATGGTAGCTATATACCTTTGTAAAACACTCTACAAAACTGCTTTATTAAAATTATGCCAGGGATTGTTGAAAGCTGAATATTTGAAGGGCCAGAGCCAAATTATCTTGGGCTATATTTAGCTCCCTAAATAGATGTTCATTCCCCACCTCTGTATTTGATCTCCAGTCTTTGTGACAAATAAGTAAAATCCCTTTTGGAATATACAAACAGATGCTTTTTTTTTTTCTTCTACCAGTGTAAATGCTACATGTTCTAATAGACAGCACTTCACACCGATAGTAGAGATTTATGCCACCTGCTTATCTGATATTTCCACCAATGTATATTTTTATTTATTTCTTTCTTTATTTAAAGATTTATTTCAGCACTCAGGAGGCAGAGGCAGGCAGAGCTCTGTGAGTTCAAGGCCAGCCTGGTGTACAAGAGCTAGTTCCAGGACATCCTCCAAAGCCACAGAGAAACCCTGTCTTGAAAAACAACAACAACAAAAACAAAGAAACAAACAACCCAAAACAAAACAAAAAACCAACCAACCAAACAAACAAACAAAAAAGAGATGTATTTGTTATGTATACAGTGTTCTGCTTACATGTATCCCTGTAGGCTAGAAGAGGGCACCAGGTCACATTATGGATGGTAGTGAGCAACAATTTGTTGCTGGGAATTGAATTCAGGACCTCTGGGAGAGCAACCAGAGTGCTCTTAACCTCTGAGCCATCTCTCCAGCCCCTCAATGTATCTTTTAAATTCCTCTGATTTATGGTTTTCTTTATGACTACAAAAACTCATGGGGTTGTTACCATATTGAGACATGGAATTTGGGGCAACCTAAATCATGGGAATTTATGGCTCCATGATAAACTGTCTCATATCCCCTTTGAGTAAAAGTCATGCTTTTGTGTCAATGGTATTTAGCTAATTCCATTTCCCATGACCTAGATCACTCAGCACTGAACATCCATTTCTCAGGCACCAGGTTTCTTGTCAACTCCTAGCCATTTTCCTTATGGCTTCTCTTCCTAGTGCTCCAGGCAGCACTCATCTGCTCAAAAATGAACACTTCAGGGTATAACACTTGTCTTCATTCTTTCACAAAGTATCCAGCCCTTCCAAGGTTTGGTTTTCCTCTTCATCCTAGTCCCTGAGTATCTTATCATAACTAGATGATGGCAATCTATCTAGTTGTCAACAAATGTGAAGTTCCTCTGAAGACAGCTAGCATACCTGACCCATCTTTTCAGCCTACCATCTGGTTCTTTATGAAAGAAAGGCCACTTGATAAATGCTTGCTAAAAAGAAGGAAAAATACTTGAGACTTTTTTGCTCTTTAAAACTCAGTCAAAAGTTACATTCCTTGGGAGGAAATAACATGTGATACCTCTGACTAATGTGAGCAGGAAGAAAACTTTATTGAAAGGCTACAGAATCTTTCAAAAGGTAATCAATGGCAGCTGAGCTTGTACTGAACTAAGATGTATCCTTAATCCAGTGACAGGTGTGCTTATAATAAAAGGGAGATTAAAGATAGACAGACAGAGACCCGGAAGGAAGAAAAACGTGTAAATGTAGGCAGTGATGGGAGAGATATATCTAAAGGACAAGGCATGTTGGGCATGGCAAGCACCCTGAAGAAGTTAGGGTAGAGTCTGGAGGCAAGTTTTCTGGGGTCTCCAAAGGAAGCACTGCCCTGCCCAAACTTCATGTTTCTTGATTATTCAGAACTGCAGGAGGATAAAGTTCTGTAGCTTCAGCTTATGGAACTCAGTCTTCTAGAGCAGGCCCAGGAAGTTTTGTGACTAGTGTACAGTTACTGGGAGATTAATTGTTTTATGATAATAATTTTTATTTAAATTTAAAACAAACTTGTTTTACATGTCAGTCCCAGTTCTTTCACCCTTCCCTCCTCCCTTATCCCCTTCCAACTTCCATTCCATCCCCTTTCTGTTCCCCAGGGAGTGTGAGGCCTTCCATGGGGGATCTTCAAAATCTGTCAGATCATTTAGAGCAGGGCCTAAGTCCTCCCCCATGTGCCTAGGCTGAGAGAGTATCCCTCTATGAGGAATGAGCTCCCAAAGTTCATTCATGTACTAAGAATAAGTACTGATCTACTACCAGAGGCCGCATAGACTACCCAGTCCTCCCAATTAACACCACATTTAAGGAATCTGGGTCAGTCCTATGTTGGTCCAGCTATCAGACTGGAGTCTATGAGCTTCCCTTGTTCAGATCAGCAGTTTCTGTGGGTTTCTCCAGCTTGGTCTTTACTGCTTTGCTCATCACTCCTCCCTCTCTGTGACTGGATTCCATGAGTTTGACTCAGTGTTTAGCTGTGGGTCTCTGCTTCTGCTTCCATCCACTATTGGATGAAGGCTCTAGGATGGCATTTAAGGCAGTCATCAATCTCATTATTGAGGAAGGGCATTTAAGGTAGCTTCTTCGCTATTGCCTAGATTGTTAGTTGGGTCATCCTTGTAGATCTCTGGACATTTCCCTACTGCCAGATTTTACTTAAAACCTATAATGGCTCCCTCTATTAAGGTATCTCTTTTCTTGCTGTCCTCTATTCTTCCCCTGACTCAATCTTCCTGCTCCCTCAACTGAAGAATGAATGGAGAAAATGTGGTATATTTAAACAATAGAGTACTACTCAGCGGAAAACAACAATAGAATCTTGAAATTTTGCAGGCAAATGGATGGAACTAGCAGAAACTATCCTGACTGAGGTAACCCAATCACAAAAAGACAACATGGTATGTACTCATTCATATATGTGTAGTGAGAGATCTACCTGCCCACACCTGTTGCATTGACCATATCCATTGTGGGTGGAGACAGGAGCAGATATGACATGAAGGAACTAGGTCTCTCTCTTGCTTCCTGGATGGAGAGCATCCAGAGACATCCTTGGGACTAGAACCTACTGGTGTTCATCTGTCTCTGTTGTAAGTTATTTCTCCCTAAATAAACATCTATTCAGCCCATCTGTTTTTAAAGATCCTTATTTTTTCACTATATATATATATATATATATATATATATATATATATATATATATATATATATGAAACAGAGCAAAGGATCACCAGCCTACAAGAACACTGCCAGAAAAGCTAGGAAACAAGGAGGACCCTAAGAGAGACATACATGATCCTCCTGAGAAGGGGAAAGGGACAAGAGCTCCTGAGCAAATTGGCAGCATTGGGGAATGGGAGAGGGAGTTAGAAGAAAGAGAAATGGAGAAGAAAAAGGGGAAATTAATTTTTATGGCCGAGTGAGCTTGGCAATGCTTTGTTAATGGGTTGTGCAGCCCTACTATATGATAAAATATGCCAGAAATGAATGTTATTTTCAGGACAGTGTAATATTTCTTGGAAAAATAAAACTGTTATGACATGGGAGTATTTTAGGACCATCATGAGGAATACAAAATTTTCTACATATTCTGATTTTCATTGCAATGAAGTTGACAAGATAGACTCAGATTATGTCTTTCTTTAGAACAGTGATGATCAAAAGTGAAGGTGTCCATTTGCCCAGTGAGAGCTCACTGAATGCAAAGCACAATGTTATGTGCTAAAGCAAACAATGACATAAACATTGTTAAGCGCAATCTTAGCTGATAATCTTTTCTATGCTTTGAAATTTCCCTTAAAACTCTATTTGTTTTAGATTAGTGGAAGGTATCTGATATGTCTGTTGATATCATAAATCACAACCTTTTTCCACTCTTGTCTCTCCTATTCTTCATGGATAATTAAGAAGGAAGGAAGGGTAATGTTCAGAGAGAAATGTTCCTTCAAGGATGCCAACACTAATTCTATAATCAACGCTCTAACCTTCATGTTGGGGAGGAGATAGCATTTTAGGCAAAGCCAGAGGGTAATTCATGCTGAGGTATGTGCCAGACAATGCCTGGGGAAAATGCTAAAGTGCTTCGTTGAACTCAAAGTTTTGACTAATGTTCATGGGCTTCTTCTTGATGTAGCAGTCTGAGCTAACAAGAGAGACCATTTGTCACTGTCAGTGCCTAAGGCTGCTCCCTGAAATGTCAACAGCAGCAACTGCAGTTCTCTGAATTGTATGTTGTGTTTCCTAGGAGTAACCCAGTCTTCAGGCTCTCAGTTTCTGATGCCCTAACCCTTTTCTTTGGAAGCTTTCAGACTGTACCAGCTGTAGAATGCAGATGTGGTACGTCACAGGGTAGGGAACAGGCTTAATTTTGTATAGGAGTCAGCAAGATTTCATCTGTTTTGCTGGCTGCAGTGTGTGATGTGCTTGAAGGCAGGATGACAAGTTCTCAGATACCTATTACTTTTCATTGTTACTGGTTAATGACCAATGTTGTCTTATTGAGACAAAGTCTCATTATTTAGCCCTGGCTTGCCTAGGGTTCATTGTGTAGACCAGACTAGCCTTCAACTTTTGGCAATTTGGCACCTGTCTTAAAGATTTACTTTCAGTTGTGTGTTTGGGTATGGGTATATGCACATGCATGCAAATAAATACCCAAGTAGGTCAGAAGAGGGCGTCAGATTCTCTGGAGCAGGGGTGAGCAGGACATTTGTTTAAGAATAGTTTATGTGTTCTTAACTGATGAGCCATTTTTCCTGCCCAACTAAGAGTAGTAATGGAATAAAGCAAGCAAGCAAACAAACAAAGAAAGCTACAAATAACATCCTGTAGTGAGGTAAATGAGATATACAAACAGTAGAACTGAACAGAGGTCTGGAGAGGCATTGAAGTCTTATGCCTATCTGTATACTTGGATGGGCTATTGTAAGCTTTTATGATAAAACCCTAGGCTTATAAAAGCAGAATGCCATAATCTTGAGCAACAGAATGCCTTAACTGACAGTTTTAAAATCAATTACAGGAGCTTGAGTCATGTCAAGTGTAAGGTGACCCAGAGAAACTACAGCTGTGTCATGGTACTGTGTGTCCTGAGGGTCAGAATATCCCTTTGCCGTTCAATATCCTGTGTTTGCACATCGGTTGTTGCTTTTTAATGAAAATTAAGGCACTATATGATTTCCCATACAATTTCAATAATATGGTATCTGCAAGCTCAGATGATCTTGGCTTCATTACAATACCACTTGTACTGTGTTTTGAGCTCTCTTACACCTGCCTTTATGGACTTTTTGGGAAAATCATGGACAGAAAGACTCTAAAGGGGAAACCCAGCTCACTGGGATAGTTTTAATTGTGAGTTGACACAATCTAGACTCATCTGGAAAGAGTCTCAATGAAACTTTGTTGTGATTTTATTGCCCTATGAGTATTTCTGTCGGAGTGGTTTTGATTATGTTTGTTTATATGGGAAAACTCAGCCCACTGTGAGCAGCATCATTCCCTAAGTCTGGGTCTTAGACTATATGAAGACAAAGTTTAGCACCAGAAAGAATGCATTTGTCCCTTTATTCTGCTATTGACTGTGGGTGTGATGTAGTGTGATATGATGTTATGATATAATGTGATTAGCTATTTTTAGTCCCTGCCATCCTGACATCTTGGCTATGATAAACTGTATGCTGGACTATTAGATAAAATAAACCCTTTCTCCCCTAAGCTCTTTGTGTCTGGCTATTTTATTACAGAACCACAAATGAAACTAGGATGCTCACCATGATTTGGGAGGTGAGATGTCAGCCCTCTGTTTCTTGCTCCTGCTACTGTGGCTGCTACTTGCTGCCACACCTCCCACAATAGTGGACTCTAATTCCAGTAGAACCATGAGCAGAATAACCCTCTTTCTAAGTTCCCCAGTCATGATATTTCATCATAGCGACTCAGAAATAACTGATACAAATGCCACATATATGGTTTAGTTTAAAGAGGAAATAAATTTTTACGTGAATGAATTTGGGATATTTTTGGACCCTCCTATCAATGGAGGAAGATAGAATCTTTTTCAGTTTCTAAAAAGGAGATGCTTTGATATGTTCAATTACTTAGGGGTGGACAAAGAGATGTCCTTGACTTACATTAACAAGTTTCAGTAATTTGTTCATTCATTATTTAGACTTTAGACAGTCTTTTTTCATAGTCCAAGTTGGCCTTAATTGAGTGATCCTCTTGCCCTGCCTCCTAAATCTGGAATTACAGGTATATACCATCATACTCAGCTAGAAAATTCACAAGTTGTCTTCTCTTTACGTTGAGGCAGTATCTCATATAGCCCAGGCTCAGCCTGGAACTTGCTATGTAACAGGAAAGGATGGCCTTTGACATCTGTTCCTTCTGCCTCCACCTTTTGCATGCTGGAATTCCTAGTCTGCATAACTGCAGCCATTTTAAGCAATGCTTAAGATCAAACTCAGGTCATCCTGAATGGTATGCAAGAAATCTATCAACTGAACCACATCTCAGGCTCAGCAGTAGGAACTGCTGAGATAAACCCTTGCTTCCCTTTAAAGAATTAGGGACAATTAATTAAGGAAAACTATAACCATAACTATCTGTCTTTAACTCCATCAAAGACCACAGAAGGATAATATATAAACTCTAGAAATGACAGAGACAACTCATTGCCTGGTCACCCGAAGTTTTTTTGTAATCTTTCATCTTTATCTCATAGGCCATAGTGTGTCTGGCAGACTCTTTAGCAAAGCAGGAAACTTTAAGCTGTCTGCTGTATTGGCAGTTTATCAGTCACTTTTTTCTGTGTCTTGTAGATTGTCTGGCAGACTCTTCCATGAAGTAGGAACTCTGTAGCAATGTCCATCTTGAATCAGCAGTCAATTTTTTGTGGGTCCTGCATGTCCAGTCTATACAGCACAAAGTCAAACAGTCCAGACAAGAGCAGTATCTTGTCCATATGGCTAGTCTTGCCATATTGAAAGCAAAATTCATAATGCATTTCTTCGATGTCCATCTTTCATCTTCCTTTCTGGTGCAGGTGGTATTGTAGTGAGATAGTTCTGTGGCACTGACCACGCCCATTGGGGGGTGGAGCCATGGGGGGAGTAACCTGTAAAAGGAGGTCGGAGGGGGCCAGGAAAGGTGCTCTCTTTCTGGCATGACTCGGACAGGAGAGGATCGGGTTGAATTTCCTGGTGTTCATCTGTCTAGGTTGTAAGTTATTTCTCCCTGAATAAACATCTATTAGGCCTATTTGTTTATCCTGATCCTTATTTAACCCTTATAGCTTTTGCCAGACTACAGCTCTCATTTAAAAGTGTAAAGAGCTTCATAGATTACATTTAGCCTAAAATCCTCATTAAAATGCTATCATTAGTATCAACTCATATAGATCATGAGCAACTGAATAAAACTACATGTTCAGTATTATCTTTCTGTTAAATAAAGTTTTCAGTCTGGCTTATGCCTCCCCAAACTTAAAAGGACATCTACAAGTCAGTGTAGGAGAGGCTGTTAAGGGTAACACTCATTTCTGGTCTCTCATGCATCTCACCAGCTTTCCAGCTAGCATCTATGCTCCCCCAGTTGTATTTTCTTTATCTAATTAATTTATTTAATTTAGAAATAATCTTATTTTATATATTAATCCCAGTTCCCTCTTCCTCCCATCCACCTAACCCCCATAAACCATCCTTCCCATCCCCCATCCACTTCCCAGGGAAGGTGAGATCTTCCATGGGGGAATCATCAAAGTCTGTCACATCATTTGGGAGAGGGCCTAGGCCCTCCTCCATATACCTGGGCTGAGAGAGTATCCCTCCATAGGGAATGGACTCCCAAAGTCCATTTGTGTGGACTAGGGATAAATACTGGTTCTGTTGCCAGAGGTCCTATAGACTGCCCAGGCCTTCTAACTGGCACCCACATTCAGAGGGCTTGGTTCGGTCCAATGCTGGTTCCCCAGCTTGATGACTGGTGTCCATATGCTCTCACTTGGTCAGGTCAGCTGATTCTGTGGGTTTCTCCAGCCTGGTCTCCACACCTTTGCTTATCACTCCTCCCTCTCTGTAACTGGATCCCAGGAGTCAGGCTCAGTGCTTAGCGGTGGGTGTCTGCTTCTGCTTTTATCATCTACTGGATGAAGGCTCTAGGATGACATATAAGGTAGTCATCAATCTCATTAGAGGGGAAGGGCATTTAATTCCATGTGCTTGCAAGATCTTTACATTTTTCTCTGCTTGCCTCTCTGGTTTCTCTGAACCTGATAAGTGATTACAGTTGAAATAGTGGTACTTGATTCTATTACATTGTTGAACTTATTTTATTTTACTTTATATTTGTTGATAATTGTTTCTTGGCCAGAATACTATAATTATTTCCCTATGTTTACATTTATGTTTTATTTCCACATCAGTGTTGTCTTTATAATTCCAGTGTTGTTTCACCCATTTGCTACTTGGGTATATGTCCATTTTCCTGTAACACATTTCTATATATTTTTGAATAGAATTGCTTTTCACTATTCATTTTACATCTAGTTCTTACCAGCACATAAAAAATAATCTTTGAAAGTTGTGAATTTAATAAGCTACTCCCAGGGTTCCTTTACTGGGGTTTCTTTAGTTGTTAGTATAAGTATCCAAAATAAAAAACCTGACCTCCACAAAAATTGAGAACAATAATATGAAACATAAGGGAACATTAAGTTATGAAACATATCAATGAAACTGATCACATACTAAGCCCAATTCTCTAAAAAGATCATTGCTATACAATATATGTAATTCACTGTCATGGGGTTTTTAAATTAAAAAAATTGCTAGTGATTTGTTAAAAATTAAAAGTAATCTAGGCCTGTCATCTTGGCTATTTGGGAGATAGAATCACAAGTTCAAGGCTACACTGTGGTGTAGATGGACTTTAAGTCCTCTCTTGGTGACTTAGTATGACCCTGTTTCAAAAAAAAAAAAAAAAAAAAAAAAAAAAGTAAAAATTTCCTCTTACCCAGCAAAAAATTTCTGGGGGTTGGGCAGTTTAGGATGGCTCAGTGGGTAAGAACATTGATTGCTCTTGCAGAATCCCTGGATTCAGTGCCCAAGGCCATCTAAAACCATCCAAAACCAGTTCTAATTTCCTTCTCTGACCTCTGTGAGCACTGAAGGAACTTGACACACTTACATGCATGTAGATAAAACACTCATACACACCAAATAAACTAAATATAAAAATAAATTAAAAAAATAAAAGAACAAAGTGACATGGAATGGTAGAGCACTTACATGTAATTTGTGGGACTCAGGTATTAGAAGAGACTACATGACCAGGATGAAACAGCCACAGTAGAGACAATATTCCTAAGTTCAATTCCACAGTATTTGACATTTAACACATTTGTGACTTTACCACTAAAAGTACATGTTTATATTTGTTGGAAATTTACATACTTATTTAAAAATAAAATTTTCTTATCCCTAAATATTTAAAGACTTAGTGAAGGCATAATCTCTTCAGTATTTCCGGAATATGATTTAATGTGGCAGGTGTTTAGCTCCGAAGTGCATCTGCTACCAAGGTGTCTCAATGCAGGGAAAGATCTATTTTGGGTAGCTACCTGGATTCCACTTGTAAAATGCACTTTATTCTATAGTACACCTTAGGAAATGTTATAGCTCAATGAATATCACAACTCTTTGGCTTTTCTGTGTTTTTATTTTTGCTCCAGAGTTCGTGAATATTAATCACTTCATGTCCTCATCACTGAGGTCAGAAATACAGGTGAACCCTCACCTAGTGAGAAGTGAATTACCATTGAGCAATCTGCAAGTGCACCCTCTGATCCTTGCATAAAGCCTGCATTCTAGGTCTTGCCCTGGGGAACTGATAGGACCATTTCTGGATACTTATTTCCCTTCTCAGCTGTTACCAGTCATTACCATTATTTCTACGCTCTGAGAAGCCAGTGTACCTTATATGTGTCAAAGAAAAAAATCTTCAGACATTTGGTACAAGAAAGAAAGAGAACCAATGCTAGAAAAAGATTACAACAGGGTTCTCACTAGGTGATAAAATGAAAATAACAGTTACATGTGTAAAACCACAGGCATGTTTTCATAGTTTTTGGCTCCTAGCATCAATATTATTTTATTGCTTTTTAAAGCTCATAATAAAACCTATAGACAATAGTTCCAACATTCAAGAACCATGGTGAGGAAACATTTATCAAGTGACAAAGACAACTTTGGATTTAGAAAGTTGGAAAAACATTTTAAAAGATTTACCTTATTGTTATTTATCTGTTTGTGTGTGTTGGAGCTGGAGTTATACATTTGTGAGTTACCTCATGTGGGTGCTGGAAACCAAACCTGTGTCCCCTGTAAGGTCAGTAATTGCTCTTAACCACTGAGACATCTCTCCAAGTAAAGATCTTTTAAAAACCTATCTGGACTCTGCAATAAAATCCATCTGTGTTGTTACTGTTTAAGTTACCACCTAATTATAATAAGTATCACCCTGCCAAAAATTGGTTGAAATAGGTGAACAATGAAGACAGTGGGACAAATCTGTAAGCTTTTATTTAGACTGTCTGCAAACACTTTGGTGCACCATGTTTTGTCACAAATGGTATATAACTGATGAGTGAGAAGAACAGCAAGGATGTCTATTGTCTGATTGAACTATCTAACCAGTTCTGAAAGCATTGTGATCATTTCAACCATACTTTACCCTTTCATTTAGAAAGTATCAGTCACATGTTCTTTAACCCATGTTACCTATGCTCATATCATACCTCAAGTCACTAAAAATGTACACTCAAGTTCTGAGTTGCAAATGATTCAGTTTTTCTTCATTGGTCTCATCAATTTTAGATGAAAATAATGTTCTAGATACTTCAAGAGGTTGTTATTGCAGAGCAATTGATGACGAATAAATGCAAAAGCATTTTGAATATTGCCTACATATTAAAACCAAGGCTTCAGTAACCGCATTTCACTTCTAAAGAATCTCATCCCATTGTGAATTTACCTATCTTTTATTCAAGTTTAATTTTGTTCTAATGTAAGGAATCATTGATGTTTAATCAAAAGCATATGACAGTACCAGTGTGTACATACCTGTGGGAAGGACTTTTTTCCATTGAGTTTACCCTATTTTATCTTTTCATTATGCTAGAAATGATATTGTTTATGAAAAATTGCAAAGATAGTTATAGGGCATAGAAGACACTATGACCTTCCAGATAACTTTATTTTAATACTGGTAGCCTAAAGGAAGATTATAAAACCCAGGTATTTAATTGTTCAATACTTGTTTTCATCTCTCTTTGAAAAAAAAATATTTATTTCAAATTCACCCTGCTCTACCAGGGCCTAACTGCAATTCATTTATAAAATTAAGCTTGTAGTTGTCATTTTTAGCAGATTTTCAACTATTCCTTTTATATGTTGTCTCAAGGGGTATAAGAAATTACTGAATACTTAGGCCAGCATCCCACACTCCTATGTGAGTTTTAATGGTTTCATAGATTTCTAGTCCTATGCCTCAGTCAAACAAAGAAAAAAACATAACAGAAAACAATTCTAGGTTCAACTTGGGCTCTTTTTATGCTCTTGGATCTGATTCTTTCAGTTTGACAAACTGAACCCAAATGCATAAAACTGGTAAGTACCTTTGGCCACATTGTCAGAGCAATAGATACTGCCAAAGTCACTGGACTTTTTCAACAAATGTCAGGAGGAAAATGAAGATAAATAGTTTCAACATAGATATATAGGGGAAACAAATCAACAAAACACAAAAAACAACAAACACTTCTAGACATAGAGAGATGGATAAATGTGGTTCCCAACACCACTTAGAGCTACTTCTGTAGATTCTACCCTCGGCTGGAATCCTTGGGCATTCACACCTGTACATATGCCCTATATTCTTCAACATAGACATGTGATTAAAAGAAAAACAAATCATTAAAAGACAGAGCAAGCTGGTTTATGAAATGTTTCCCTTACTTGTGACAATTATGTTCTAAACAGCTGTATCAACATTTAGCACTTATCATTTTAGTTAGAATATTTATTTTTAAGACAAAGAAAGACAAGGGAACATTCTATTATTTATTGTCTCTAGCATCCTGCTAGATATCTTAGATACTAGAAATAAACAAAAAATATATTACTCTTTGGGATGACTAAGTAAGAAAACTAAACCAACACTTAAACTAAAGTGGTATAATTAATAAATAAGTGCAAAAACATTGTCAGATTTGAATCTATAAAATTAATATTTCACCAATACAAGAAAATATCAAGTTAAAATTGAAATATTACAGAAATACTCCTTCAAAATATTTACTACTAATAAGAGATACCTACGAATTATCTTACAATAGAGAAGCGAACCTTTGGGAAAATGTCAACCCCTAATCTGACATGTAGCAGGCAAGATGGATAGATGGACAATTGTTATTCCTAGGGATAATATGACACTATATTATAAAAGACAAAGATTTAGTTTAAGCAAGTACACACATGTAATTCAATATAAACTTCAGTTATATTACTTAGAGTTTTACATGCAAACATTTTAAAATTTCACTAGAAGAATGAAGACTGTGAATCAGTCACTAGAAATAAAAACGAAAATGTGTCTTAAATCAGTGAGTTCTTTGTTGCATTTTCTATAGCCTTAGTGCTACAGTAGAGAAGATGGGACAAAACTGAACACTTCATGTCCTTTCCATTGATGGAGACATGAGGAGCAGAAAAGAATAAATTACATAGATAAAACAAGCACATAGGGATGTATAAATAACTCCCATGGTAGATCACTTGCCTAGATTAGAACCTAAAACTCCATGGTAGAGCACTTCCTTAGCATTGGAAAGGCCCTGAGTTGTCTGACAAGCAGCACACACACACACACACACACACACACACACACACACACACACACACACAGACTTAAAATCTAATATAATGTCTGGCACGAGGCATGTGTTAATCATTTAGCAGGTGTGTTTTATTTTCTTTGTTTTAGTTGTTTTCTTTTCTTTTTTTTATATTTTTTTAATTTAATTTATTATTTTACATGTCAATCCCAGTTCCCCCTCCCTCCCGTACTTTTACCCTCTCTGCCCTCTCACATGCATCCTAACCACCCTCCCCTCCCATCCCCCACCCCAAGTCCATATGTAGGGGAATGCCATCCAGTTGGGGACATGTAGATCTGACAGGCCATGAGAAGTAGGGACTAGGGCTTCTCTCTTCTTTTCACATTTAATGTATCCCTTCTGTTGCCCTGCAAAGGTTAAGTAAAGTGCCTTTCCTCTATCTCAGACATCAGGACTTATGTTTGTTTCTTTGGAAATTTATGTTTATTCTAGTTGCTTGAAACCAAAATATTCAATAAAAGCATGCTAAAAATATAAAATAAATACTATAGATTTACAGGAATTTATTAGGTAGCTCTAAGTCATACACAATTGGAAATAAATATTGAGGTGATGTTGTTAATGATTTTTCATTTAAACGTCTCTTGGTAATGTCTGTAGACTATGCAGATAGAAATTTCATTTCGGTCAGTCATGTATTTTCAAAATTAATGCTGAGGATCTTAATTTGTTTTCATGTGTGTGCATGCATGTGCATAAGTAAATATGCATGTGATGTATATGTATGCATGCAAATATATATGTATTAATAGCCCAGAAGACAACCTCAGTTGTCATTCCTTAGATGTAGTTCACCTTTGTTTTTGAAACAGGGTCTCCTACTGGCCTCAAACTGAACCAGTAGTCTATGCTACCTGGCCAGGGAGCCCTGGGCATTATCCTGTATGTCTTATTATTTAAAAGTTAGGTTCAGGGGCTGGAGAGATGGTTCACTGGTTAAGAGCACTTGCTGCTCTTTTGGGGAACCTGAAAATTCATTTCCCACCATCCTCATCAGGTGAAGCAGCTCACAACCTACTGTCCTTCCAACTCCAGGGTATTTGATTCTTCTGGCTTCCTTGACGCCTATACTCAAGTGCACATATCCACCAGTACACACACAGACACACACACACACACACACACACACACACACACACACACACACAGAGAGAGAGAGAGAGAGAGAGAGAGAGAGAGAGAGAGCTACAGACAGATAATTAAAATTAATTAAATCTAAAAAAACTTGCTCTCACTGAAAAACATTGGTGTTGCCAAGGAAAGGCAGGATTTCCCAGGGACATGAATTCTCCCGACTTCCTTCCTCTGTATTTATCTCTCCTGTCAATATTTTCCTGTGTATTTGAAGAGGATTTGTGGTGAGAGTTATTATTCTATATCCAAATATAAATAGAGGATTTGAAGGGTAACATCTGAACATTTCTGTGTTTTTTTTCTTTTTTGAAACTTTCTTGTAATTATTTCCTCAAAGCTACATTTCACATTAAATAATAACATACTTATTGTCAAAGTCAAATTTTTTAAGGTCCATAAGAATAACTTAACAAATATATATATATATATATATATATATATATATATATATATATAATAATTACTCATTTGTTTTAATTTTAAATTGTGTGTGTGTGTGTGTGTGTGTGTGTGTGCCTGAGTATACATATGTGGTGTGCCTAAGTGTACATTTGTGCACCTCATTCATGTAGAAGACTGTATGTCAGAAGAAACATCTGATTTCTGGCAGTTGGAGTTACTGACAGCTCTGAGCTACTATGTGGTACTGGGAACACAACTGGGTCCTTTCTAAGTTCTGTTTTAAAAATGATTAATTTTTTAGAAATGTTCATTGAGACCTTAACCATAAAGCCAACAGCCATGGTGATAGGGCAAAAGGGTCTGATGGCTGACTCAGAGGCAGATGAGAACGAGGGACTGACTTTGAATAGTGACTTTAAACTTTGACAATCAATATATCTCTGTGGGCATATTTTTTCACCTGGAAAGTAAAGGAATTAGACTGAAAAACCTTGAACTATTTTTAGATATTATAGGGATGAGTTGTACCTGAACACAAACAGCCCCCTAACATTATCCACATTTTATTAGATTCTTAATTCATTTATATAGTTTTAAGTAAAACTAAGTTGAATCTTCACCATAACTAGGTTCAATTGACTGTCTCAATGTTGCTGATGTGTCATTTTTATGAAGGGAGAAACAGTTAAAAAAGTTGTTGGCTCTTTATCCAGTTTCTAGGGTGAGGTAAGGATTGGTACATGAGAAACATTTTAAGTAGTTAAGCAAAGTCCACATTGACACATCCAACTTTTTGTTCAGGTTTCTGTGAAACATGTCAGAGATTTAGATATGCATGTGATAATCTGAAGTGTGAGCATTGTGAAGTTTCAAGCTTGTATGCATGTTTTCCTTACTGGGAAAGAAGGTTTCTTGCAGAATGTGAAGTTAAATTTGAAGTCAATGTTTTTGTTTTGAGAAAATTTCTTGGATTATCTGGCTCATCATCATCACCATCAGCATCATCGTCATCATTTTAGGAGATCTTCTGGCTCCTGGCATATTTCCAGCTTCTGCATCTACACCTGAATCAATAGGACACTTGAGACTTATTTGAAAATGAAAGAAAGCACTGGAATAGACTGCAATGGCCCTTTCTAGTTACAAGTGCGTGGTCAGTCATGTTTCTGAAAGGTTCCAACCACTGGAGAGTTCTCTGTAGAGGAAGAAGTGTCAGATATTACAATCTAAACAGTGGGTTTTGAGGTTATCAGGCTTCAACTATAGCGAAAACTGCTTTTGGTCAACAGTTTAGGAAGCTATTAAAAATATTGTGCATATGTGTGTGCAAGTACTCAAGTATGTGTGTGTGCACTTGTACACACTCATGTGGAGGTCAGATGACATCTTCAAGGTGTCAGTTTTATATGGGATTCTGAGGACCAATCTTAGGTTATTGGGCTTGCATGACAAACCCCCACTGACTCATTTCCTTGGTCCTTGGAATGCTTTATAACATATATTTTATAAAATGAATTCCAGATATAGTTTTTTTTTAATATCAGAACTGAATTTTTTTAATGCCTCTCTGTCTGGGACATTATGGAATGCACACAAATAGTTTCACTCCGACAGTTTCAATTTTTCTAGTTATTTACAGGCTGCAACAAATAAATGACATGAACAAGTGAATAAGCATTTAGTGTCATTTCCCAAAGACCATTTGCTGTTAATCAGAGACAAAATCAAGAGCAAATCTCTTTCTCAGCATGGCTAGTCAGCAGCTCTTTCTATCTGCTAAAATTAGGCAAGAGATGCAGGACCTGTCACCAAGTTTTGTGCAATAAAGCAGGAGATAACATTCATCATTCCGTGTTTCTTCCTTTGGTCACTTGTTTCTTTCTGGTTGGACTGATCAAAAAGTTCAATGTTAATGGACCGCAAACAGATGGACCAACAATGACCAAGGAGGAATACCTGTATCGATAGTTGTGGGGAATACACTTCTAACATCAGTTGTCTACTCCAGGGTCATCTTTTCATCCCTTCCTAACTATTAGCTGACATTACAGCTGAACTTGAAGACTCCTGAGTTCAACCAAGATTTCCTTTGACTTTACATAGCCATTTACTCCAACCAAGTGTTTGGCCTTTCTCTTTTAATCTTTAGAACTCTGATCTTTCTTTCTTAAGTGATTTATTTATTTTGATTTTCTGTGTATGGAGTGTTACATCTGAGTGTATGAAACCACATGCATGGAAGGTATATGAAGACAAAAAGCAGGTGGTGGCCAATTTCCTGAAATTAGAGTTTCTGATATCTGTGAGTTGTCATGTGTGTGTGGAGAATCGAACCATGGTCCTGTGGAAGAGCAATATGCACTATTATCCACTAAGTCATTTCTCCAGCCACAGGAACTTTAAGATGCAGGTTAGTGTGGCACGCTCTGTGAGGACTCCTGACCACCTTTCCTCTGAGAACACATCTGGTTGGCATCCTGTTTCTTGTTTCTGTAGCAGTTGTCTGACTAATTGGCTTTGCTCTTTTAATGGGTCATTTCTACTTTTTGGACAAGCACCAGTCCTAATTATTTTCTTGTTTTAAATTTAAATTAGAAACAATTTTATCAATATCAATCCCATTTCCCTCTCTTTCCCATCCTCCTATGTCCTTCACCAACTTCTGTTCCATCCCCCGTCCACTCCCCAGGGAGGGTGAGACCTTCCATTGGGATCATCAAAGTCTATTACATCATTTGGGGCAGGGCCTAGGCCCTCCCCCATGTATCTGGGCTGAGTATCCCTCCATAGGGAATGAGCTCCCAAATTCCATTCTTGCACTAGAGACAAATACTGATTATTTTTAACTCCATCAGTGAACTTAATGATTTACAGAGGAAGCTTAATGTATTCTCATTGAATAAGTTAATGGTTGAATAACTAAATGGACTGAATGGAGACTGAAATCTTGTACAAAGAGCTAGTTTTTATGATTCTCAAGTGGGAAAGGTGCCTCTATGTAAGTATATTACCTATGTATGTAGATATACGTGTGTGTGTATGTGTGTGTGTGCATGCACCTATTTATTAATTTACAAGCATATGCATGGGTACTTAAATATATATGAAAATAAAGTGACATTTGGAAAGTTCAAAAATTTCAAAACATTGCAGACCCTATTACATATTATTTCTATCTTATAATTAGCCGATTTAATAATAGTAAATATAAATTTAACCAACATGCTTAAATAAGACACCAAATAATAGTCATTTTGAGAGGATCTTTTAAGCTTTTCTCCCAGGAATCACCAAGGGATACTTTGGCATCCAGGACATATTGCCTCATGTCTCTCTGTTCTTACTTGTTCTGATTAGGAATGAGAATAATTCTTAACCACCTTTCCCCTCCTTTTATGAGATGCTACAATATTGGAAAAAAAATCTGGTATTTGATCCAAGCAACTGAAGCCGAAGCCAGGCAATAGCCCATGGCAGCTGTGATGTTCCACGGCAATAATGCAGTCCTGATAGAATAAAGATGAACACCGAACACAAAGTCCTCTTCCTCCAGGGGCTTACAGCCTCGTTTACCTTCCTGTTCATTTTGTCACTGACTTACTATGTGCCAAACCTGTAATACAATACAACAGGAAATCTTCCACAGAGCAAAACTGTCTGCTGCTCCCTAGCTCTTTCCAAGGGGAAAATAAAATCCATGGTGATTACAAACACAAAGTGGAGGTGTTACATATTGGAATAATGGATGTATAGAAAGTCTTTCCCCAGCCCCTTTATGTAAGTCACAGCACATAACTACAGGCTTGGTCTCAGCAGGGTGATTTACATATTCACCCCAGTTACCCTGATGGTATGCCCTCAGTCCTCTGGCCTGATTACAAGCAGACTGCCTGTCAACAATATGGATTATCAGAAAGCAAATCTGTGTCACAATCATGTAAGGTAGAAATGTAGAGATGGACAATAGATCCAGCTTTCTCTTCTATCCCTCAAATATACAGCAGTTTTATACACTATAACAATGAGAAGTCTCAGCTGTTTGCTATTCTGTAATAGATAGATCTTCTCAGGCCTATTCTGGAACCTACAAGCCATTTACATACTTTGCCAATCCAATCCACAACCACAGCATCCATTTGCATTAGAAATTGGCCTACTGTTTAAATTTTTGTTGTAATTTACTTGTATTTTAGTCTTTGTTTACTCTGGAAGTAATCCCAACTTATAAAGACACTATTGGAAGTTAAAAATAGACTAAAACAATGGGATTTATTTTTTGTATTTTATAAGTAAGCATTTTACTACTGAGCTAAATTCCCAATGCTAAAGATATACTGAGATTAAAAATATAAAAAAAATGTCAGTGCTTCCTACATTTAACTAGGAAGTTAGAAATAGGTGGCTAAGTAGGTAAGGGTACTTCATAACCATGAGAACCTGGGTTCAAATCTTTGGCATCCACCCAAAAAGCAGGACATGGTTGCAGTGCCTATAAACCCAATATTGGAGAGCAGAAAATAGAGACAGACAGATCTCAAGAGCTCACTGGCAAGCATGTCTAGCTTTTTGAAGGTTTTAATTTCCATTTTAAATTACACACACACACACACACACACACACACACACACACACAGAGAGAGGCATGTCTATATGTGCCTATGTGCCTGTACCCATGGATATCAAAGGAGGACAGTAGATCCATGTAAATAGAATTATAGGCTGTAACGAGTTGCCTAATGTGGTATGGGCATTGGGTACTGAATTTGGGTTCTCTGCAAGAGCAGTGTATGTTCTTAACCACTGAGCAAATCTCTTCAGGCCCTTTGATTTTTAGTTTAAGCATGCCGAAGTCACAGTGTGCACTGTCACCTACTAAACCCCAGTGTCCTATGATTGTTGGATATGTCTTATACCATCTTGTCTAGGGCCATTGTGTTTAGAATTGTGCTTATCACCTTTCTGTTTTGTGTTTTTGGTTTATTGAGACAGGTTTTCACTGTGAAACAGTGCTGGCTATCCTGAACTCACTCTGTAGACCAGATTGGCTGCAAAGTCACAGAAATTCATCTGTCTCTGCCTCCCAAGTGCTGGAATTAAAGGTGTGTGCCATCACTGCCTGGCTTTTAAATCTTTTCTGAAGTACTGATTATTCCCCACAATACAATGAGCCAGTTTGTTTTGAAAGTATTGAAGAAATAAATACTGTCTCAATTCTTATAAAGACTCACATGAAAAGGCATGGAAGGCGTGGAAAAATCTGATTCTACTAGCATTTAAAAATTGGGTTGGTATGCAGAATAGACATTTCCAAATCTCCTACTTTTTGTGTGAGGTACCCCTGGTATGTTATAGACTAAGAAAGTCAATCTTATTTCATGAACTGGTTTTCAACCACTAACAGACAACATAGACTTGTGATGAGCATTGACTATTTTTAAATGGGGACTTTATTGCTTCCTTGGTTGTTTCCATCGGTTTATGCAAAGCACATTTCAATGTATGGTTTTTCCTGTTGTTTCCTCAAATAGCTGCATTAAAATCTTAACGACCATAGCACATCCAGAGCCTCTAAAGAGAAGCAGAATAAAATCAACTTAAAAGACCAATGAAGTGCTGGAGAAATGCCTCTATAGTTAAGGACACATACTTCAGGGTTCTCAAATTCAGTTCCCCAGCATCACATCAGTTAACTCACAGCAACCTCTATCTCCAGCTCCAGGGTATTGATGCCCCCTTCTGGCCTCTGCAAGCACTGCACTTCAGTGCACACATTTACTTTATTTTATTATTTTATTTTATTTTATATAACAAAGTCCAATTTGTTATATAATGAAAACAAACATTTATAGACAATATTTGGGAATTTGGGCGTCGTTCTTTCCAAACTACTTCCTGCTGGTAAGGGGCGCTGTCATGGGGGATTCGAAGAAGATTCAGACATCCTGGCTGTAGTCTGTAGGGCTGCTTTGTCCAGCTGTTTTGAATGTAGGATTTTAAAACTTAAAACAATATACTAAAGGAAAGTTTAAATGATTTTATAGAAGTTTGTGCCCCATCTTTTTATTTTGTAAGTTTCATAGCTATTGACACTCTCATTTGCTGCTCCACTAATTTTTTCTTTGTAAACAGCACAAGATTTCTGTCAACAGGACACCAAAAGCATCAAGAAAGAAAATATTTTTTGTCAGAACTGGCTCTCTGATCAACAGGCTTCCTCATCAACACAGGCAGTTTTCCCTGATGATGGTGAGCCATGGGATACTAATTTCATGCTAATTTTGACTTTGATTCCTTTATGCCATTAATATATTCATCAGCAGTGACATGCCCTGAACTTCACAGTCAAGCTGGGGACCTCTAGAGATGGATTAATTAGGTCAATGGGAAGGAGACAGCATGAAGCTCAGTTTTAGATGGTGAAAAGCTCATAATTAACCCCAATTATTTTGAAGGTACCAGTTTCCTAGTTTTACCTTATAGGATAGCTGCATTAAGTGGTCCAGGAAGAGTTGCAGTCATTTCTCCCTCTTTGGAAAATCTCCCCTGAAAGGGGAGTACTGACAAAAGCTGTCATTAGTGTCTGAGATAGTTTCTTTTGTCCCAGTAACAGTTTGAATTTGGATCTCTGCATGTAGTAATGAAGTCAACCTTATACCTAGAAAGGTGTAGCCTTTATTCTCAAGACCACCTTCATAGCTGAAGAACATTGTTTCTGAGACAGCAGCAGGATTTGGGGTAGAAATGAGGGAGGAGTGGGGACTTTGATAAACACAGTAGTACCCTGATTAGTATTGGGGTAGAGACTGAGGTTAGCTCATGCATGTGGATGGACTTCAGCACTTACAGGCCATGGCCAACTTGTAGCCCATGGGTTGCATATGGCCTGGAATAGTGATGGATATGGCCTAACATGAAATTGTAATTTTGCGCAAAAGAGGCTGAGAATGTAGTTCTCAAGCAGGAACGTTTTAGACAATTGGTATCAAGTGTTAAAAGGGTAGACACACCTGCAAGGTGTAGGCAGGCTTCCCTGGTTGATAACATACCCAGGTTATCATCATATTTTAATGCAACACTAATCCTGACTCCCCTGGGGGAATACAGTTGGAGACTATGCTCTTTGAGCCTTCTGTGGCCCTGAGTCCATGTTTGTCTTGGCTCCTTCATAACAGTGCCTACTAGGTGTTTTTACAGTATAAGCAGGATACAGCAGCTGTTTGCAGGCAATAAATTGTGTTTTAGGATGTATACATTCACTTTTTAAATTCTAGGCAAAGAATTTCTATTCCTTTCTTGATGAAGCATCATTAAGCGAAAATCAAGAGTAATGTGTTTCAGAATTCTCCAGCAGTGTTTGAAACGTGTGACCTTCTTCATTTTCCTATGGTTGTCATCCCTGCTCAAAACAAGGCCTCATAGGTCCCAGGCTGACGTCAAACCTGCTGTATACTTGAGAATAACTCTTGAAGTTTTGTGCTTATTGATTCCAACTGCAGAGTGTTGTGCTAGGATTGTAGGCATACACCAAAATGCCCAGTTTATGTGGGTCTTCGAAGCAAACCAAGGATTGCATACATGATAAGTAGGCACTCTACCAACTTCCTAGCCTCTGGGACTTATTTTTTCCTGAAATGTGACTTTATTCACAACTGAAATACTTATTCTTCTGCTCTGCAGTGTCAGGAGTGGGGGAAACAGTGGAGGATGGAGGGCAGGGGGGTGCAGGAACTGGGATTGACATGTAAAACAAGGTTGTTTCAAATTTAAATGAAAAAATGAAAAAATGAAAAAAAAAGAAAATTAAGAAAAAAATAAAAAGTTTTTATGATTACCAAGAATGGAGTTTGAATAGACTCCAACTTAGCATATCTCACTGCAGAGTACACTGAGAGAAAAAGCAGCCTTTCTAAAGAGTAGGGTCGCTGAGTCACAGACCTTAGAAGAAATTGTCAGTGATTCCTGCCAGTGTTTTCCTTTTCTTCTCCTTTCTTTCTACTTTATATGCTATGTAGAACCACAATTCTGTGCACGACAAAAAAGATCCCATTGTCAGGAGGTGTCTACAGGATCTAACCCAGCATTTCCTGGTCTTTGTGTGTGTGTGTGTGTGTGTGTGTGTGTGTGTGTGTGTGTGTGTGTGTATGTGTGTGTGTGTTTACATTAAAACTTAAAACTACTGTCCATGGAGTTAAAATGATAGCTTGGCACCCACTCCTTTACAGTCCATTGTATCCCCTTCCCCTGCCTGCACATACAGAAATAAACAAAAGAACCTAGGGTTATTTAATGTGCTGATAAAACTATAGATATTGCTAACTTAATTGTGTATTAATGCCTGAGTGCATGTTTTTAAAAGCATGTTCTTTCTTTAAAATTTACTTATAGGGGGTGGAGAAATGACTCAGAGGTGAAGAGAACTGTTAGCTCTTCCATAGGACCTGTGTATAATTTCCAGTACTCACAATGTGGCCAACAACTGTCTGTAGCTCCAGTTCTGGGACATTCAGTGCTCTTTTCTGGTCTTTGTGGGCACTGAATGCATCTGACACACAGATATACACGCAGGCAAAATATTTATACACATTAAAAATATTTAATAAAGGATTTACTCTTAATTTTAATGGTGTATTTACATATGTGTGTATGCATGAATGTGGTAGATACTTGAGGAAGCCAGAAATGGGCATCCGCAGATCCACTGGAGCTAGAGTTGTAGGTGGCTGCGCACTGACTCACATGGGTTCTAGGAACTGAACTCAGGTACTCTATAAAGAGTAGTATGTACTCAAAATCACTAGCCATTCTGCAGGCCTTTTTTTATTTAATGTTTTTTATATGCTCTTGACAGAATATGGGAAGTACATGTAGTTACTGCAGCTTACTCATGTCAAGAGCATTTTTGACAGAAAATCTTTAAATTGTTAAGCTGCAAACTGGACCTGTACTTGTTTCCCATGCTGACCATTTTCACTTGAATGAGAATTCAGATATGGCTAATAATTTAAGACAAATAACTGATTACTCTTAAGCATTCAAACAGAAATTAACATACAAAAATAACTATGTCTAGCACTGTGAAGTTAAAAGGATTTTCCAGTTGAGATGCTCACTGATGCTGTATATCAATGATGTCAGTGTGTGAAAATGAAATTTCAGTGAGCAAATGCCTTCCCAATAACTAATGTATAAGGTAGAAAATATATCATAGTGAAAAACATTCTTCACAGCCCAGGACAACAAAAAGATTAAAAACCAAAACAATAAGTGTGTGTGTGCTAAAAGACTATGTTAGATCCCCCTAGAGACAGAATTATGGGTGCTATGGTTTGAAGTTGGGTCCTCTGGTAGAATAGAAAGCACTCTTAGCCATCTTTCCGTGCCTCCATCAGTAGATTTTAATGCAATTGAGTAAGAGGTTTCTGATTACTATTATGAAGGTCTTGAAGGTCACAATGTTTCTGGTCATCCATAAGTGCAAAGCCAAATTTCATTTTTTCCTTATGAGAACCAGAAGAGCACATTACAAGTGCTTGGATGTGGAAGCATCAATGAGAACCTTGCTGTGTCTATTAAGCCAGAAACTGCATGTATCTCAAACATGTAAATCCATGGTACTCTTGATACTATTATTTGCTTTGAACTTATCTTCATAAAATATGCTGTTAGATTAAGATATTATGTATTTGTCTTATTATATAAATTGATGAGTTAAATATTTCTAAATATCTAGTCTTAAATTCACAAAACACTAAATACCCCTGGATCGATTCATGAAGAGAATTCATGATAAAACTTGAAAACATGATGTTTATTTGAAGATGGGTTTAATAGCTCAGATCAAGAGGTCCCTAGTTTAAATCTTTGGTACCCCCTGTTAATTCATATTTGGTAAATTTGAGCTAGAGTGATATTCCAGGAGTTAAGAGTACTTGCTGCTTGATAATGAGAACAGGATTTAGTTCCCATCATCCATGTATGGTAGCTCACAAATGCCTTTAACTCCAGCTCTAAAAGATCCAATACCCTCTTTTTGCTTCTGAGAGTACTGAACATACACATGCACATACAACTACACGGACACACATAGATCTTCATGAACACATATTTAAATAAAATAAAATCTTTTAAAAACCTAGTTATTTGAAGCTATACATTTTGAGAACCACTGATCTATAATGTTCCTCCCTTGTCTAGACTTTTATTACATTCATGCTTATTTCTGGAAAATGCTCACATATGTACCTTCATATATTTGTTCCTGACTAAACTGGCATTCCTTCACTCTTGTAGCATAATTAGTTTCCTCAATCTTTAAATCTCCATTAAGAGCTGGTTTGGCAGACTTCTTCCTTATAATCTTTTGTAGTCAATTGTCCAGATTTCTGTTATACAGCTTTCTCAATTTAATGATCTGCTTAGCTATGTGGTGCCTCGGGAGACTTTACGGTTTATTGAGTGTTGTGTTTTGAGACAGTTTTGTTAGTCTATGCTGGTCTTGGACTCAGATCCTTCTGCCTCTGTCTGTCAGCACTTGGGTTGAGGCATATACTTCCTTGTCACACTCAGATTATAAGATCCCACAGGGTAGGTATTTGCCTTCCATTCTTTTTTTTTTAATTTAATTTTTTATATTTTTTCTTACTTTACATCAATCCCAGTTCCCTCTCCCTCCCATCCTTCCATACCTCCCAACCCCCCTCCCATTCCCCATCCACTCCCCAGGAAGGGTGAGCCCTTCCAGGAGGGATCATGAAAATCTGTCAAGTCATTTGGGACCTCCCTCTTGCCTCTAGGCTAAGGGAGTATCCCTCCATGGGGAATGTGCTCCCAAAGTCCTTTCATGCACCAGGGATACATCCTGGTTTCATTGTCAGTGGTCCCATACATAGACAGCCCAGGTCTTCTAACTGACACCCATGTTCAGGGGGTCTGTGTTGGTTCTATGCTGGTTTCTCAGCTATCACTCTGGGGTACATGAGCTCCCCTTGTTTAGGTCAGCAGTCTCTGTAGGTTTCTCCAGCCTGATCTTCCCCTTTGGCCATCACTTCTCCCTCTCTGCAACTAGATTCCAGGAGTTCAGCTCAATATTTAGCTGTGGGTGTCTGCTTCTGTTTCCATCTCCTACTGGATGAAGCCTCTAGGATGGAATATAAGGTACTCATCAATCTCATTCTTGTAGAAGGGCATTAAAGGTAGCCTCTCCACTATTGCTTAGATTGTAGGTCTCTGGACATTTCTCTAGTACCAGAGTTCTCTTAAAACCTATACTGGCTCCCTCTATTATGAGATCTCTTTTCTTGCTCTCCTCTATTCCTCCCCCAACTCAATCTTCCTGTTCCCTCATGTTCTCCTCTCCTATTTTCTCTGCTTCTGTTTCTCCTAACTCCTTCTCTGCACACTGTTCCTCACCCTTGCTTGCAATATGTTCAAAAGATATTGTCCCTTTCCTCTTCTGTGGAAGTCATTGTATGTCTCTCTTGGGGTCCTCCTTGTTTCCTAGCTTCTCTGGCAGTGTGATTTGTAGACTTGTGATCCTTTGTTCTATGTCTAAAATCCATATATGAGTGAGTAAATACCATGCTTGTTTTTTTCTGACTGGATTATCTCATTCAGGATGGTTTCTTCTAGTTCCATCCATTTACCTGCAAATTTTAAGATTCCATTGGTTATTTTTTTTCCACTGAGTAGTACTCCATTGTGTACTACTCTTTCTTTATCCATTCTTCAGTTGTGGAACATCTAGGTTGTTTCCAGGTTCTGGCTGTTACAAATAATGCTGCTATGAACATAGATGTCTTTGTTGTATGGATGAGCATCTTTTGGGTATATGCCTAAGAGTGGAATTGATGGATCCTGTGGTAGACTAATTACCATTTTTCTGAGGAACCACCATACTGATCTCCAAAATGGCTGTACAAGTTTGCATTCGCACCAGCAATGGAGAAGTGTTCCCCTCTCTCCACATCCTCTCCAGCATAATCTGTCATTGGTGTTTTTGATTTTAGCCATTCTGACAGGAATAAGATGGTATTTCAGAATTTCCTTGATTTGTTTTTCTCTAATTCTCTGATGGTTATGGATGTTGAACATTTTCTTTCTTTCTTCCTTCCTTCCTTTTTTTAAACATAACTTTTTTGTTCTTATTTTACATATTGATCCCAATTCCCTCTCCCTCCCTCCCTCTCTCCCATGCCCCTGACCACCCTCTCATCCCACCCCAACTCCACAGGAAGGGTGATGCCTTACAGGAGGGATCAACAAAATCTGTTACGTCATTTGGAATAGGAACTAGGCTCTCCATCCTGCCTCTTGGTTAAAGGAGTATCCCTCCATGGGGAATATGCTCCCAAAGTCCTTTTGTGCACCAGGGATACATCCTGATTGCATTGTCAGATTTCCCTTAGACTGCCCAGTCCTTCTAACTGAGACCAGAAAACTGACTCTAGAGAAATGTCCAGAGACCTACTGACCCCAACTAACAATTTGAGCAACAGTGTAAGGGCTACCATAAATGCCCTTCCCTGATAATGAGATTGATGACAAACTTATCCACCATCATGGAGCCCTCATCTAGTAGCTGATGGAAACAGAAGCAGACACCCACAGCTAAACACTGAGCTGAACTGGAATCCAGATATTGAGCACTTTAAGTGTCTTTCATCCAGTTTAGATTCCTCTATTGAGAATTCTCCACTCAGTTCTATACCCCACATTTTAATTGAATTATTTGGTGTTTTGGTGACTAGCTTCTTGAGTTATTTGCATATTTTGGAGATCATCCCTCTGTCAGATGTGTGGTTGGTGAAGATTTTTTCCCACTCTGTGGGCTGCCATTTTGTCTTGTTGACTGTCTTTTGCCTGACAGAAGCTTCTCAGTTTCATGAGGTCCCATTTATTAACTGTTGATCTCAGAGTCTATGCTACTGGTGTTATGTTCAGGAAGCTGTCTCTTATACGGATTCATTCAAGAAATTCTCACTTTCTCTTCTAAGAGGTTCAGTGTAGCTGGATTTATGTTGAGGTCTTTGATCCATTTGGACTTAAGTTTTGTGTGTGGTGATAGAGATTGATCTATCTGCAGTCTTCTACACACCAGCATAAAGCATCTGTATCTACATAACAGTGTTGCAGGTACAACTGCCAAAGAACTGAAATTTTAGTTTGGGAATACCATGTTGTCCTGCTGCCATAATGCTGTACCTAGTTGATGATTGTGACATTGTCAAAGTCTAGTACTTCATTGACTTGGGATGCTGGGAGCTGAATCTATTGATAAGACTTCACAGAGAAGCCAGCCATCTTCTGGTTCCAGGAGTTCTGGAAATCTATCCAGAGTCCTAGCTTTTCTCTGTCACTTGAAATTGACAATCTGTATTTTTTATTGACAGTGTTTACTCAAAGAAACTACAGAACAACTGAGTTATCCTGAAATAGTCAGACCAGTTAATGAAAACTGGAGTTATCCTGATGGAGTTGAGCCAGTTAATGTATGGAAATATGCCAGCTGGCAGTATCTGTTGTGAGCCACACAGACACATGGCAGCAGGGCTTTTTCCAAAACTTTTGTAATTGGATAAAAGTGGGACATTTCTCAAGATTAATAAGGGTGTCACATCATGTCCAGCTGGCAGCCTTAGGGTCTCAGCCAGTGCTCAGTGCTCAATCACATTCTGTGTGAACACTTGGACAACCTGGAGCATCAGCTGGAGCCTATCCTTCATGGGAGGCAGTGCCTTTTCTAGATTCCAAGGTTCTTTTCACCTGTCATTGCTGACCTTTGCCTGAAGTCACTTCCAGGGGTTCCTTCCTGCAGAAATCCTTGTCCTAAAAAGAAGCAAGCATTACTTACAGCACAAGCTGCCCTGACATCCTCCATGCTGTTACCATCTGTTGAAGATATTCATACTGGACAGTTTTCAAATGACAGCAGATGTCTTAGCAAGAAAAAAATTAATCAGCTCAAAATATGTCATTACCTAGCTGATGTTATAGTTTTAGAGGCTAGAAATTATGTTACTTTGGGTCATCATGCTGATAGCCTCATTTTAAAACCATCTTTCTTTTTACTTCAAATGAATGGTGTTAATTGAATTGCAAAGAGTTTATTACGTAAAAATATATTAAAATGTGTCTAAATGAAGGGTTTGCATTCAGATTTTGTGTCTTTAAATATGATTTGGAGAATATTCATTGGAGCCATTGAAATCCTGGGTATGAGCAAAAGAAGGCACTGTCAAATGTTAGTGATGTTAGTGACTTTTCAGTGTGCCTCACACCTGAAGAACAATTTCAGAAGGTCCACTCTAGTGTGTCCATCTTCCATTAATCAATTTGTAAAATTGTTAAGAGCCAGGAGATGAGTTTTCTGTGTGATTGTGTCTCTTAGTAACAGAAGAAGCTACACCCATAAAGTATTACTAACATGACTGCCCAACCATGAACTGAAGAAGTATGATACAAATGGGAATGACAAAATAGATAGGGAAAATCCCTTGGGGCTTCAACCCCTCACAAAGAACCATAGGTAACTGAGGAAAGCTTGGAGATGGAGAGGTAGTCTTCCACATGGAAGAGCACAATAATTGATTGTCTAATGTCAAACAGTAAGCCCTGAAAACATATATTCATGAACATAAGGACTGAACAGGCTATATTTCAGAATGTATGTGTATGTATGTGTGTGTTTCTTTGATGCATATGGTTAATACATACATACATACATGCATACATACATACATATATATATATATATATATATATATATATGCGCATTCAATAACATTTAGTGAACCAAAAGGTCATGAATTTGAAAGAGAACAGGAAGGGTATGTGGGAAAGTTTTGGGGAGGAAAGAAAAGGGAGAAATTTCACAATTAAATTATAATCTCAAAAAAAGAAAATGCATTATATAGAAAGCAATTATATCACTTAAAATGTACAAAATAAATGTAGTCCTATAGTTACAATTTCTGCTAAGGCTGTCATATTCTTAATTTATCTCAGAAGCATTGCATTAGAGAAGCCCTCCTCCACATTAGACTTCAAAGTGTAGCCAGACACTCTCAGACATTGGTGCAAGTTAAAGTGAAAGAACGTGGCAGACAATGATTCATAGCCATACCCATTAGGGCTGACTGCATTTTCTCAATTTTATATTTGTTTGCTTGGTATCCATTTTTCAAGGGATATATGTTATTAACTATATTTTCTGTATCCTTGATGTGTTAGTGGTCAGGGCCTTTCACAACCAGAGAAAGAATCAACCCTACAGGGGCTAGATGATTCCTGAAAATAACAAGTCGTCTAAGACTACATCTTTTTTATACCAACCGACAGTTTTGGGTCTGAAGTTTCAATGATTCAGTTATCTAACTTTTACAAACCAAGGAACTACTGTAAAATACCACAGAGAAAGGTACCAGGCCATGAGAAAGCACCTGCAACCCCAAACCTGTCATGATAAATTGAATCATCCTGAGTGCCTGCCCTTCATGCCAAAGCCCCAGTAGTAACTGTGGTTTAGCTTTTCACTCTTTTGCTTCTCTCAGCAGATCAAAGCTTAGTGGTTCTGTTGTGGGTCTGTGTTGTACAGTGAATCTCCTTTCAAGGATCTACAGGGAAAATTTCTCCTATATCTCATTCTTATTTCTTTCTGTAACTTCTTCAATGACTTTGCCATATCTAATATTTTCATTATTACAATAACATAAAAAATGCATGTTCACTTTTGATGAATCCAATTTGTCCTGGCTATTCTTTCATCTTTACTTGTCCCCAAAAGAAAAATCCATGCACTGATCCTCAAGACATGGAACATGCTATACTTTAGGGAGAAATTGATTTAAGAAATGTCACTAAGATCAAGACATGATAATTTATCCTAAAGCTAGATAATGACTCAGCAACAGGAAGTTTTGTGTTGCTGATGGAGGGGCCACTGTGACAGGGGATACAGGTGTCTAAGAGCTAGAAGTTCCCTTATAGCAGATAAGAAGGGAGACATTAGCCTTAAGTCATAAGAACATATTATCTATGAGTATCTTAGAAGTTAACTTTCCCCACAAATAAAAGTGCTGACTTACTAACAGCTTAACATTATCCCTAAGAAAGTTAGAATAGGGGATGTAATTATGTTCCTGAAGCCTTCTCTGCATTAGAATACTATGAAATGGTACATTAGTGCCTTTTTAAGTGCCCAAATCTGTGGTAATTTATATAGCAACAATGGACAATGATGCACCCCATCACATGCAAAAGTCATCCCAGAGTAGATATTCTTTTTGTCTTAGGAAAAAGGTTTTATTTGGACATTATGCATTAATAGCCATGTGTATGAATTATCTTGTTTTCTTCCTGGGTACCGCTTGTGGTTTAAATAAGAATAGCTCCAATTGGCTGATTATATTTGACTGCATAGTCACAAGTCAGTGGCACTACTTGAGAAAGATTATGAGGTGTAGTTTTACTGGAGTAGGTGTGGCCTTGATTTGAGGAATTGAACTTTAAAGTTTCTGAAGATCTAGCCAGGTCCAGTCTCTTTGTTTCTGCCTCTCTACCTATGCATCAGGATGTAAAGTTCTCCTATCTGTCTCTAACACCTGTCTACATGCTGCCATGCTGACATTGGACTACATCTCTGAAACTGTAAGCAAGCCCACAGTTAAATGCCTCCTTTTATAATCTGCCTTGTTCATGGTATTCAGCAATAGAAAAGTGACTAAGAAAATACTATTATGCACATTTTAAGTAAAATGAATGACTATGAGATATTAGTAGTTAATCATGTACATTAATAACAGGATCTATTTCCAGACAGCATTTCAGGACATGTTTTGAGATAACAAGACTCAATTTAATGTATACAAGTCTTTGCATGTTAGTCATCTTGAGTACATGACCTCAATTAGGTTTGTAAGGAGCTAGATTCTGTCCTACCACAAAAAGATGAGGTATTAACTCCAAGATCTGTTACTTTTTGTTGTCAGACACAACAGACTCATCCAACTCCTATACAGGAAAAGATGAAGTCATAGAATCGGTGTGAAGATGTTATAGAATGAAATTTCAGACAGGCATTAGGAAGCTTAGTATCTGATCCTAAGTGGTTGGCAGGAGATGGGGGCAGACAGGGAAAGGATGGAGAGTTAGACAGACCAATTACATACCATGAACCTTTAGCTAGGAGTATGGACTTCCAAGATATGTTTTGGCAATTCTTTATGAGCAATGTTTGTGCCCTGTATTGCTTTTCTTTCCCCTTTCTTTCTTATCATTAATGAATTTCCCTTTGAAAATGCCAATCTTTGTTAAGGTACAAAAGAGAGCAAGAAAAGGGAAATGTGCTTTTTGCTGTGTTAAAATTTTAAAGGGATGGTGTTACAACTTGGAAAGTATGTTCATTTAATGATGGTTAACACACATGAGCCCTGAAGTTGATGGGCACTTTGGAAACTGGTAATGGAAAGAAGCAACAGCTGTTCTTCCTATGTGCTTTATCTTAAAGCAAGAAGAGATGTTGCAGCTGATAATGAAGTTATCACAAGAAGACGACTGTGAGAGTACACATTCTTATTTGTACAATACTTTCCCTCTCTTTGACAAAGAAGCTGAGATAAAAGCCTGAGGAAAGGAAAGATTTATTTTGGCTAATAATTTCAGAGTTTCTCTTCCATGGTCAGTTGACTTCATGCTTATGAGTTCTTGGTGAGGCAGTGCTTGCTGGAAGAAGAGCAGAACCAAGGTAAATGGTTCTCCTTATGCAAGCCAGAAAGCAAACACAGACAGGAATGGGGGTCAGAGAAAATATATGCTTCCAGAGAAGAGTTACCCCAAGTGGCCATTTCCTCAAATATGGCCCTCTCTCTCTCTCTCTCTCTCTCTCTCTCTCTCTCTCTCTCTCTTAGAAACAAATTTATTCAACATATCAATTCCAGTTCCCACACCCTACCATCCTCTGTTACCCCCACCAATCCCCTTTCTGCTCCCCAGGGAGGATGAGGCATTCCATGGAGAGTCTTCAAAGTCTGTCACATCATTTGTAGCAGGGCTCAGGCCCTTCCCGATGTGTCTAGGCTGAAAGAGTATCCCTCTATGTGGTGGGCTCCCCAAGTCCATTCCTATACTAGGGATAAATACTGATTTACTACCAGAGGCCCCATAGACTGCCCAGTCCTCCCAACTAACACCACTCAGGGAATCTGGATTGGTCCTATGCTGGTTTCCCAGCTATCAGACTGGAGTCCATGAGCTCCTCCTTGTTCAGATCAGCAGTTTCTATGGGTTTCTCCAGCCTGGCCTTGACCCCTTTTCTCATCATTCCTCCTCTCTGCAACTGGATTTCAAGAGTTCAGCTCAGTTTTTTTGTGGGTGTCTGCTTCTGCTTCCTTCAGCTACTGGATAAAGGCTCTAGTATGGCATATAAGGCAGTCATCAATCTCAATATTGGTGAAGGGCATTTAAGGTAACCTTTCCATTTTGCTTAGATTGTTTATATCAAGCAATGTGATTAGGCATAAAAGGGCCAATTTCCTAATGATGGTGAGAGCCATGAAGATGCAGGAATCCCAAGCACATAGGTTCTTTATAGAAATGACTTCATAGAATTCCAAGAAAACAAAATTTCCTATGGTTAATCTTAGAAAGATATGGTGCACATAGAATAAACAAAAGAAAGCCAGTAAGGTTAAAGCATATTTCACTGACACCAGCTCATCCTAATCTAGTATGGGAAATAATATATCAACAAAGCCATGGGATACATATTTTTCCCAAGTGCACATGGAGTGTGTATCAGTCATACTATTTTCAGCGGACAGAAAAAGCCATGCTTTTTATGGCTAAAGGTGTGACTCAGTGAATAAAGCTCTTACCTTTTAAGAATGAAGATATGAATTTGCATCCCAAGAACTCACAAACAGGTGGATGAAGTAATATACATGTGCAATTACAGAGCTTCTATGGCAAAATGAGAGACTCCCCAGAACACCAGAAGTTACCCACATTTAGCAGTATAAGAAATTCTGTCTCGAACAAGGTAGGAGACAAGTACCATCACCCATTCTTGTCCTCTATCTTCCATGTGCACACATCAAACACGTACTCACAATTATAAAAATACATGTTCTTTGTCTATAAAGATTTTAGATTGTAACTATAGATTATATTTACAGTTATAATGTAATTATAGTATGTATAAATATACTTATAATCTAAAATTACTTATATTAAAAGGAACTTGAAAAATACAATTTATTAACATTACTAATTTACTGCCACAATTTAATCCAATGTCTTGTGATGAGTTAAACTAATTGTAGTTTTCCTTTATTGCTAGTAGCTTTGTGACCTTTTAACGAAATCTTTGCTTATATCAAAGCCCTGAAGAGATTATCTTGTTGTCTCCTCAGTATAATTTTATGTTTAGATTCATAACCTCAATGGACTAGAATTTCATGCTGGGAGAAGCAGAAGCTCAAGATCTGTCATTTCTGTGGGGATATCCAGTAAACCTTCATTTACTGAACAATGCATTCTGTAACACAGCCTGGTCACTACTTCTGCTGTGAGATGTGTGGCTTCATAGTTATGTCTCATCCTTGAGCTCTATTCAGCTTTATCCACTTACTTGTTTATATTTGCAAAAATCTCCCATTAATCCTATGGCTTTATAAGTTTTAATACTTGATATTATGTAAGTCCATTGTATTTTAGTTTTTGAAGAATTCCAGAGGTATTCCTAAGCTTTGCTTTTAATGCAATGAATGTGTCAGAGATTACTTTGACTATTTGGATGGATTTGGGTATATTTTTTTGTCACTCCATATATTTGGGTTATTTTAGTTTTTCTTTAATAATGCTAAATGTGTAGTCAACTTGACCAAATCTAGAATCATCAGGAAGATGAGACTCTGTGTTTGTGTGTGAGGTTTTCTTTAATTCATTAATTGATATGGGAATACCCATCATACATAATATAAGAAGTCATTTTATTGTTACTTTTTATTGATTTTTTTTTTTTAGACAAGTAGTATTTGGTTGTACCCTAGGTCTCTAAGTTATCTAGTCTCTGGTTCTTAATCGCGGAAATAGTGTCAGGAATAGACTATCTCATGGAGTGGGCCTTAAGTCAAATTAGACATTGTTTGAATATTCCCACAAGTTCTGTGCCACAATTGCCCTCCAGAAGAACAGATTATGGGTCAAAGGTTTTGTGTAGGGTTGACAGCATGACTTGTCACTTGTGTTATTGATCTTAGCCATTCTGATAGGTATTAGGTGGAATCTCAAAGTAGTTTTGATTTGCATTTCTCTGACAGCTAAAGGCATTGAACATTTCTTTAAGTGATTCTAGGCCATTTGGTGTATCTCTTTTGAGAATTTTCTGTTCAGATCTGTAGCCCATTTTTAATTGGATTATTTGGTTTTTTGATGTCTAGTGTTTTGAGTTCTTTATATATTTAGGTTATTAGCCCTCTGTCAGACGTAGGGTAGGTGGAGGTCTTTTCCCATTCTGTAGGCTGATGCTTTGTCAGATTAACAGTATTCTTTGATTTATGGGAGATTTTCAGTTAGGTCCCATTTATTAATTGTTGATCTTGGTGACTGCACGATGGGTGTTCTCTTCAGAAAGTTGTCTCCTGTGCCAATGTATTCAAGGCTATTATCTAGTATCTATCAGGTCCAGTGTATCTGGTTTTATGTTGAGGTCTTTTGAATCATTTGTACTTGAGTTTTGTATAGGGTAATAATTGTGGATATATTTGCATTTTTTCTACATGGAGACATCCAGTTAGACCAGCACATATTTTGAAGAGGCTTTATTTTTTCCATTGTATAATTCTGGCTTCTATATCTAAGATCAGGTATCCATAGATGTGTGATATTTAATTTGATTGCATTGACAAGCTGTTTTTACATCAATACCATGTTTTTGTTGTTGTTGTTGTTATTATTATTATTATAGTTCTGCAGTAAAATTTGAAATGAAGGATGGTGATAACTCTAGTAGTTCTTTTATTGCTCAGGATTGTTTAAGCTATCTTGGTTTATTTTTCATAATAAAATTGAGAATTGTCCTTTGAAAGTCTGTTAAGAATTGTGTTGACGCTGGGGAGGATGCATGACTCCTGGGGAAAAACTGCGCTGCTGTCAGTGAGGTGGAGGGGAGCGATCAAAACCAGGTCCGGGTTGAACTCCTGGCGAAGACCAGAAAAGGGGGCAACCGGCTGAGGTTCAAGAGTGCCAAGTTGGGAAACTAGAGACTAGGGACAGAGTGGTCCCTCACTAAAGGCCTTGGGGGAAGAGTGCATCCAAGTGAGGCCAGCAGTAGGGGTGTGGGGGGGTCGAGTGTGTATGAAGAGACCCTGACAAAGTTGGCAGAGGCAGAGTGGGGCACCAGAAGCTTGATAGGAAAATTCCAAGGAGGGATGGACTACGGCTCAGACATTCTTACCAATAAGTTTAGAATTTGGAGTATCTGTTTGCTTTTCTTCAGACTGAAAAGAACAGTAATTACCCCTGTGGCTTATCACCATGCCCTCCGACCTGGCCAAGAAAAAAAGCAGCCAAAAAGAAGGAAACTGCCAAAGTCCAGAAAGGGACATGAAGAAAATGGAGGTAATGCCACAGAACCTCAGGTGGCAGAGGAAAAAAATGAGGAGGCCAATGGCAGAGCGACCACAGGTGATGGAGGGGAATTGGGTGAATTCCCTGAGCCAGTTGCCACAGCCCAAATCAGAATCTGGATGCAGAGGCAATGCAGACTGTGTCTAACTGGATTCAGATGCATAAACCTAATTCCAGCATTCAGGAGGTCAGTCTGGGTTGCTTTTACTAAATAAAAATCCCAACACGCACGCCTCTATATGCCATGAAACTTTTTAGTGACACCCAAACCCATAAAGTTAAAGATAGTGCCACCTTTTTACCAATCAAGGAAACTGAAGTGGCAGACACAGATAGGAGTTGTTGATCTATCCTGATGCCCTAGTACACAACCTATGATGGTGATGTGTCATGCTTTATCATATAGTACTCTTTTTTTTAAGGATTTATTTATTAAAAAAAAGAATTGAGTTTAAATTTTGATGGGGATTTCATTGAATATATAGATTACTTTTGAAAGGATGGTTATTTTTACTATGTTAATTCTACTGATTTGTGAGCATGGAAGATCTTTTCATCTTTTGTTATCTTTAACTTGTTTCTTCAAAGACTTGAAGTTTTTAATTATACAAGTCTTTCACGTGCTTGTTTGGTTACCCCAAGATATTTTATATCATTTGAAACTATTGTGAAAGGTGTTGTTTTCCTAATTTTTTTCCAGTCCACTTTTCATTTATATGTAGGTGAACAGCTGATTTTTCTGAGTTAATGTTTTATATAGCTATTTCTCTGAAGGTATATTTCAGCTGTAGGTGTTCCATGGTGTAATTTTTAGGGTCACTTCCATATACTAACATATCTGCACATTAAGATACTTTAACATCTTCCTTTCTGATTTTTATGCTCACTCTCCTTCAGCTGTTTTATTGCTCTGGATAACACTTCAAATACTACCCTGATGTGAAAAGAGTAGATAGCCTTGTCTTGTTCCTGATTTTTTTGGAATTGCTTTGAGTTTCTCTTAATTTAATTTGATTTTGGATACAGGCTTGCTCTAACTGTCTTTATTATGTTTAGGTATGACCCTTTTATCCATAATCTCCCCAGAAGGAGTATTGAATTTTGTCTTTTGTCAAATCTACCCCCTCTGTTTCTGTCTCTGTCTCTGTCTCTGTATCTCTCTCTCTCTCTCTCACACACACACAAAATATTAGGGTTGTCTTTATTTGCAATGATAAAATTCCTTTTGCCATTTTACAGAGATGCTGAAGTAAGTGATGTTAGGACATGACTGAACTGTTCATTTTTCTGCTTCATATATTAAAGGTCATTATGCATACAATGGCTAACAATCTAAAAATTATATGTAAAATGAATGCTACTTAAGTCACAGAGCATAAACACATTCAGATATATAAGTTTAAAGAGTGGGTATAGACATGAGAAGGCAGTGGATTCAGTATTGGCCAGTTGATATTTAAAATTAAAATGATTTTTTTAGTTGTATCCTATATTAAAATTTTTAGTTTGAAAAGTAATGTTTACCTAGTAGTTTTTCTTTACTTAAAGTTAAAACTTCTATCACTTTGTGATTATATATGTGTGCATGTACATATGTGTAACTCTACCATTTCTAAATATTTTAAATCTTCAAATGATGTGTATTGTGATATTTAGATGTTCTAGTAGCACTTGGGAAGTGAAAAATGCTAGATCAAAAGTTCAAAGCCAGTCTTTTGTAGATAGTAAGTTTGAAGCCACCTCTTCTTTGAAGGTCTGGTAGAATTCTGTGCTTAAACCATATAGCTCTGGACATTTTTGGGGGTGAGGTGGCATTTTAATGACTGCCTCTATTTCACTAGGGGTTATAGGTGATGGGAGATGTCATTCTGTAAATAAGTTTCTCATAATGGTTAATGAATAAAGCACTGTTGGCCAGTAGGAAAACTAGATAGGTGGAACTAGGAGACAAGGAGAGTCAACATGGAGAGACTGGGGAGACCAGATGCCAACCCCACTCCCTGGTAAGATAAGACCATGTGGAAATACTTAGAGTAATAGAAATGAGTTAATAATTAAGGCAGTGCTAGCAAATAAGAAACTAGTACCTGGTCAACAGCACTATATCAAATACAGAGTCTTGGTGTCTTAACTGGGGCTGGCAAGGCGGCGGGACAAGACCAGTGGCAGGAGGAAAAACTTACTCCGTACATATAGGCATATTTAAATTGTTTACCTGATACTAATTTAAGTTTGGTAAATTGTACTTACTGAGAAAACCATCCATTTATTTTAGATTTTCCAATTTTGTGGAGAACAGTTTTTGAAACTATGACCTAATAATTCTTTGGATTTCTTCAATGTCTGCTGTTATGCCCCCCTTTTCATTTCTGATTTGGTTAATTTGGATATTTACTCTCTACCTTTTAGTTAGTTTGGATAAAGATTTGTTTATCTTATTAATTTTCTCAAAGAACCAACACTTTGTTTCATTGATTCTTTGCATTGTTCTTTTGGTTTCTATTTTATTGATTTCAGCCTTCAGTTTGATTATTGCCATCTACTCCTCTTGGGAGTGCTTTCAGGAGTACTGCTAAGTTGCTAGAACAAGAGTTCTCCAAGTTTTTTTTTAAATGTAGGTACTCAGTGCTATAAAGTTTCCTCTTAGCATTGCTTTCATTATGTCTCATAAATTTGTATATGCTGTATATTCATTTTTATTTATTTCTAGAAAGTTTTAATTTCTTCCTTTATTTATTCTTTAACCCAGTAATAATTCAGTAGAGAGTGGTTTAGTCTCTATGAGTTTGTAGGCCTTCTATTGTTGATATCTAACTTTAATCCATGGTGGTCTGTTAGGATGTAGAGAGCTATTTCAATTTTCTTCTGTTTATTGAGATTTGCTTTATGGTCAGTTTTGGAGAAAGTTTCATGAGAGGTGCAGAGAAGAAGGTATATTCATGTTATGTGTTAGGTACATTTGCTCTATAACATCAGTTAACTCCAGTATTTCTCTGTTTCTTTTTTGTCTTGATGACCTATCCATCAGTGAGAGTGGGGTACTGATGTTTCTGACTATCACCATGTGAGGGTTAATATGTGATTTAAATTGCAGTAGCATTTCTTTTACAAACATGTGTGCATTTGTGGTTGGGGCATGGATGTTAAGAATTTAATGGTCAGCCTACACCCTCCCCTAGAGGCTCTTAACCTCAGGGTCTTGGCACACCCCATCCCATCCCTCAAAACCACTTAACAGCAGACCCAAACCATCCAGCATCACATCTGACACCATAAGAGCTTATTTTATTGTTGTGTGATATAACTTTGTAACTTGGGTTAATATTGCTACATTTCATAAAATAGTGTTTTCATCTCTGCCATGTTAATACAGTACTTACAAAGGAGAAAACTATTACCTTTTCAACATTATACCTTGAGTGATAGAATAACAAATATGTCTTACAGAAAGGAAAATTCTCATACCAATATGGTAGGTTCCTACCATTATAATAAATGTAGCTATTGCTAAGATATTGTATGTATGTATCTCTTTAAAAACAGTATTTTAGAATGAATTGGAAAAGATAAGTTTTCTATATGGTAAAAACACCCTAGAGCACCAGAGAAAATTACCATTTCAATTGGTGTGTAATCATCTTGTCATATTCAAAGTTTGAATGGCACTATATATAGCTGGCAGAGAACAAAACTCTGCCTAATATTATCCTCTTAAAATATAAAATTGTCCTGTAAATGTAAAAGAGGTGGCCAGTCTTGTTTATCTGTATAACTTATAAGTTTGTTCTCTTATCAGGAGACATTTGGCAACTTAAAATCTAGGAGGAATTAATTGCCACCTCAAATGTAACACCAACTGTTAAAACTTAAAGAAAAGTCACTTGGCCAGGAGTGGATACCCTAATCTATAGCAGGAGGATCTTGGAGGTCTTGGTTGACTTTAGCTATCAACTTGACAAAGCAAAACAAAACTTTACATTACTTGAGAAGGGAGTCTCAACTGAAGGATTGTCGAGATCAGATTGGCTTGTTGGCATATCTGTGGGAGATTGCTTTGACTGTTCATTGATAAAGGAGGGCTCAGACCTCTATGGATGGCATCAGTCCTTGGTTACACTATTCTGGGATGTATAAGAATGTTGCTGTGTATAAGCCAGTATTGAGCCAGCTATATTCAGGCAGCATTCTCCATGGTTCCTGGTATAAATCCTTGACTATAAGTGAGTTCTTTGGTTGAGGTTAATGTTCATTGAATCTTAATTCTACCTTAAGTCTTTATTTTTTCTTGTAATGATAAAATTCCTGGTAGCAATTTGTATTTATCACCATAAACACTTCATTCTTTGAAAGCATTTTTTGAAAGCAAATAGACTTATTTAGATCGAACTCTGTATCTTTTGTAACTAGCATATGCTTATAGATACTAGTTGTTTTATATAAAGTGTTAGATATTATATATGCATATTAAATCTAATAATATATTATATAAATTTGGCTTGCGATTTTAAAATTGAAAGGGAGAGCAAGGTCTTTATATTGGGCATGTAAGTTGAGTGTCCATCTTTCCTTTTTGCCTCCTCCTTCTATTTCTCAAGGGTTGAGCAGTGTGTTTTAATTGGTCAGGGTGAGGGATAGTATATTTGGCATTGAGGACTGTAGCATGAAAAATAAAGGACCCACAGACTAATATTGGGGTTCAAGCTTCAACTTAAGATCAGAAAAGCAAAGCAACCATCCATGAGTTCTTATCTCTACCTCAGCTCTGACCAAAGGGCTGATCTTCAAACTGCTCCTGACTTAATAGATCCTCAGATTCACTCAGACTGCTATGCTGTTTGCAACATGGCTAGAGACTAATTCTCAGACTACTACCACCTGTACCTCTCAAATCCCGGGATTAAAGACACAGTCTCTGATTCACCCTGACCCCAGCCCAGGGTTGTCTTGCCCTCAGAAATCTGTCTACCTCTTAATACTGAGTCCTTGGATTAAAAGTATATACCACCACCACCACACTTCTATAGCTAACTAGTGTGGCTGCTTTGCCATTTTTATCTCCACAAACAAACAGAGGACTGTACCTGTTGGAAGTGTTTCTCAGACATAATGAGCTACAGACCACCTATGTTTGAGAATAGGCCTGTGGATAAAACTCCTTATTTGTCATATATTTTGAAGCATATTTTCAAAAGTCTGACCTTGATGCTCACTTTATATGATTCCATTATAAAGGTTAACAAGGGAGTATGGTCATAACAAATCCTTCCAAATACACAGTACTAGGAATTGTACCTGTGACAAAATAAAGTTAAAATATTTATAGTTCCTGAAGTTGTGGGATCAGAAAGAATACTTGTAAAAGTTCTATTGATAAGCAACAAAAATGTTAAAAATGATTAGATGCTGAATTACAATTGAGACCTGTTGATGTGAATTAGTCTGTTTAAAATATTTTCAGCTATCCTTCATGTGATTTAGAAGAATGTCTCAGACTCTCTCTCTTGAAGTATTGCATGTCCATGAATGGAAATTATGTATGGCAGGAAAATAAATAATCTATCCTTAGCTACTACTGCGATGGTTTCTCCTTGACTGGTAGGTTGAAGAATGGATGAGAAATGAGACTAAAGGAAAATGAGTGGAAGGTAAAATGGATGGAAGAGGAACTGGAACAATGGTTCAGTCTGTAAAGTGTTTGCAGCTTCAGCATATGGCTCTGAGTCCTGATCCTAAGAATCTGCATGATTATCTGGGAGCAGTTGTGTGTACTTGTAATCTGAGTTCTGGGCAAGAAGGCATGGAAGGTTTCCTGGAACTACTGACCAGATTGTCTAGTCAAATTGATGAGCCCCAGGTTCAATGAGAGACCCAGTCTTTAAACCTAATGTGGAAAAGTAATAGAGGAAGACAGCCAACATCAGTCTCTTAACCGTGGGCTTCCACACATAAACACAGACGTTTTTCATGCTCACATGAGTATGTACACTCATAAAATGAAATCATGAACTCCACTGATTTGGTTTCTACTATATGTTAAAACTTTTTCAGTAATAATGTAATGTAACAAAACAATGATGTGTATGTAATTACTGCCTGTGTTTATGTTGCTGTAGTTGCCTTGATCTCTGTCTACCTTTACAGGAATGTAGATATTTTCACCCTAACCCTAACCGCCTAATCCTAACACTAACCCTAATCATAATCCTATGCTATGCTCTAATCACTTTGTAGAGAAATTTCTGTATCAACCTCCAAGCACATAGACTTCTTTGGGGGAACAAATCTGCTTAGCACACTAGGGCATGGAAGAGTGGCTCCATGATTAAAAGGACTTGCTGTTCTTCCAGGGGACCAAAGTTCAGTTCCAAATGCCAATGTTGAATGGCTTACAACTGCCTATAACTACAGCATCTAGCCTTCTCTTCTGGTCTTCATAGGGTCTCATACTAATGAGAGCATGGAGTCACATAGATATACACATATATATGTAAATAAAAATAAATCCAGAGAAGCTAACATACATGTGGTGAGTTGTTAATTAAAATCTTTAAAATGCTTTTCATATCTTTAACCAAATAAGATTTAGGATATCTGAAAACATACCAAGACTCTCCTCTCTCTGGTTGTGAATTACTATAATTATTCTTTATTAGTCTGCATGTAACAATGAGCCATTTTATCTGGTCATTGAACTGTCAACTCTAGCCATTCCTTAAACTAAAAGTATGCTTAGATAACAGCATTGTTGCAAAAATAAGATTTTACTGCAGAGAGAGAAAGAGAGAGAGTTTAATTATTTTCTTTTCTTTTAACAACTAAGAATATGATTTTGGCATTTTCTCTGTGTCCCCTTGTTAGGATATTTCTTCCATAATCATCAAGTTTTCTACCAAGTTTACCCACTGCATAAGAGGAGAGCTATGCTCTGTGTATAAGAGCATTTGTTGTGAGTTTGAATTCCCAGCACCTGCACAAAAATCCAAGCATGGTTTCAGGTGGCTATAACTCAAGCAGGCTATGAGGTAGAAACAGGTAGATCTCTGGGGTGTGATATCTTCCAGACTAGCTCCAATTTACTGAGAGACCCTGTCTTAAGGGGATAAGTAGAGAGTGGTAGAGCAGATTCAGTCTCCACATGAGCAGGCATATACACCACATACCTATATCATATTCTCTGTCTGTCTGTCTATATATATGGATGTATGCCTTTGTATTTCTCATTTACACACACACACACATGCACACACACACATGCACACGCACATGCATTACACGTACACACAAGAAGATGGAATATAGTGGAATAATGAATCAGGCAATTTTAACGTAATGAATATACATCTGTCATCATGTATCTTCTGATATAATAAATAAGTTTGTAATGCAGACTCTCCCTCCCCCAGGTCACTCATATAAGAAAAAATTTTGTCTTTTTCCTCCTTAATAAATGAAGGTTTTTTTTTTTTTGTTTGTTTGTTTCTATCATATCTTTTGGGTAGAAAATGACAGTGATTTGATTTATAGTTATGATAATTCATGCTAATCTTTTAAGATTTTCAAGTCTGAAAATAAATGTTTCTTTGAACTAGAGATAAAAAGTGACCTCTTAATTTTCACAGAGGATGCTTGCAACTCATATATAATTCTGTCTCAACTCCTGCAGCAGCATTTGGAGCACTTTATGATGGACTCAGAAAAGTAATTATTTCCCTTGAGTGCGATTGACATTTTGCAGTGAGCTGATATCTTTATTTTTTCTCAGTTAATAGTTTACACTCAAACAGAACTTGCTGGTCAGTGATTTTCAAATTTATGCACTTTGATAACAAGTTTACCTCTCTGTGGGATAATATTTTATATGAATCAAATTCACATTTCCTTCATAATTACCTTCCATTAACTGCTTACTGATAGTGTAACTTCCATGGATGAGGCTGTGAAAATGGTTTAGTGGTCAAAAGCATTTGGTGCACTTGTAGGGGGCTGGAATTTGACTACCAGCACAAACATTATTTAGGCAAATCACAACTTTTTGTAACTTCAGTTCTGAGTAGTTCAGCACTCTGTTCTTCATTCTGAGAGTATGTACACTCACAAGCACATATCCCCACACATACATATATAATTAAAAATGAGACATACCTTTAAGAAAAGACCTTCCACAGACAAAATTCCCAAGAAATATTGAGTGCACTTTTCAACATAACGTGGAACTCAGTTACTTTGGGAGTGTAGTTCAAACTTCAGCAATGCTTATTGGATCCATTAAATTCCTCCTGGGAATCAGCTCAGTGACAGAATGAACCGGGAGAGCACTGGAGTGCAAGCTATTCAACTGATTCTTCTGCTGTCTTTTTTGTTTCTACCTCTTTTAAGTATGTTTTTCTTTTTTCATGGTTTGAATATAACTCTATGAATTGCAGGCCTGATTTCCATCAGACAACTCCAATAATAAGTGTCTGGATCATAAAAATAGTAAATTCACCAAAGGACTAATGTGTTTATAGCTGAGTGCACTATCATGTTTTCTTGAGACAGGGTCTAATATAATAGCCCACCAGGCTGGACTTTAATTCACCATGTAACTGAGGATGATCTCCAAATCTTGATCCTCCTGCCTCTCTGCCACCTCCTAAGTGCTGGAATTGCAGTCACACACCACCACATCCAGACTGAAGAGAAGATTTTGCCCCTGTTGTTTTCCCCCAATACATTCACTGTGACAAAGCAAGCACCCTACCCTTCTTATTGCCTTCATGTTCACCCTCCCTTCATATCTAGTGTAATGAATCCCACTGGCAGCAGATTGAGTCCTCTGAAATTAATGGAATAATATATTGTAATCATCCTTGTAGTTGTGTATGACTATTTGTCTTTTTTTTTTACACTAAAAATCCCTTTCTAACACATTTCTTCACTAATATTCCACAATAGAAGGATAGTGCACTGTAATGACTTCATTAAGATGAAGGTGCTAGAGCTTAGTTACTTGGTATCATAGAACAGGTGTGTGTAGGAAAGACAGAGAAAGGGGTGTCGACACCTCTGGATAGAGCAATGAAAACATTTTACTCTGACAGCAGAGGAGTCCCCCACAGGTTCTGGTGGTCCCCAGATGGTGGTGATTTTTGTGAGGTTGTAGTGATGTTGTGACCTAGCAGGTAGTTGGAAATAGTGGATAACTTGTGGGCTCTTGTATTTCTTGAATTTGAGCTCTTCCTGTCTCTTTTGTTCTGTTTCATGTTTACCAGAAAGTGAAAAACAACTTCTACCATAAACTTTGGCCACCAAGATGGCCCATGTGCATGGAACCAAGCCACCATAGGCTGACTGCTCTAAAACAATGAACCTAGTAAATCCTTCCTCCCCAAATTTGTTCAGTGTAGAATAACAGCCACTGCATACGAATTCTGCCTGTTCTTTGTTCCCTACCTCAGAGGTGCATAGTATAAGAACTTGTGGGCTTTAATATGGTTCAGCAAGTAAAGGAATTTACCACCAAGCCAGATGACCTGAGTGTGATCCCCAAAGGGTATTGTTATGATTCTGATAGAGACTGACTAGTAAAGAGAGAGTACTGACTCTTGGAGGTTGCCTTCTGTTACTTTCTATAGAGTGTTTAGAAAGAGATCTTAAAGGCAAGTGTTTGGAAGTATAATTCTATGCCCTCATAGAATAAAATTTTAAAGGTCCCACCTGATGCCATCTCAGAGTAATAATTACTGGATTACTGTTGGGAGAAGAATCTAAGGTTGAGGTTTCAGGGGTTGGTGGTTGAATTGGTAGGAGACTATGGAGTGGAAAGCTAATTTCTTTTCCCTCTTATACATTTTCCATGATCCTTTGTGCATGAGGTTTTTGGTGGTTTTTTTTCTTTCCCAATAAAGATGACAACAGTTAGGGATATGTAAGTTGTAGTAGGATGTAGAGAGAATTTGTGTTATGAGTAGGTTTTTCCTGTTAGCCTGGTTCCATCGTGGTACCAGCCACAAATAATGCACAGAGACTCTGTATTTGATATAATGCTGTTGGCCAGGTACTAATTTCTTATCAGCTAGCTCTGTCCTAATTATTAACCCATTTCTATTAATCTAAGTATTTCCACGTGGTCTCGTCTTATTGGAGAGTAGGGCTGGCATTCATTCTCTCCTGTCTCTACATGCTGACTCCTCCCTACTAGTTCCTCAAATCCTTCTTGTCTCCTAGTCCTGCCTATCTTGCTTTCCTATTGGCCAACAGTGCTTTATTCATCAACCAATAAGAGAAACATATTTACAGAATGACATCTCCCATCAAATTTGTATGGAAAGAGCCTTTGCCAGCTATCTGTACTAGAATGATCTGTGTCAAGGTGAAATTTTGATATCAACACACACACACACAAACACACACATGTGACTGAGTATGCAAGATATAGAGACAGAGAGACAGGGAAAAAACACTTGTGTATGTACTTCATATTGATCTTGTGAGCAATACAACAGCCACTCCATTAGAGACATATGAGTTATTGATGACTATAGAAATATAGAATTAAGTCCATTTTACTTAATTCCTATAAAAGAGGTGGGCAACATTCACCATGAAGCAATTTATTAACAAGCCCAGATTGAGAATCCATTTAAAATTCCAATTGTAATGATATTTTGTCTAGAGGACATTGATTTTGTTCCACTATGCTGCTCCTGGAAGTGGGAGGGAAACAGAATTATGATTCAAATTACTAACATAATGAAAAATCATTTGTATTCGTTTTATTACTCAAACTGACACCTGGTGAATAAGATAACCACTTATTATTTAGAAGAACTCTGCAGGGATATGGAAGGCAGAAATCCTCATTAACCATCTGTCAAGTGCTTAAAATTATAAGGGCTGGAGGGTGAAATTTAATATTACTTACGATGCAGGACCTATTTTATCCAGGATAAACAGTAGATTTTCTTTCAACACAAAGAAGAACAGTGACTTTCTCATTAAGAAGGCTTTGGGAAGTGTTACAGATACAGGTAGTTCAAAAAATGTTGACAACAAAGGTTGGAGGAAGGGAGCACTTGAGACCTGTCAAAGCTTGCAGATTCTGGGCATGACATATCTGGATTGAAGGGAGGTGAAGTATCTTCAGTGAATGCTTTGCCTCTTTTTCTTTGTATAGCTTAGTTGGGCTTCATACAGTGTTGAAATTAGATATTCTATGTGCATCATGCCACAGTCTGATGCCCTCATCCTGAATGTGATATGAGTATCTCACTGGAAACTTTACCACTGACTGCTCTTATTCTTTATCATAAATAAACTGGATACAGATGTAAGGCCTTAGGGATCTAAGCTGAGACTTCAAATCCTCTCTTACTGGTAAGTCCCTTTGGTAAATTTATTCATCAGAGTGCTGACAGATGGTCTAGGACACATGGAGCTCATTTCTGAGGGCAAGATGGTGAAGGATGGTTCTAAGTATTTGTGTAATATTCATGTATGTGGTGAGATCCAGAGGCACCCAGAGACTAGTGAGTGTGAATCCTGGGTGCTTATGTCCGTCCTTTTGCCCCCAGGAGTTTATGGAAGCCATGAAGAAGTGGAGGCTCTGGTAATAGCATCTGCTATCAGGTTCTCAATAGGGAGAGAGCTTTGGGAGAGTTATCCAGAATTCAGTGTCTTAACTCCTTTTAGTCCTTTGAAATCTTTCATGCTAGTTGAAATTACTCAGAATCAGGAGAGAAAGTAGTATACATGACAAAATCACTCTAAATACTTACAGAAAAATAAGACAGAGAGCTTATAATAATGACATGAAACAAAACAAAACAAAACAAACAAACAAACAAAAAAAACAAAACAAAAAAGGAGACAAGCATGCTGAGTAAGACTGGATGCAACCAGGATGGGACAGAGTACAGCTTCCTCCCAGATATTATGTGAAACAATGTGCATACTATATTGGAGCACAAGAAAAGACAGCAGGAGCTCTTCTTTCTTATTTTATGTCAAGAGATTATTTTCACTCTGAAGTTGTAAGTATTACAAAAGGGTCTGTTGTGAAGAGCTGGACCCACAGGGTGAAGATTGTGTTTGTCCTTTCTGCCTATCCAGTTTTGTTTACCACAAACAAAATCAGTTTCATCTACAAAGTTAAAGAACATGGCTGTGCCTCTGAGGAAACTAAGTCAGTTGCTAAGGCCTGGTTGGCTGGAAACATCAAAGATAGGAGCACTTGCGTGAAGATGAAGGTTGGTTATCCTTGATGATTTGAGTATCAGGTTGATTGGGAGTTGGTAAACCTAGCCTGGTCAAGATTGACTTACCATCAGAGCAAGTGTTAGGCTAGAGGTGAAAGTTGCCAGGTACTATCATTGTATGTGAGATATAACCATCAACAGCCTTAACAGTTTTTAATAATGAAGAATAACTCTTCATTTAAGTCCTAAGATATAATGGGGCCTTTACAGTGAGTGACTCATTGTGATATTCTTAGTGTGGAACACTCAAGGTCCTTCAACATATTGGAGTCAACTTTTCTGTCTATACTGAAGATTAGAAGATTACAGAAGACACAGTAATATGGTTAATACACTTCAGTGGCAATTCTTAACCTAGACTATCTTTCTAATATTTTTATAGTTTCTTCTTAGAAAATCAAGACACAGATATTTCAATTTTAAAATTATATTTGACGTTAGAACACTTATTAAGTCAGAAGTTGCAGTGTTAAAGTGATACTATTCTAATTAAAATATTTGGAGTTCTTATTTGACAATATATGACAATTCTAACTGAAATTAATTATACTGGCAATAAGACATGACTGGGTATGAATTTTGTCTTCCTATATGCTGAACAGGATCAGATAGAACCAAGAAACTCTGTATTTAATGAAGAAAAGGATGTTAGTTGACCTAATTGGAAAGCAAGTGAACTTGGATAGTAGAGAAAATTAACTTCATATTTGACTACATAGTGAGTTTAAGTTTTATCTCAGCTTGTGTTTATCACTTACTGTGATAAAGCATAACCAAAAACAACTGGAAGAAGAAAGGGCTTATTGCATCTTACACTTCCAGGTATCACTTCATCACCCAGGAAAATCAGAGAAGGAACTTAATTAAGAAGGACATGAATCTGGAAACAGGAAATGGTGCAGAGACCATGGAGGAGTGCTGCTTTCTGGCTTTCATCTTATGGGTTGCTCAGCCTGCTTTCTTATAACATTCAGGACCATCTTCCCAGAGGTGACATTGCCCCTTGTGTATTGGGCCCTCCCACATCAATCTTAATCAAGACAACACCCTACAGATTTTTCTACAAAACAATCTTATGGAGGCATTTTCTCAATTATGGTTTCCTCAGAAAACTCTAGCTTTTGGATATTAAAGTGTTCAAGCTCAAGGTGCCTGGTAAAGGTCCAGTTTTTAGTTCTTGGGATGACTGTATTCTGGGCTGGGTCCTCACCAGATGGAAGGGGTGAGGATGCTCTCTCAGATATCTTTAATGAAGGTGCTGTTTCTATCTGGTGTATGCCATTATCATGATGGGACTGCCTTCTCAAAGCTCCATCTCTTTATTGTATACATTTAAGAGGGAGGGGAAAACCCAGACTGTGCAGACTGTGATATCTGGTGTTGGTCAATTGCTTTCTGTGGAAATAGCATGGGAATGGCTTGCTTTACTTTTGCTAGGTGAGGCTCATGCCTGTTGTCCTCAGTTAATAACATCAAGAAGCAGCTTTAACCTATTTACTCACACCAAGACATAGCTTTGAGACCTCTAAAATTGAGAAGTATAAATTGCAGCAGTCTTCACAGATAGTCAATGTTCTTTAGTTAGGAAAGCAATTTTCTAAAGTTGATGAATTCAGAAAGTTGCTGTGTAGGAGGAGGCTTAGGGGCATATAGAGGACACTACTTTTCATATAAACTTGATCACAGAACTTTAGCCTCAGATGATCATATCCAGTGGTTCAGAACTACTCATGCACAAAGCTAATGTCAATGGGTGACAGCCAAATGGCTGAGTCCCACAACAGCCCTCTAGAGACTTTAGCAAAGGCTATCCCTTTACCTGACAAATGATTCATAGATCTGTGCAACTTATTTTTAATTTACTAAACTCTTTGTGTAAAAATTACATTTGTGTGTGTGTGTGCGTGTGTGTGTGTGCGCGCGCGCGTGTGCACATGCACGTGTGCACATGGTACTTAGTGTAGGCAAAACACAGAATGAGATAGTAAGTTTTCTCCTTCTACCATGTGGATCCTTGGGATCCAAGTCAAGGCATCATGTTTGGCATCGAACTCATCATATGAGAAGAAGCATAAGCCACCAAGAACATGCCATGTCAGGAAAAATTTTTAGTCCTTTGGGAATGAAATTCTTGAGTGAATTATTTTGCCTTTCCCCAAATTCAGCAAATCAATCCTTTTTTGAAGGTCCTTCTATCCCTAGTCATCCTAAGGCATGATGGACACACTCTCTATCCTCAGCATAAACAAAGGAGGACCTTCATCTAGCATGGTGGCATTACCCAGCTTAATTCACTTAATGTACGCCATAATCACTTTATTTCATTAGCTCTGCTCTAGTGTGCCAAGGAGTCAAGCTTACCCCCCAAATTACCATATATTAACTACAATTCCATGAGGCACTAGAGCAGTTTAATTTGAAGATGAAACTTCAAATGCAGCTGGAGCCCAATTTAGAATTTTCATCTCTGTAAATGGAAACGCAAATCAGCAGAGCATATCCCAAGTGGAGAATTGAGCTCCTTCTCCTATAAATTCCTTTGCTCTCCAAATATCTAAGCATTTTGCAAATAACCAATTTGATGCTGGGTTTTGGAATTCTCTCTAGTGAAGCAGAGCTGTGATTGTTCTGCAGTGTGGTTACTGGGCAGAAAGTGATGTTTACCTCTCTTTTAGCCTTGCTTGACTTTAACTTTTCTGCATTCAGTCATCCCCAGCCTTTAGTCTTTGCCCATTGAGATGAAAGAGATTTGACACCCATTTGACAGTACCATATTTTTGCTGTGGAAATAATAAACATGCCTTTAGTACCCTAGAATTTTATAGAGGCAGAAATCTCTCTTTGCTCTTCTCAATCACACACGGACACACACCAGATACAATACCATGTGTCAGGCAGGAAGTAGAAGAGAAACTGCCACCAGACTCAGTACCCGTGTCTCTTCTTTCCCGTTGTATCTAGATGTCGGACTTTGAGAAACCCAGGAACCCGCTATGGGCCTTGATTCATGTGGTGTGGAATGGAACACCGGGGAAGAATTTGAGCATAGTGATCACTCACATTTAATTCTCATGTTCTCTCTTCAACCATCCTTGACAGTCCAACAAGCTTTCTCTAGTGATGAGAGTCATCTTCTGTGACCAGGTTCTCTCTTGAAATAGATGACAGGGTCATTTTGTTCTACAGAGAACCTGGGCATCCCAGGAATAACATGTTGGGGGCACTCCATTAATCCACTAATAATTAAGCCACGAGTCCACCAACCTGTTATAAATACTAATCTAATTTTATGGTGGATTCCTTATTTCCCAAACAGTTTTTAAAATTCTTACCTAAATGTCATGAAAGTGGGGATCTAATTTCTAACTTAGGAAGATTGAGAGGTACATTCATATCATAGTAGGCCCCTTTTAGTTCCCAGTTGATATTTTTATGACTGTTTTCCCCCAGCAGCAGGCAGTGAGGTTTTTGTTTTGTTTTGTTTGTGTCATTTTGTTCTCAGCAGTATCTTTTACTATGAGATGTATCCCATTTTCTCTCACATGAGGAGGGCCTCTTTACCGGTTACACCATAAAGAAGAGGAGGTTGGGGTACCTATTCTCATCCTAGACAATCAGAAATTTCACTATTTCTTGCAGACAGAGACAGAGACCCAGCCACTTCTGTGGAAGGGGTGCATAGGCACTTTAGACAAATAAAAAGGAAGGAGGGGATCACTAATTGGGATACCCTCAAGTCTCTTAGTGTCGGTGGTCTCCCCAGCTGTGGGCTACTTATTTTTTTTTTTATCAGAGAAGTCATTAACACTTGCCAATAAATACTCTTGCTTGCACTACTCTGCTTTCCTGCCTTGTCATTAACTGACAGAGGAAAAAAAAAAAAAAACCTCCTGTTAGTTCTTGTCACTCATTTGGCAGAGCAATTATTCTTCCTGGTGAATCATTGGCACAGGCCACGATGAAGGCCTTATTGTCATCTGTTAGTTTTGGCAAGCTTTGCTCGCCAGATATCCTTCAATTTTTCACACCATTGAAGTGTGCTTGACAGAAGACACAGACACTGAAGACACCTTCCTTTCTTTTTTTAATTCCCCAGAAATGAAATTGTTCTGAATCAAATCATCTTACCTTAAAATTGACATAACAAAGTTAATTGATTTCATGTAACACAATGACGATGGTGTAGGAGACTGAAGCATATTTTGACTAAAGACTGAACCCACATGGATTTATATAGAACTTCTCTATTTGAAAAGGGGGAGGGCTGGAAAGCACTTTTTCTTGCTAGGAGAACAAGGCAGTTAAGGGAAGGTGTAATGTTCTGTATCTCCCCCTTTTTTCTTTTAAATCATAAAGTTTCATTTGCTTTGTGGAACTGTCAGTGCATGCACAATGTGGTTTGAATGTGAAATGTCCCCATAAGCTCATGTGTTTGAACAGGATGTCTCCAGATGGTAGCACTGTTTGAGAACCCTGTGGGACCTTCAGGGATGGAGCCTACTGGAGGAAGTAGATCACCAGGAGCAAATCTTGAGGCTTTACAGTCTGAAACACTTCCTGTTTGCTCTCTGCTTTCTGACTACAGCTGCAGTGTAATAGTAGCCTCCTGCTCCTGCTATCATGCCTTCCCAGCCATGATGGACACTATCCCCTCCATCTGGAAGCTAAACAAACTCCTTCCTCAAGTTGTTCCTTGTTAAATGTTCTGTGACCATGGTGATATAAGGAACTGACACATGGGTTTTCTCTCACATGTTCCTACATCTTCATTTACCCTTCATAACCCAGAATAGGGGAATCATTACATCAGAAGCACTGGGTGTCTTACTGGGAGGCCACCCAGAGATGGAGATTACTGTTAGAGTTTGGGGAACTAATTATTTCAGATGTCAAACTTTCAGGGTTGAATCTTACTCTGAGGGTTCCTCAATTTGAACATTTTTACTTTCCCAATATGGTGACTGAGTACCTGATTGAAGCAATTTAAGGAAGAAAAGAAATATTTATTTATTTTGGTTACAGAGACTCTCAATCTCAATCTATCACATAGCAAATGCATGATAGAACAGCTGTCTTTACAGACAGCAAACATGAAGGTAGTAGTGGATCACACAAAGGCATACAGAAAACAGAAACTGTGGCCCAAATTAGGAGTAGTTATAACCCAGTGACCTGTATCCACTTTCAAGACCCTACCATCTAGAGTTTTCATAGCCTTTGAAATTGCCCTGGAGGTTGGAGACCTTACATTCAAAAACATGAGTTCATGGAGGACATTGTAAATTTAAACTACAGTATGATCCTGGAGGTAATGTGTAGGCATCATTACACATTCATTTCATTCCTTCTTTCATGCTTATAATGAGGGCATTGGGGGCCATGAGATATTTGTCAGTGAAGTGCTTGAGTGTAAGTATGAAGACCTCAGTTATAGTCCCCAGAATTAACATAAGTCAGATGTGGTGACATATGTATGTGAACAATGCCAGGACTGGTTCAGCAGGATCCCTAGAGCTTGTTGATGAGCCAGTCTAACCAATAAGAATAATTGAAGAAGACACCAAATATTTACCTCTTACCTCCAAATACAATTGAACTCAAGTCCATACATACATGCGTGCACACACTATACACTACACACACACACACACACACACACACACACACACACACAATTTGGTCATCTCTCAGTAGGATTTTACCACCACAAAGAATAATCTCAAATAATGGCAAACATGGTAGATATATATCTGTCTTCATATTATAAATGCATATATCTTAACCCTTTGGAAATTACAGAATACTACTTGTTTCTTCTTACATTCCTCACTCCTGGGATACCTTGGCTCTGCCATGGGTTTTATATGCTTCCCTTTGTTGCCCACACTATCTCTCCAGATGATCTTATCTAATGTCAAAGTTATAGATACATATACATATATTTCCTAGTATGCTCTCTATCCAAGAGCATTGCACCACACTCATGGTCCTGCATCTATGGCTAACGCTTGACTTACTTGCATCACTACTCAGTATGCAGACTGTGCAGCTCTATCTTACTATGACCAGAGAAGAATCCCTAATCTTTTACAACAGAGCCTGCATCTTTTCTGCCTCTCTGTCTTCTAATGCTTTCTATTACAGTCCACTGATTTGACTGGTCCAGTTGAATGGACCTCAGTGCAGTTCTCATTCCTGTGTTCAAGCCATCAGCAACTCACCATGATTCTCATTATTTGCAGTTTTGAAACTGATCTTGAATCCACTTACCACCCCTTACACACACACACACACACACACACACACACACACACACACACAGTATACACACCTCTTTACTTGTGAAGCATTGGACATTACCCAGTTATTGGGTAGAAATAGGGGTTAGATTTTATCAATCCCCAGTTTCTTCCACTCATTCAGTGTTTTATTAGTGCCTTCACTCCACTTGTTTTGACTCTCATTTGGCATTCTCCAGGAACACTGGCTTGAATTTCATACCTTATAATTTTAACAAAGCTCATCCATTTGAAAACTATTTTATATTTATTCATTTTATGGGTACATAGTGTGTGAAGAAGGTGCATGTGTGGTGGACACATGAGTCAAAAGAGTACAATATGTCCCCTGGAACTGGAGTTGTAGATGGCTATGGACCATCATGGAGGTGCTGGGAACACAACTCAGTCTCTTTATAAGAGCAGCCAGTGCTCTCAACTACTGAGCCATCTCTCTAGTCCCTTATCTGCAAGAATTTACTGTAGCCAGTTTTCCAAACCCCTTTGATCAAGTTATCTCCTTGTTTCTTAGACTACAAGTCAGTATCATGTAGGCAGAGAGTAATTCTGCAATTAATTAATTGTCTGCTGTTAATTGCTAATAAATTGTTTTATGTGTGATCTTTCCATTGACTGAGTTTGCTTGAAATCCTTTTCTTTAACAGTTATTATGTATTAGTAAGATAAACTCTAGTGTGGTTGAATATTTGTCAATGTTTTGATGGCATGCTTGACTTAAGTGTTTTTTTTTTTTCATGTTATGCTTTTGGTGTCAGGGAAAATTTAGTTCTTACCATGTACTGCATCCTAAATTATCCCATGTTCTATTCTCTGCCAATTTAGCTATCCCATTATAGAAATATCCCCTTCTCTCACTTCCATTTGTTTAGGTTTGAAATGACCTGTCTGTTTGAAAGACAGGATTAAACCAGAGTCAACTCAGTTTTTCATGATGATGGAGGGCTGGATATTATGATTAAAGAGAATTTCTTGTCCTCCAAAACAGCTTATATTAGGCAAACACAGAAGTGTCAAGGTTCTGTTCCAGATGCTTTTGTTAGCTTCCATACATCACTTGTAAAACCTGCAAATTTGGAGCACACTGGCCAGTAAGGAGCAGCAAAAATAATTAAAGAAGCTGGAGACTGCAGGTGACATGGCCACAGTGAAGCTAGCTGAGGAAGGCTGTGTTGGAACTCCTTGTTTTTCCTTTGGTTCATGGGATGAAAATGTCTAAATACAGCACTCAAGTTAATGGAAATTCTAAAGCACTCCCATGAAGAAATTTTTAGTTACTACTAAGTATAATTTGATTGCTAAAATATATGATGGCTACAAATCCCCTTTTTGTTTTTCTTCCAGTTATTAAATAATTCATTTTCATATATAATTTTTATTTAAATTAGAAACATAGAGCCTTCATCTAGTAGCTGATAGAAGCAGAAGCAAACACCCACAGCTAAACACTGAGCCAAACTCTTGGAATCCAGTTGCAAACAGGGAGGAGTAATGAGCAAAGGGGTCAAGAACAGAAACTGCTGACCTGAACAAGGGGGAGCTCATGGACTCCAGTCTGATAGTTGGGAAAGCAGCATAGGAATCCAGTTGCAAACAAGGAGGAGTAATGAGCAAAGGGGCCAAGAACAGAAACTGCTGACCTGAATAAGAGGGAGCTCATGGACTCCAGTCTGGTAGTTGGGGAACCAGCCTAGGGCTGACCCAGATTCCCTGAATGTGGTGTTAGCTGGGAGGACTGGGCAGTCTAAGGGGCCCAGTATCTTGTAGTGTATTAATATTTATCCTTAGTATAGGAATGGACTTTGGGAGCCCATTCCACATAGATGGATACTCCCTCAGCCTAGACACATGGGGGAGGGCCTAGGCCCTGCTCCAAATGATATGATAGATTTTGAAGACTCCCCATGGAAGGTCTCACCCTCCCTGGGGAACAGAAGAATATAGGCTGGGGATTAGTGGGGGGGGACATGGGAGGACAGCAGGGTGAGGGAACTGGGATTGATATGTAAAACAAGCTTGTTTCTAACAAATTCATTTTTATAACTGAAGAAATTAGAAAAGAACAAAAAACATAACATGAAATATGAGCACAAGCAAGAACAAATGGAAACAGTTCAAAGGTCATTCTTTTCTGATCACATCCCTAGTCTTTGCTGAATCATAACTAATTTGATGTTTTATTTTATTCAGCTCTAAAGTAAGAAACAATATTAAACTCACTTCCTAAAACCTCATATTTGGAACCCTATTACATCGAAATAACACATTGTAAAAATGGAAGATTGAAAAATATGTACTTAGACATATTGAAACTGTGTCTGAGGCTAAAACAGAAGGTTATTTTAAGTGGCTCTTTCTGAAAATTCTTCCTTCATCTTCTTGTGAAAAATTTCACAGTCGTTTGAATTGTAAATGTAGTTGAATTGTCATAAATTATTTATGTGCATCCATCAATCACCCTTACTTGCTTCGTTGCTCATTAGAAACATTTATACAAGGTTTGAAGACTATTTTAAATCAGACAACTTATTACATACATTTGTGAGATGTTTATCTAATTGGATCTTATAGATGCTTGTGTTGTATTGTTTCCTATAATTTGCATATTCTTGGATGATGACTGTATCTCCATTGTATTTTAAAGTTCTATTTTTATATTAATTCTGCAACATTTTAAACTTCAAGATGCTATTATAAAATCTTGAAATCTTTCAAAAAATGGACATTGGGGCCCAAATTGATGGTTCTGTGGTACTCCCAAACTTGTTGAACTGAGTTCAGTTCTTCAGCCCATATGAAGGAAAGAAAGAACCACAGACTCCTGTAGGTTGTCTTCTATTTTCTGTACAGGCACCATGGAATGTGAATGTCTTCATCCCAATATATAAATAATTTTCAAAAATTTAAATTGCTTTGTAAATAAATAATGTGATAATAGAAGATAGAATTTCATAAAGAAATTTAATAAATATGTTGAGTTAAGGAAAGTGAAGTATTAACAAAAATGTTTGTTCTATGGAAGCTGCCTTGGTTAGTTTTACTGTTCTTGTGATAAAATATCCTAGCAAACACAATTTAAGGATGGTAGACATATTTTAGCTAAGAGTTTGATGGTAAATTCTATCATGGTGCTCACATCATGCCAGTGGGAACTTCAGGCATCTGGTCATATTATGTTCAAAGACAGAGAGAGATATATAATGCATGCTTGCCCTCAGGGTTCCTCTTCCTCCTCCACATTCTTCTTCTCTTTGGGATCTGAGTTACCCTACTCAGGATGATTTTTTTTTCTTTTCTTTTTTAAAATTATTATTTATTTATTTTTCTTATTTTACATCTCGATCCCATTTCCCTCTCCATCCCTCCCTCTCTGTCTTCCACGATCCCATGCCCCCCCCAAGCACCCTCCCATCCCATTCCCCCCCTGCCACTCCACATGAGGTTGATGCCTTCCTGGAGGGGTCATCTAAATCTGTCAAGTCATTTGGAGTAGGGACTATGCCCTCCTTCCTGCATCTAGGTTAAGGGAATAGCCTTTCATTGGAAACGTGCTCGAAAAGTCCTTTTGTGTACCAGGCATACATCCTGGTTCCACTGTCAGAGGTCCCTTAGACTGCCCAGTCCTTCTAACCGAGACCTATGTTCAGGGGGTCTCAGTTGGTCCAATGATGGATTCCTAGCTAATAGTCTGGGGGCCATTTAGCTTCTCTTTGTTCAGGTCAGCTGTCTTTGTGTGTTTCAGTAGCCTGGTCTTGTCCTCCCTCTCTGCATTTGGATTTCAGTTTGGCACAATGTTTAGCTGTGGGTGTCTGATTTTGTTTCTATCAGCTACTAGATGAGGGTTCTCATTCAGGATGCTTTGTTCAATTTCCATCCATTTGTCTGAGAAATTCAAGACTAGATCTCATTTTCCTTCTTATGTGGTCCAGGATCCAAGCTCAGGGAATGCTGCCCCACATAAGGTGGTTCTTCTCACCTTTATTAATATGAATTCCAAACTCTATACTCCCCTTCAGACATGACAAGAGGCCCATCTGTGAGGTGATTCCAGATATCATGAAGTTGACAACTGAGATCAAACATCACCAACCTTTTTATGCCTGGTTATATCACTGATGTTATGTAAAATAGACACTTGCTAAGTATCTACAAGATCAGTATGGTGGGATTGCTCTAGAATCTTTCCTTATTCACCCTTTCTCTGGACATGGCCAATAGCATTGATAATTTCCAGGGAAAATAGATTATATGACATCCCTAGCCAAACTAACAATTATGGCTGGGAAATATTACTGTATGTTTAGCAAAAATATATCTTCAGATGGAAGAGAAATCCAAATCCGTTTATATTATGAAATGTGATATATTCTAGAGATGGAACTTTAGACTTGTGAAAAGGGAAAAATGAAATATGGTATATAAGTAATAGTTTGTCCAAACAATAGACAATGAATTCAATTTAAATTAGAAACATTCACAGAGTTAAATAAGAAACCAGCAAATAAAAATGCTGTAACAATCCACTTGAAATATATAGAAATCATTAGTTGGGGTCATCCTTGTAGGTCTCTGGACATTTCCCTCTTAATGCCTCTATTTCCTTCAGAATTCTCTGTTATTGTAGGCTATTGTTCAGGATGTGGTGCTTTATACGAGAAGTGTCCCCTATAGGCTCATGTATCTACCTAAACACTTGGTCTCCACTTGGAGGCGCTGTGTGGGAGAGATTATAGAATCATTAGGAGTTATTGCCTTGCTGAAGAAAGCATGCCACTAGGGGTGAGTTTAAGGATTTATAGCCATTCCCTGCTTCCTGCCACTTTTTTTCTTTGCTTTCTGTCTGGGGATGAAATATGATCAGCCAACTTCCTAATCCTGCTACCTCCTGCCATTATGGACTGTCCCCTTGGAAAAGTAAGCTAAAACATTTTTTATAAGCTTGTTTTGATGATCATATTTCATCATAGCAACAAAAAAGTACTAATAAACTGCCCACACCTAACTCAGGAGATCTCTCCTTCCTACTATAGTTCCCTAGAATAATCTCATGATGTCTGTGTCTTTCTTGCACTTTTCAAAAGTTTGGTCCCTTCTTCTATGATGTCTCTTTCTACTGCTATTAGAAAAGAAAGAATAGTTTTGTTGAATTCTCTTTCTCTATTTCAGATTTATCAGTGGCATTAATTTTCTACCTTCTGTTAAACCTGAGAATTGTGAGAAAAAGACAAGTTCCATAAATTTCAATCCAAAATTGAAGCAAACTTTAATTAAATGCTGTCTATAATGATGGGTTATGACCAGAACCATTCTTGGGTTCCCAGGAATTGGCGATGAGACACATTGTGCTGAGTCTTATAAAGGCACACCCATAAAGCCACCATATTTTCTATCAGGTTCAATAAGGAGCAAGCTTATGTTCTGGTGTAATTTCTGTCTTCTTACCTTCTGCTTACATGGTATCAGGGGCAAGCATTCGTTCTGATATATTTTCTTCCCACATACCTGCCACACTCATGACATCAAGCATATCTGGTCCAAATGGGTCAAAGAAAATTAGGACAAACAGGAACTTATCCTTAACTGTCTTGAGTGCAAACAGAGCCACTAACCTGAAGGGTATACTGTTCCTGTTTTGGTCTCCCACTTCTTCATCTCAGAAGATGAGACTCTTCTAATCACCTTTCTGGGCTCAGAACTAACCTTGGTATAAATCCATCAGATATCCATTGTCATATTTAATTTTTTATGGAAAGTTAGCGCTGCCTTCATTGTGCTTCTTTTCAAAGGCATCCACATTTTTCCTCTCCCCAAGTCTTGCATTCACACATGTCAAACTCCTTTGCCTCAAGAAAACATCTCTCTTACAATATTAACCCTTTTTGTATATGTGTGTTGTAAGCCCTTGCGCATGTAGTATGTGTCTCTGTGCACATGGTATGTACCTTTGAGTACATGACATATGCTTTTATGCACATGGTGGCCAATGATTGACATCAGATGTCTTCATCTTCTTCAGTTACTCTCCATTTTAATTATTTTTGAGACAGTGTTTCTCCCTGAATCAGGAGCTCACGGATTGCCTAGTCTTGCTGTTCAGTACCTTCTCTGCACTGGAATCACAGATCACAATCAGCTTTTTACATGAGTATTAGGGATCCCAACTCAAGTATTCATACTTTCAAAGAAAGTTCATTACTGACAGATCAATCTCTCTCAGCATTTTTATGTCCTTTTAACAATTCCCTTTCTTGCAAAGTATTGCACAGTTTTTTTCTCTCCCACTATCTTAGATCAATGTAATAGCCCTGTTCACTTTTAGCCTTGCATTGGCATTAGCTGACACACCTCATTATCTTTTTGAGGTTGTTCATATTTCCATTTGTTTGTTTCATATTTCTAGAGACACATTGGCTTCTGTTCCTACCAATTTGAGAGTCATCAAGAGAAAATATGACAACATAGATTCTGTCCAAGTTAAAGAGAAAGGCAACATATGGATGCTCAGCAACAGGCAGGCATTCTTGACACCAGGGCCACACTGTAGAAGGAGATTCCCTCAGCTATAGGCAGGCTTTGTAGAATGTTCAGCCACCTTACTTTTAAAGTTAGTTTCAGTAAACAGTTTTAGAAAATATATTCACATAATAAAAATATTACAAACTAGAAAATTATCTTGTGTTTACTGTTCAAAGAAAAGCAGAGCCATGAATAGGAGTGTTAAGAGCTTACCTGGCAAGGAATAAGCACATGGTGGACAGGTGCACAGATCTATCACTTGTTAACCGGGGCAGAAGTTAGGACAAATGTCTTCTACACAAAATCTGTGCCTGTCAAGAACATCAACAAATAGTAAAACCAAAGTATTGGTTAGGTTGAGTTCAGAATATCTACACTTACTCTCTGATATTATTGTTATTAACTTTTGTAATAATTGAAGTCAGAGGTGTATATAAGCTAGTCAAACACTCTACTACTAACATATGCCTCCAGCCTTTCTGATTAAATTTCTTTTGAGTCAGAATTTCATGAAGGCATTCAGGTTGATCATGAACTCACTTTGTAGCCCAGATTAGTTTTGAACTTGAGATCATCTTTCTTCAGCCTTCTATGTAGCTAAGTTACTGGCTGGCTCCATCAGGTTCCACTTCTTTAAAACCCTTACACTCTACCTCTGAACTGAGGACTGGAATTTATTATCTTCTGCCAAACTTATGCTTTTACAAAGAAAATAAAAATTGTTTTACCACAGAAGAAAACCAAATTTCCTAAAATTAATATAAATGTAGAAAAATACATTATGGGATGGGACAAATATTGATATTGAAATGATCACTATGGTAAAGAAAATTAGCATACTCACCACCTTAGAGTTAACATTACTTTATTTAACAATTAGGACTTGAATTGAGAGCTTAGTAAATTTCATGGAGGTGCTCTACTTCTGGGCCAAGTGCCCAGTGACTTAACGCATTCTGTTTGGTGCTTTTTCTTTCTTCTTCCTTTCTTCCTTCCTTCTTTGCTTCCTTCCTTTCTTCAGAGTTAATTAAACAATTAAATAGTTGTGGGGAAAGTTGTTGGTGAAAAAATAATCACAGCTTGCTTTTGTAGATAATGAGCTCATCATTTCATTAGATTATTACTGAAGTCCTTGAATGCATTTCAATTGTTCTATCAAGTAGGATTGCTAACACTAGCTCTTAGGCCCATTCACTTTCTAACATGATTTTAAATTAAATTTACATGTGTTTTTTTTGTGTGTACACATGCTTGTATGTACACACGTGTCATGGCAAGTGTATAGAAGCAAGTGTCAGAGGAAAATTTGTAGGAGCTGGTTCACTCTTTTCACATGTAGATTCCAGGGATTGAACCAAGGTCAAGCTTGGCAACAGAGGTCTCTGCTTGCTGAGCAATTTTGCCTCTCCTCATCTTTCTACTTAGAGGTGGTTTAATGAAAGCATTTACTGCTGTGACTTCCAGCTCTGCTCTTCTCCAGGACAGCTTTGAACATATCCCAACACACAAGCATAAACAGACTTAAAACATTATGAAAATTTTCTTGTGCTGCTTTTGTATTTCAATTACCCAGTTAGTCAGTATAAAATTCATAGATGGCAATTTCATGTCACAATGTCAAAAAATTAGACACACCTGATTAGACTTTTAGAGAATTTACTCATTGCTATTTTTTAAATCCCATAGATATCTAAACACATGTTTTTGATTTAACATCTTAGATGATATCCATTGGTATGTCTTAAATAGTATGTAAAATCTTGTATTTGTATGGAATTTTTCCTTTATAAAATCCATATGAAGGTTGAGGGGAAATCTTAATGGTGGGAAATGTATTTAGCACTTGTGAAGCTCTGGGTACAGTTCAAAGCACACACACACACACACACACACACACACACACACACACACACACACACGAAGAAAATCAATGTATATAAAATTACTCATAATCAATTATTCCTTTGTTAATGGATACTGATCCATGATATAAACAAGACACAGGCATTTTTTTTTTAGTATTTCACCAATAATATGCAATATAATAAGGGTTATTTGCTGTGGAAGGCAAGCCTGAGGTAAGTTCACACTGGGACTGAACTGAGTGGTACCCCCAACCCCCATCTCCTGCATCTAATGTGAACTTGGTAGTTACCCTGCTGAGTCCCAACATGCTAACAGGATCGAAGTTGGGGATATTTCTTCTCTGTCTCTGTGTCCAGACCTAAAAATAAGCCTGCTGTTACTACACTTCCTTGCATACTGAATGCCCCTGAAAATGAGTTGGGGAGCTGTTTGAACAGTCAAGCATTTTCCCAAGGCTACTTCTCTATTATGAAAAAGGGCCTCTTGCCCATTTACTCCAGATCGAAAGTTAATAGAAGGAACATCCTTCAGACATCTCTTTAGATGAATCTGCCTCTTGTGCTCCAAATTAGATTCACTCTGCAATTTCCTTGTCTTTTTGAAGAACATTACCATCTTTCCAATTACCTTCACTCAGAAACCCAGAGTTGCCTTTGACAGATCTCTTTCCACTCCAAGCTATGTCAAAAATTAAAAATGTCTTGCCTTTCCCTTGACACTTTCCAAATCCCAGCCCACAGTGGTTCATTTCCATGCCACTCAGAAAACCATTTGGCTGCTTTTCAAGAATAGAGTCCCATCCCAAGCCATTTCTAATTATGACAGCAAATAAGAGTCTCTCAATTGACAATAATTTCTCTGCTGAGGAATTTCACCTGTGCTTCTTTGAAACTTTAAAGTTTAGGCTCTCCTTGTACATATCTCTGCACTGTCTGTGGACCCCATTTTGTACATTTTTATGCTGATGTGGCCAATATCTTTATTCTCCTTGATTCAGATTTCTTCTCTTTTTCATGTCTGTTTTAATGGAATTTAAACATCTGATATCTACTTGTTTTTTTCCCTCTCTCTTACCGTTCAAGCCTGACATTAATCCCAGCACTGTGGGAGAATGTGGGTACAGAAAACGAAAGTAGTTAGAAGGACATGGTAAGGGATGCTGAAGAAATCAAAGAGAGTCATGTGTCACTTAAAACCAGAAAGAAGGCTATTGCCAGGCTAGTAGGGTCCAGGGGAATGGGGAAGGGAAGTAACGCAACTTTTGTCTGAAAAGTGCCACAATGAAACCTAATGTTTTCTATGATAATATAAAATAAAAGTAAACAATAAAAACAAATGTTGTTAGTGTTACCCACTAGAGGTGCCCTAATCTGCATGGTTTCACCTAGAGTTTGGGGCATCTGTGACCTCAGAACTGTGTACCTTGTTTGCTTATGTCTTTTCAACTAGACTCATCACTTTTATGTTACTGTGAGAAAATAATATTTTAGCTTGTGGTCCCAGAGATTAAGAGTCCATCATGGCTAGGAGGCATGTCAGCAAGTGACAGGGATAGTGACAGAAAGACAAGACCTCACATCTTGAACCACAAGCACCAGGCAGAAGGAAAACAGGAAGTGTGCCTTCCCTCAGTGACATACCTGACAAAGGTTCTAAAAACTCCCCAGACAGCATCACCAACTGAGAACCAAGTGTTCAAATCCCTGAGCCTGGGGTGGGTGTGGAGGTGGAGGACATTTCTCATTCAAACCATGACACCATGATCCCGTTTTCCTTAATGTCAGGCTTATTCTTTTTATGCTTGCTTCTTATTCTAATATGAAAACACAACCATGGCTGGGGATGTAACATAGTGGTTGAGCATCTATTCATCATGTTCAAGACATGCTTTTATTCTGAAGCTGCACCCAATACACAAGGACTGTCCTGGGTACTATAGCACAAGCAAGGAGGTTTGCCTCCAACAAGATCAGGGTGACATCCTTCAAACATGTTGGATTCACTGAACACAAAACTATATATTAGCTGAGACTTCTTTTTTTTTTTTATGGTGAAAAAGTGTGTATTTGGAATTAGTCAGCTGGACTCAGTTTAAATGGCAACATCCCGAGCATCATAATCAGGAGCCAACCGAACATATGCCTTCTTCTCTCCGTCAGGCCTTATGAGCTTGTTGACTTTGGCCGCATCAATGTCATAGAGTTTCTTCACAGCCTGTTTGATCTGGTGCTTGTTAGCCTTGACATCCACAATGAACACAAGTGTGTTGTCTTCGATCTTCTTCATGGCTGACTCAGTGGTCAGAGGGAATTTGATGATGGCATAGTTGTCAAGCTTGTTTCTCCAGGGAGCGCTCTTCCGAGGGTATTTGGGCTGCCTCTGGAGCTGCAGGGTCTTGGGCTTCCAGAAAGTGGGTGACGTGCGGATCTTCTTCTTCTTTTTGTGGCTGTGGACGCCTTTCAGCACTGCCTTCTTGGCTTTCAAGGCGTTCACTTTGGCTTCCGCTTGGGGAGGTACAGGAGCTTCCTTCTTCACTTTCAACGCCATCTTGGCGAAAAGGCTAGCTGAGACTTCTAAAGAAAGTAAAACTATATTACGGTTTATAAATTCAATTTGTATCCTAAAAGTAAGGCTAAAATTATGAACTAATATTAGTATAATTTCTTTGGGATGAATAATGTACATCCTTTGGGTTTTTGAAAGTACTGCCCATCTATTTTCTACTTGAATGCACTCACAATTTCTGGCATAAAATGCAATTCCCATTAATTATTTTATTTTTGAATATCAATTATAAGATGGGGTTGTCTATCTGTAGCTCACAGACAGAATCTGACTTGCTGAATGTTTTTTGTAAATAAAGGTTCGTCGAGACAAAACCACATCTAGTTGTTTACATATTAGTTACTATCTGTGACTGTTGTCCTATTACCCTGAGAGTCCAATAGTTGAGACAAGGACAAAGTACCTACAAAGCCTAAGAAGACTTGACCCATAGTGCTGACCCTGCATTGAATCTCATAACTTCCACAGATGACAAAATTATTGATGCTTGTGCTCATCCCATGAGATGGGAGATTATTTGTGAATATATAATGTACATCCCTCATATACCTTTGATAATTTTAAAAACACATAATTTATGTAAATGATTATATTGCAGTGTTTAGATAGTAATAGTGAGACAGGAATTTCAGGTCTCATGCTGTTTTGTTTTTGTTTTCATTTTTATTTTGAGAGCTGAAGACTGAACTCAGAGCCGTCAACTTGCTAGGCAAGCACTGACCATAGAGCTAAATCCACCCCCCCCTTTTACTGAATATTTTATACTAGAGTATGATCCACAGAGTTAGATCCCATTGACCATAATGATAACTAGTTATTATTTTTATTTGTTAAAAATTAGCAGAATGTAGAGATAGCTCAACAGTTAAGAGCAATCAATTGCTGTTCTTGCACAGGACCCGAGTCATGTTCCCAGCACCCATGTCTGATGTCTCATGATGCCCTATAACTCTGGTACCAAAGGGTCTTATGCCACCTTACAGGAAGCCAGAAACCTTCTCTACATACAGCATTTACTCATGTAGACTTATCAACCCCCTTATGAAAAAAATGAGTAAATATAAAAGTAATGTTTGCATACAATAAGAACAACAAAACCAAAATCACCTGAGTGTCATTTACCTCCTATTATTGAAATGATAAAATCATTAGACAACAGTTTTGGATGAGAAAGTGTGAATGAATGAATGATAGTGGAGATACTCACATGAGAACCATATCAAACCCTCCACCCACAAGTTTACTCTCAATGTTTATGAAGTTCAATATCCTGTTACAACAATGAAAGTATTAATTTGGACTCCTTTTTCATGTACATCTTTTCAGAGGCAGGAAGAGTCCAGTCTACCATCTTTCTGCACTCTATTTATTAGAACCTAATATCAGAAGTTGTGCCTTATAAATCCTAGATGGTAGATAGTTGTTCATTGATCTGGTCATTCTTGAAGGGGAAAACAGAGATCAGAAAATAAAGAAGATAGTAAAGTTTGATCAGAAGTTCTTACTCAAGTTCTGTCTTATGCCAAGCAAGTATATTAGGAAGTACCACATCTTATTTACAGTTTATAAGGGAAAAATGGGACAGAGTCAGCAGAAAGCCATCATAACAGTGGGAGGAAGTCAGCAGGGAGCTAATCAGGTAATGTTGCAGAAGACATCTCAAGTGCTTTGCAGACCAAGCACTCAGTGGTTTGGGACTGATAACAATGGTCTCTTGTTGGATAAGGGTGGGGGCCAGATTTCCACAAAGAAAAACCTTAATTTCTTCAAGGCCAATTTTGTCCCTGGGCAAGGATATAGAAGTAGTATTGTCTTTGTTCTTTCATCAGGGCTTCTGAGAAAGCCTTGGACCAGCCTGGCTCTCCACAACTCATCATCAGAAATGATAATAAAAATTGTTGGTTTTGTTTTTATGAGTCAGTGAAAGACAGCACTTGTGATTTCAGGTTTCTTCCTCCAGAATTATAGAGCTTATAGTTAGTAGAGAGATTTACCTTATCTGATTAGAAAAGCTGAGACAAATTTATTCATAAATATGACCTGTAGATGAAAAGGGATGAAGTCACTGGATAATTAAAGTAGATATTAACTGGTTTATAGAAGGAGGGCCTGTGGGCTCAGGGTAATAATCTCAGCTACTTGGGAAGGTGATTCAGGAAGATGACAGGTTGGCGGCCAGTCTGGGTTGTACAGTGCGTTTAAGGTCAGCCAGTTTAGCAAGAGACAATCTCAAAATAAAACAGGAAACAAGCAAATAAAGGCTGAGGAATACAGCTCAAATGCAGAGAGCTTGCCTAGCACACATGAGTCCATGATTTAACCTCAAGTACCACAAAAAAAGATTTGTAGATGAATTTAATTAATGGAATACATGCTGTTGGTGGTAGATGCTGGTCCTAGCATGCTGGTTGTGACTATCACAGGGAGAAAACTGGTTAGAGTATATTCTTCTATCTTAAGGAACATCATATTCCTGTACCTTTTGTTTAGTCTCAGGATCTTTACTGTCATTTGCTCATCCTACTTATTTAGTCATTGGTTGTCATTAAGAGTTGACATATTGTACATCTGGAACTGGATTGTAAGTATTACTTTTAAAAAAAAGTTGTTTAACAACATACCAAGTTTTCTGTAAAATTCTTATAAAATTTATAACATTTGCAAAAGGTGCAATAACCAGTGACACACCAGGTGTTAGCAAGGGAAGCCTGCTGCTGCCAATGACCACTGAAGTAAATTTAGTCAAAGTGTTTATTCTTACTGGAAGGGTATGTTGACCAATCTATCTGGACACACTACTCAATAAACTGCACACAACTGATATTTTCCTTTTCTATCCCTGCCATAAAATAAAGTAACAAATTCAGATATTAGAAAAATAACACTAAATTATATGAATTGGCTTGATTTGTTGTAAAAATAAATGCCCCCTGTTCCAAATGACTTATGAAAAGTTTTGTTTATTTTCATGTTTAAGATTTATCTTTCATTTTTATTAATGTATATGTATGTAAGTGTATGCAGCATGAGGACAGGTTCCTGGGAAGACCAAAGAGGACTCTGGATCCAGTGGAGCTGAGTTACAGGCTTTTGGGAGCTGCCTGCCTAACCTGGGTTCTCAGAACTGAACACTGGCCTTCTGCAAGAACAGTAAATACCTTTAACTGCTCAACAGTCTCTCTAGCCTGAGAGTGTTTTCCTTGATGATGTACAAGATGTTCCTTAATGGGAACTATGCCAATGATCTTGGCATAGTAAAAGGAGGACTAATGGTCCTCTTAACACAGACACTCAGAAATGTCATGAGCTGCAGGCTCTGGTGTATCTCCTGCCACCCCACCCCGTGATGCAGAAAACAAAACAAAACAAAACATGGGCTCTTTGCTGGGAAAAAATTACAGTACACCAACAATTAAGCTTATTATCATTGCTAGACTAGAATTCTAAGCCTATACTGACTGCTTTCTGTTAGAGGAAAATGCACATCATTTTATTTCCAGGAGAGAGGATATAAACATTTGTTTCATACCGTTCATAGCAGCCCAGGGCTTAGGAGAGTAAGTGAGAGCATCAGAAGCAAAGCAATTTAGAAAAGGCATCAGTTAATAAGCCATAATTTATGAGCATGTTGCAAACAGAACAGAATCGTATGTGTTTATTGTCTAAAGTTCAGGTGTGGGGGGGAAAGGGCTACAAAATAGAAAGAATTGGCAACTGGGAAAATGCTCATGGGACTTCCTGTTGAAGGTGTTTTAAATGTTAGCTGTTAGAGTGGAGATGTGCTGTGAATTATGCAAATAACCTTCCAAGACTCACCAGAGCAAGGTTCTAATCTTCAAGCAAATACCAGTTTTCTTTTAAGGAGAGAAAACAAAACAAAACAAACAAACAAACAAACAAACAAAACATTAGCTTCAGAGGAAAGACGTTGTTTTGTTTTGTTTTCCTATTTTGCACCATGGAGGTTTGGTTGTAGTAAAATGTTCTGAGGTCAGTTCTGTGCACTGTGGTTTATGCATTTCATGGATGATAGATGGTGGATGAGTCTAAGTGTGATTGTGAGTTGCCACAAGGGAAAAGTAGTGGGAGGCACAACTGCACTGTAGGTTCCTAATGTCAATGATCTGTGTGTCTGTGGAAGAGAAGGCAACTTTGTATAAGCTAAGAAATGTGTGATATCACTGTAGGTTTTTGGCATTTATGTGTATTAATGTGTATTTGAGTGCATGTGTATATGTGAAAGCACATGGAGACTGGAAGTCAACCTTGAGTGATATTAATCAGGTACCATTCACCTTGGGTATTTTTCTTGTTATTATGAGGTAGGCTCTGGCTGACCAGTGAGCCTTAGGGATTCTCCTGTCTCTATCTCGGCAGGCCTGGGATTACAAGAACATAATTTACCATGCTCAGTTTTCTTTCCTCTCTCTCTTCCTCCCTCCTTTCCTTCTTCCATTCAATATGCATGCTAGCAATTGAAATCTGAACTTCAAACTTTCAAAGCAAGCACTTTGCTGACTAAGCATTCACCCAGCTCCCTGTCATTGCCATCTTGAGTTCCTTGGAATGAAATGCCAATGGTAGCAACTCAATTGTCTGTGACATCATGTGGCTCAGTATTAACCATTCACCACTATATTCTTTTACACATGCAAGAAAACTTAGCTGAACTGCCCTATCTCTCAGAAGTGTTCAAACATCTCTGTTCCATCATGACCTTTTGTCTGTCTCCCCTTTTATCTTCTATGTTTGCTTTGGGAAGTCACATGTATTAGTCTCTCTCTGCTTTTGATTGTGAACTCACTGGGTCAGTCTGGCAGTCAGAGTCTCCTGCTATCACTCTACCTTGTCCTTAAAAATAAAAAAAAAACTAGAGGTATGGTGATGGTGATTAGGGGGAGATCACTTGCCTAGGATGAATAAGGCCCTGAATCAATCTCCAGTAGTGAAGGAAAGAAAACCTATCATAAAAAGGAACAGGGTCAGATTGAACTGCAACTTCTAGGTAATCAAACACCATGGTAATATAGATTTTTAGGGATGAGGGGTGAATTCCGAGGCACAAGGCAATTAGAGAAAAAAATGTTGAATACAGATTATAGTCAGCTATGGAAAATTTGGCTACATGTGTCGCTGTTAGATGCTGATAATAGTACTTCAAATTGTATATCTACCTTTTTATAAGCTCTTGAGATACTGGGGCTGCAAAGTGTGGTCAGATATTGGCCTGTGTCCCAGAGTCATTTTCGTTGTTGAGATAAAGCACTCTGACCAAAAGCAACATGGAAAAGAGATATTTTGGAAGTTAAGGCAGTCAAAACAGGAACTTGAAGACAATAGCCCTGTTTACTATTCCACCCAGTATTACCTCTAGTCAAGAAACTTACTTCATAGTCAAGAAATGTGGCAAAAGCCATGAAGGATACTGCTTGCTGACTCATGGTTAGGTTTATGCTAAGCTAGCATTTTATAGCTAAAGATCACCTGCCTAGGGAGTGGTGATGCTGACTGTGAGGTGGTCCCACATAAATCAATTAAGGGTCAAAATAAGTCTACAGGCCAGTCTTCATCCTCAGATGAAGCTCCCATGTCAAATGGATCTATGTTGCATAAAATGGACAGTTAAAACTAAACATAACATATGTAGCTAAACTAGCAACCTGTTAGATGCTGCTGATGAGATTCTGCATTCTAGTTTCTCTGGGATTAATGAAATATACATTTCTTTGGGTTAAGTTACCTAGTCTGGAGTTCTGAGGAGAATATCTGAGGACTCATCTAATGACTAATGGAGTGAGGAAATACTCCATGTACGAGAAGAAAATGCCTGACTTGATTTTATTTTAATGAAAAGAAGATAATCTCAATTACTCATGGGAATTGCAACCATTGGTACATACCTGTTATTTTAAATCACGTTGAAGTCCAAACTAATTAACAGTATTGAAGTTATGATGAGCTCACACAATGCTTGTGGTTTCATAGTACCAAGACTTAGGTCCCATTAAAAGTGACCAGGTGAGTAGCATCTTTCTATGGTGCCTTGTTTGTTTGTTTGTTTGTTTGTTTGTTTTTGTAGTCAGTTCTGATTTCTGAGAGACACCACTTTCTAATAAAATGATAACCTATGAATTCTCAGATCTACTTCCTGTAACTCCAGATCTGAAGAATCTACTAGACCATTTTTTTTTTTTTTTTGGAGGATGTCCTTCTTTTTTTTTTATTTTATATAACGAAATCCAATTAAATGAAAACAAACATTTATACACAATATTTGGGAATTTGGGCGTCGTTCTTTCCAAACTACTTCCTGCTGGTAAGGGGCGCTGTCAGGGGGGATTTGAAGAAGATTCAGATATCCTGGCTGTAGTCTGTAGGGCTGCTTTGTCCAGCTGTTTTGAATGTAGGATCAGCTTGTACTGTTTCAGGTGGTCTGACGTGATCAAACCACATTAGTCTGGAAGGAATCCACATCTTTTCATTTTCTGTGGAAACAAAAATAGAAATCCTTTTCTCCAGTAACTTGTCCTTCAACTTAAATTTTGGAGTCAAAGCATGAACAGTTGAATGCATACAAATTCTACCATGCAGGTTAAAATAATGAAATGGGGATTTAGAACATCCTGGTGGGAAGGAAGTCACATAAACAGACATTTCTTCTACACATAGAGATGATGAAACTTATGGAGAAGATAGACCACCAGTTTTAGATTTTCAGATTCCTAAGAAAACCTTCAGAAGATCTTGGAGGCCAATGGAAGGTTTAAGGAGAGCAGGAGATTGGTATCCATGGGCACTAGGAAGAATATGGGAAGTGTCCTTGGAAAGGAAATGGGAACAGTGGTGACTCCAGGGAAATGCAAGCTTCAGGGAACTACATATCACTGGGCTGAAAATGAAGTTATGTAATGGTTAACATTGATTGTCAACCTAACATATGTTAGAATCCATGGAACAACATCTCAATGAAGGATTGTCTCCATTGGGCTGGCTTGTAGGTTTGTCCGTAAGGGATTATTTTAGTTAACTTAATTGATGTGGGAAGATCCAGGCAAGTGTGAGAAGTGCCATTCCCTTGTTAGATAATCCTGAACTTTGTAAGGATGGAGAAACTGAGTTGAGTAAAAACAAGGAGGCAAGCATGCATTCATTTCTCTTTGCCCTTGACTATGGATGTAATAATGTAACTCACTGAAGTTCTTGCATTGCCCTCCACATAGTGAGGAACTAAAATGATGGATCTAAAAATCAAAATAAAGGTTTTTCTCACCTAAGTTGCTTTTTACTTTCTACATTTCATTACAGCTACAGAAATTAATGTAGGATAAGTTCTACCAGGAAGTGCAACCCATCATGAACCCTTATGCATGAGATAGTGAGTCACTGGCAGTCTCAATCAGAATGAATGAATCAGATTTGTGCTTTGAAAGGGAAATCAGCAAGTGAATTGGGTGAGGCAGAATCAGGAAGTTATATTGTGAGGTAGTTTCTATAACTCAGCAAAGAATCAGTAAACTCCAAACTCAGGTTGCATCAGTAGGATACAATGCAGATACACAGAGAATGAATCTAGGTTGTGCCTAGATTTCCATTTTGAGACACTCAGTGGAATATATTCCCATTAAATAAGATACAAGACAGATGAAGGTCAGGGGTAAGAACAGTGGGCCCAAAAATAGGGAATTGGGATACTTTAGGATGATTTTGTTCATTAGTGTTTAATTGCCATTTTTCTAATCAGTTATACTGGGATTTGAACCCAGCACCTTGTGCATCCTAAACAAACACTTTACCACTTAACTATATCCTAACATTGCCTGCTAAGATTTAGTAATTAGTTGGTGTCAGTGACTGAGAAAGACTGATGCTCTCTTAGTGTAAGCAAAATAAAATAAAATAAAATAAAAATAATTTTGTGTAACTCCATTAATAAAGTCAAGGCCACTGACTTTTTAATCTAGGTGCCTGGCAAGGGCTTGAACCCCATGTGTTCTTCTATGTAAGTATGAATATGCACTGAATCTTCTCCAGACTCTTCTGGATGCTGAAGGTTTGTACTCGGTCATTGGGACTCACACTATCTTGTATAACACCACAGTGATTTTACTGCACGGCCTGCACTGGCCTGTTACTGGGACCAACCAGCTGGCTCCTTTAAATTTACTGGCATTTCCTATAGCTCTCTTAGTAAGGTGATCCTGAGCACACTGTTTTATCTTTACCCAGCTTATTTTATGTCATACCTATGTGATACATATTAATCATTACTATGTTCTAGAAACATTTTTAAGCTTGTCATTTTTTATTGTTATGTGGTCTTTGCTGTTCATTTCCTCTGTCTCTTCTAGACATAGGAACTCTCTGACATTTTATTTCTTCAGTTGTTTGCTCTCTCTTCCTCTTCACTGCTGCTACCGTGCCTTTTTTCCTTTTCCTTCCTGCCTTCCTTCCTTTCTTCCTTTCTTCCTTCTTCTTCCTCATCTTTTTTTCCTCCACATCTTGCTCCTTCTCATTTTCCTTTCTTTTCATACACTCCCTCCTTCTCTTCCTTTCCTGCCTTAGCTGTTCCTTTTTCCTTCTTTGTTCTCTTCTTCCTCCTCCATTCCATCCATCCATTCGTCCATCTATCCATCCATCCATCCATCCACCTACCTACCTACCTATCATCTCATATCTTAATCTGTTTTCAATAATAATACTATTCTATTAATTACCAGATGGAATTCACTACTGAATTCTACATTCAGTACATTTATGTGATTATAACTTATGAACCAACACATCTATCAACAAACTCATCATTCCACAATTCCTTAATCCTAAAAGCTCTCTTTTATCTATAGCATAGATGCTATTGAAGAGGTAAAAGACCTCTACAAAACATATAGACATTCTGTGTTCTTAGATTGTTAGAATAACATTCTTTAACTGACCATCTCAACAAAAGTAATTTACAGATTCAATGCCATCCCACCTGCCTTTTGAGAATTGGGACTACCTATGGATTCCTAAGCTTTGTGAACGTTCTGGCCCATATCTTGGAATGAATACATAGTGTTAAATGTGTGGTTATACTCATAAATCCAGATTTCAGCCCCTATGAAGGTCATCTAATGCTTTAAAATTTCACGTCTTTTAGGTTTATCAGAGCATTTAAAGGCATTTGAATACAGGACCACCTCTAGCACCCCAAGAATTTACATCTGGCTTAAATGAAGCCTTTGTATGTATTGAATATCAGCACTGGAAGTTTTTCAGATATTGAGGGCACTGGAAGCAAGATAGAGTTCTGCCAATGGGAGCAACGAGGAAGCTTCCAACAGCATAGATGCCTCATTTTAGTGTCACTCTTCCTTGGCTAATGGCTTCCTATATCCTAGCACTCTGTGATGAACTTCTAGAAACTATGTATATGAGGTGACTCATAAAGATTAAGTAGTGCCTCAGACAAACACCCCATAATTGTCAAATCATAAAACCTATACAGTGTGACTAACTCACTTCCTTCCTGCCCACGGCTTGAAAGGTCACCACTTAAATTTCACCAATTCTACCTAAAGGAAACTGAGATTTTCTAGTTTTAAATTTTAGATGTTTGAGAGTTTAATCACAAAATTAATTCCAACATCACTTTGAGAAATATTTTCTTATTTCAGTCAAAAGTATGGACAAAAGACAAATTAAGTGTCAAAGACCTCAGTAGAGAAAAACACATGTTGAGAATTAAAATCTTATTTATATTTGTGTTGTGGAAAGTCAAGGTCATTCCTCTTTTGGCAATAGGAAGGCTGGCTGAGTTTGATGCTTGCTATAGGTAACATACCTCTTACCTATTCTGAACCTACTCTGTAACTGAAACAGTCTTTGCTTTCTCTCTGTATTGTAATGACTTTAACCTTGTACCCTGCCCTTGGAACTAGGTGGTTTTTATTCCAGAACAGAGGGCCAGGAATACAAAATCCTGTAAGTACCTATTTAGCTACATTTTTTCAGTTTTTTTTTTAATGGGATGAAACATACATAACATAAAATGTAATTTCTCTTATTTTCACTGTTATTTTGAGAGACATTTCCATCATCATATGGTATAATCTTGAACTCACTATGTAGTTGAATATGACCTTGAATTTCTGACCCTCCTGCCTCCACTTTGAAAATACTGAGATTACAGATGTGTATTACCATATCAGGTTTACACGTGAACCCACAGCTTCATTCATACCAGGCAAGCACTCTGCTGGCTGAATTGCATTCCCAAATCCTGGTTTTAAAATGTACTAGTCACTAGTGTCACTTATATTTATAAGGTGATGCAGCTATGAAGACCATTCAGCTTGTGAACATATTTTAGCATTTTATCAAACTAAACTCTATCCCATTCTCCATTCTCCACAGGAAACAGTGACTTAATTCACTTTGTGAATTTGATTATGTGTGTGTGTGTGTGTGTGTGTGTGTGTGTATGTGTGTGTGTGTGTGTGTGTCTGTATGTAAGGAGTGCCTGCTAATATTTTCTCCTCTGAAAGAGCAGAAAATACTCTTAACAACTGAACCCTTTCTCCAGCTCTCAAATCACTAAATTTAAGGATTTAAAGTTTTTTTTTTAATCTCATCTACCTGTTATTATTTTTTACAAAAATAAAAATGAAATAATTTTGAGTATCCAATGATATTAATAGATTTATACATTGGGCAAAACAACTAAAGATAAATAATTTCTATGAAATCATTTCTGGATAGTACATTTTAGTTGTAAATAACTTAAAGTCATTTATTTATAATCAACTAAAATAAAATCAATTCAGTTCAATGCAGTCCTGGAAACACTGAGAAAGATGATACAATTAAAAATTTGAGTCATGTGTTTGAAAAAAATAGCACATAATTCTTGGATTGTTGACAAGCTAACAATGTTGCAGTGTGCTGTTTATTTTTGCTAAATTAGTAGAAAACAATATACCCTGTCAAATTGGTCTAAGGATGTCTACAGAAAATTCTGCCATAGAAAATGTAAAGAAGAATGTGTGCTAAGATAAGAAAGCACATTGCATAAGCTTTTTTCCTCATTCCTGTGACCAAATACCTAATAGAAAGCAATTTATTTGTGGGAGGGTAGGGTTTGTGGTGGGAGAGTGGGGGTTGGGTTATGAAAGTGGGGAGTTTGGACTGGGCTCCCAGTTAGCAGAAAGCAGTCCACCATAACAGGGAATGTAAAGTATCTGGAGTAGCTAGATCCATGATATTGACCAGGAAGCAGATAATGGGGAATGACAGTTCATTTGAGTTTCTCCTTCCTATAATGGTCCATATTTCTCCTTTTTATATTTGGTCTCAGACTCCAGCCAAATGTTGTCACCTACATTCAATGTAGGCCTTCTCTCCTCTCTGGAAATTCCCTCATAAACATAAACAGAGATGTGTCTTCTAGGTAATTCTAACCCAACACCAAACTGATAATGAGAACTAATTACCACATTTGTTAATACTAAATACATTGACATCCTAGTTTTATATATGAGAAGATGACAACAAAAATAGAGTTGAAGTATTGATTTTCCCATAAAAGTCTTACAACCTACTTACCTGTAAGTGGTTGGATCTACCTGCTAAGAACCAAGACTTCCATGTGTGAGCTTTTAAGGAGATACTTTGTAAATAGACTATAACACTTGTTTCAATTTCTCTATATGCTAAAATAAACATTAAAAAATGTCATATTTACCAAAGAAAGTCGAGAGATTGATTTAAAATTGGAGTCATCACTTCCATCGATGTTGCTCAAATGTATAGCATATGCTTTTAGGAACCAAGCAACAAATAATGTTGTATAAGTAGACTTAATGTTTCAAAGTCATCGCCCACCATTCATCCTTATTCACACTCTGCCTGTGTTTATCAAGGCACATTCCTCTCTTCTTTTGTATGCACTGTGGGAGCTTACTGGGTTTTCTTGGGTCAATATGAAAAAGCACTTATGAGAATTAGTTTGCCTAAATCTTAATAAAATTCAGAATTTTGATGTAGCCTGTTGAAAAGTTAATGTGATGTAAGTAATTGAGGACATTCTGAAGTACGAGAAAAGGGACTTTATCTTCAAATATTTAAGGATTAGTCATATGAAGAGGAAGTTTAAGGTCAAATTCCCTCAGCATCAAATGATAAAGTAAGCCACAGAGCAGAATGCCTGGGCTTGAGTCCTTGTTGCCTTTTACAAACTTTTTATGTTTTAGCGGCTTGTGTTTTGTTAGTTTTATAAAATAAAAATAAAAGATCCCTTTCTGTCATTCAGGTATGATGGGACATACTCATAATCTTACCATGAGAAAAGTGGAAGTAAGAAGAAGTTCAATGTCATCCTTGACCATATAGTGAGTTTGGGATCAGATTGGGTTACATGAGACCCTGTCTGACTAAAAAGTAGGGTTTAAGGCTAGAGAGATGGCTCAGTGATTAAGAGCACTGGCTGATGTGCCAGCAGACGTAGCTTTGGCTCCCAGCACCCATATGGTGGCTGGCAACATTCTGTAACTCCACTTGTAAGGGTATCTGATATCTGCCTCAGGCACTGCACACACACAGCACACATGCATCCATGAGGGCAAACACGCAAACACATAAAGTAAAAATTCCTACCTCAAAGATTTGTTGAAATAATGCATTTAAAAGTGTCTAACATAATAAATATATACTTACCTATGCCAGACACTTGGCTTCCTTATCTTTTTCATCTGAGCTGAATATTTGTTAACCCATTCCTGTGCCCACCCATTCTTTTGCCTCCTGAAACAAATGTCTGGACCTTCTCAAGTCACCGAGGCAGCCATGGGCTCCTATAGTTTCTTGCTTCACTGTAGCTCTGTAACTGGGATAGTAACAGAGAACACATCCTTGTTCCTCCTTTAACAGTTTCTTTTTCTTTTGAAGTTAATTTTTCCCAACTGGGAAAGAGAAGCTGGCTCAGTTTAGTGGGCAATAGTGGGTGTGTTTTTCAGTCCGCAGTTATTTAAACAACTGTGCCTGTAGCCTTCCACAAAACATGATCCTGTTCTAGCACTTACTATTTGAATATGAATATAGTATAATACATTTTCCAAGAATCTTACAATAAACAAAAACAACAAAAACCCGACAGAGAAATAAATATTCTATCTTGTGTACCAAGTGACATATGTTACTGATAAAACTGTTTTCAAAGAGAATACCATGATGATATCAGTGAATTCGGATGGAAAACATTGGCAAAGTCTTTGTGGGAAGTGTAATGCTTAATTCAGATTTGGAAGCAGCTGAAGTGTTTTAGCAGAGGGGGAAGAAATGAAAGCTTTGCTCTAACAGAGTTTCAAGATGTAGGGCCCTCTCTCTGGTAAGATGAGACCACGTGGAATTACTTAGATTAATAGAAGTGGGTTAATATTTTAGACAGAGCTAGCTGATAAGAAACTAGTAACTGGCCTAAAGAATACACACACACACACACACACACACACACACACACACACACACACACATATATATATATATATATATATATATATATATATATATATATTCCTCTAACAGCCTATCTGTATCTGGTGCCCACTCTTTTTATTCTGCTTAGAGACCTGTTGTATTCACTGATCCTCTTCATAAGGGGATGGTTGTTTCATCCTCTACATAAGGGGATGATTGTTTCATTTCCTAATACCTGGTTCCTAAAAAGCAGAACTTCTGAAGTGGAAAATTATGCAATTAAATTAATCTCAAAAATTTAAATTATAATAAAGAATTAACAAATTTTTTTTTGAAAAGAAGGTTTTGGATTGTGGAGCTCCCTACAAGTTGTATAGAGATCTCAGGGTTGAAGGATTTTTTAGTCATTGACTGTCTTGGTAGGATAGAATTTCTGATAATGCAGATGATTTTGAATTATATCTGCTCCTTATAAATAACTCCTCCTCATACTATTGTTACTAACCCCAATAAAATACTCACCAGTTCACCAAATTGGACATTGGTGCAATTGTTACTTTGGTGTATTATGGGCTCCCTTTATGGGGGTATATCAATTGTGTGTGGGCCACAGATTTTCAGGAAAATCTACTATACAAAAAATACTCAACAGTACAGAGGCTTCAGATGCACTCCAGCAAAGAGAAGCCTGTCTTCTAAAGAATATAATTTTGCTAGGCTGTGTGTAAATCAATTCATGGCCCAACTGTTTTGGGGTAAAATGTCAAATGCCTTGTTTAAATTTTTTTCTAAGTGTGCCATATTGCCATTTAAAATTTGCTCTGCATTTTTAAAGCATAGTTGGGGACACAGATATTTTCATGGCTTTGATCTGAGTTTATGAAAGTGTTTACCTATGGAAATGGCACATACTTAATCTGCAGTTCATTTCAGCTCACCACTAAGTTGTGCACTGAATGTCAGTGAACTGGCGTTTTATTTTGTTTGTTTGAGGTACTGGAGATGGGACTCCAATCTTAAGCATGCTTCTGCATGTCCTCTGTAACAGAGCTACATGATGGTTCTTGAAATATTTTACATTAAAAATCAATTTTCTCCTGAGGTCTAGGGATTTTTCAGTAAGAGGTCCATCTGTGCATCCTTTAGGATCAGAAGGAGCTTAATGATAAATCATACAGGCTGCCTTCCCCCCACCCCCTGGACAGCAGAAGGTAACTATGACTAGCAATAGCTTCCAGCTGTGAAGACTGTGTGTTTTACATACAGTGAACTCTTGCAGACTTTCATTGACAAAGGTGTTTATTTTTTTTTTTTTTAAGCTCCATTTCTCTGTTGTAGTAGCAGCAGCCTAGTTGTGCTAAGACAGCTGGGATCAGCTGATGAGATGGCAAACAAAACACCAAGGTGTTAATTGAAGCTTCTGTTGCTATGACAAACATGGCCAAAAGTAACTTAGGGGAAGAGAGGATTTATTTGGTTTATTTACACTTCAAGGTCACAGTCCATTTTGGGGGAAGTCAAGACAGGAACCCAACCAAGAATCTGAGAGCATGGGATGACCGGGGGTTGGAGTTGTAGGCTGTTGTGAGCTGCCCAGTGTAGGAACTAGGAACTCTCTCTTTGAATAACATAAGAAAAAATGATGACAAGAGCTGTGCCAGTTAGTTTTTGTCAGCTTCATATAAGCTAGTTTCATATAAGCTATCCTCCATAAATTTGACCTGTAGTCAAATGTATAGTTTTCTTGATTAAATGACTGATGTGGGAGGGCATGGTTCAGTATGAATGATACCATCCCTGGTATCATCATCCTGTGTTGTATAAGACAGTAGGCAGAATAGTCAAAGTGAGCAAGCCAGTAAACAGCATTCCACCATGGCTTCTGTTTTAATTCCTACCACCAGGTCCCTGCCTTGCATTTCTACCCTGTCTTTGCTTCATGATAGATAGTAATTGGGACATGTAAGTAAGCCAAATAAACATTTTCTTCCCCAAATTGCTCTAGGGGTATTTTATCACTGCAACAGATGCTAAATGGATAGGACCCTGGAAAATATTGAAGATACAATACATCTATGTATTGTATCTATGTCATGTATCTATGACAGATGAAGTGCATGGTATAATGAGAATAAGGTTTAGATTTTGCCTTCAAATGAAGAGCTGTTTATTAGTCATGATAGAAGAACAGAACTGATAGAATGAATCTCTCTCTCTCTCTCTCTCTCTCTCTAACTCTATCTCTCTGCACACACACACACACACACACACACACACACACACAGAAAAAGAGAGAGAGAAATAAAGGAAGAAAGGAAGGGAGAAAATGAAAGAAAGGAAGGAAGAAGAAAGACACACAAATAGAACAGGGTTATAGGTTGTGGTCCAGCTACACCATCAATGGCTCTCATCTACCAATAGAAATTCCAAGAATTCAGTAGTCATTCAGTTCATGGGGCTGGATGTCCCAGTGATTTTTAGTATAGACCAGAGTCTGGAAGTAGTATGCTATAATGTCAGTGAAGGAACAGACTTACCAGTAGGAGTGAGAACAAGGAAGCCAGAGCAGCAAAAGCTTCCTTCCTCCATGTTCTCTATTTAGGCTGCTGCCAGACAGTGTGGCCCAATTACAGGTGGCTTTTCCCACCTAAAAAGAATTGCATTGAAGGTGGGAAGGTGGATCTTCCCACTTTAAATTACTTAATTAAAAATCCCTCACAAATGCATCCAGATGCTTGGGTGTTAGTTAATTCCAAATGTAGTCAAGTTAACAACTGAGAATAACCATCACAAGATACAAGGAGTTCAGAACAGGAGCTTCTTGTTTGTTTTGGAGCATGGTTCTACTGAGTTCTCCACTGTGTACACTCCACAGGTAACATCTTCAGCTATCAGCTCTACCTGTGAGGGTGTTATCACTTCCATGGAACAAAAATTCAATAGTAGAGAATGAGCCTTTAATATTCATTAATCTATCTTAATTTAATTACATTATTTCTACTTATTCTCATGGTAAGATTTCAAGCCATGACAACTGAGAAAGTGTTATGATTTCCAGAAATTTTCAAGACTAGAGTAGACCTCATAAAGACTTCTCACAGCAGTATTTGTAAAAATATATCAGAACATCACATCTGAGATATAATTAAGGCAATCTGTAGTAATTAATATAAACTCCTAATTTTGCAAACACATAGAAAGAAAAGTAAATCTTCCTCAGTTTGACAATTCAAGGCTGAAGCAATTTCAATCCCTTTCATCAAAGCAGCTTCTTCCTGTGATAAAGACTACATTAAAAAACATGAAGTTTCATATTGATTCTCTCTATCTCCGTAGGTCTTCATCATTATGCATTATGATTCCAATCTCCAGAATTCACAGGATTGTTGCTGGGAGAGCAAAATGACTGGAGCATCATTTTTGACACAGGCTACAATCTGCAAGCTCAGTCCGAACTGTTTTGTGGTGAGTAGTTGCTTGAAATTCATATTTAAATTGCTCTTCACCCACACATTGGAATGAAGCAATTTAAATCCATAAAATTAGAGTTAAACAATGTCGCCTCAATACCATCCATCAGAGATTATTGCCTACTTAAAAAGAATTGAGCAAGCTATCAAGTCAACAACTATTTCTACTTCGTATTTTCTTCAGCTTAAATGGCTGTTAAGGTGTACCAATACATGTACAGATACATGTAGTAAGGGAAGCCAGAAAATAAAATATTTATTTACTTAATTGCCTCTTAAAGCTTATTATTGGCACTGTGATTTGAATGCAGAAAGTAGAATGCCCAAAGATCTGTCCTTATAGCACAGAGCCAAGTGCCCTGCATTAGGAAGCTGGTGATCAGGGATCTGGGACAACATTCATGGTGTCCTGAAACCTTGGTACCCTGGGATTTCCAGATGAAAGGGATAAGCTATATATCTATGACATCTAATTCACTCAATTTTTTTTTTTGCTGTAGTCCTCACCTGTTTGTGGGTGTTTGTATAGTATACATGCATGTATGCTTTTTTGTGTGTGTTGTATTCATGTGTTCCAGATCAGGATACATTCAGCACTCATGATCCATGCCTGGCCTTTTTGGAAATAAACAAAGATACAGCAAATGAGAAAAGCAGGGGGCATTGAATCAGCAATTGTTACAGGGGGAAGACCAGAGATCATCACTTGACCTCAGGAAGTGAGATAAGTGGGGAAACATGGCAAAAGGACCAAGTGTACCCAGACTAAAGGTTTTGGCATGGAGCATCTGTGCCCCCAAAAGGCTGGGTACATGTTTATAGCTGTAGATGTAGCTTTCTCTGGTTAGTGCTGGGAAGGAAATGCATACCCTAAATAGAGAAGCTGTGAATTAAGAGAGCCTTGCTCACTCAGAGACCATTTTCTTAAAAGGAAATCATTGATGCTATAGATTAACGCTAGTGAGAGCAAACTGATGGCCTACAGTGCCACGAATCCTGGATTCATATGGAAAGATAACCTACCTCCTGGAGGGTCCAGATCCAGGTACTGCTGTATACAATCTGGCCATTGTCCTGTAGGACAGTGAGTCTCTTATCTTGTATTCACACTGACACACTGAAGACCAACTATACTAGAAGTTGCTTTGCTTTTGGCCATTTCAGGACCCAGCTGAGATGACTCCATGATAAATTCACAGACCCAATGAGGTCTGTTGTCATGAGGCTGTGCTTTCTCTAAGAGTAACAGCTTTGCCTTTTTACTTACGCTAAAAGCCTTTGACTTGTGTGGCAGCCCAGCTGATTATCATTTGTCCAAGGAAATCTTTTCCCTTCTTCCTGTGTTCCTCACATAGACCAACGAAATGCCATGTGACAAATTCTGCCTCCATACTTCACTGTATTGCCCCATATATGTGTATGTGATGTGTGGAGGTATATGCATGTTTTCATGTATATGTACATACATATGTGGTACATTCATGTGGAAGCCTGAAGGTAATATTGGGTCTTTGCTTGATTTACTCATACAGGGTCTCTCCATGAATCTGGAGCTTACCAATCCTGGTTTATATCCTAGCCAGCTAGCTCCTGGGGTTCTCAATGCTGTCTCCTGAGTGCCAAGATTTCATACTTGCATAGCTTTTTACATGAGTTCTGGGAATGCAGACTCTTGTCTTCATCCTTCCTCAGCAAGAACTTTATCTATGGGGCTGTTTCCTCACCTCCCTGTGACCTCATCTCAATGTGACTTTCACCCATTGTAGATAGTTTATTAAATACATGTGCCATTCTGTTTGTCCTGATCTTGGCACTCTAGTCAGCACACTATAATGAACAACACCAAATAAGAGAAGGGGATTGGAACTGATATGTTTAGATTTTATTCATAAAGTTCTTCCAACATGCCACATGGCATGAAAGTGTGACATTAGAAATGTACACTGGGCGATCAACTCAAGTGGTCAAGCAGAACAGATATGATTAAAGTATTTTCAGTGTGTCCTCATGACATTTCAGAAAATGTCTCTACTCTGAGGTTATGAATTTAGCAAATTTGAAAGCAAAACCTGGGCCCTGCCTGACATTCAAAACTGTAAGGGTTTTTTTTTTTTAAGCTTTTATTTGTAATCAAGTGTGTGGCTCTGTGCCACAGTTGGACATTGTTTTTTGTTTTTGTTCTTTTTCATTTTTATTTTTTACTCTTTATTTCTTCTCACCCTCCCCTCCCTTCACCCAAATTCCACATGTAGGGCAATACCATCCAGGTGGGGTCATGTAAGTCTGTCAAGTCATTTGAAGTAGGGATCAGGACTTCTCTCCTGTCTCTAGGTTAAGGCAGTATCCCTCCATGGGAGATGTGTTCTCAATGTCCTTTTGTGCACCAGGAATACATCCTGGTTCTACTGTCTGAGGTCTGTAAGGGGTTCTTTTAATAATATTTGGGTTGTTATCTGGAATATAAGCACCTACCTGTTCCTAATGAAGACTCTTATAAGAAAAAATGTGACACACTAAGGTAAGAACCAGTCTTTGTGAAGATGCTGAATCTCAGAGAAATGACCTTGATTCAGATTCAAGGAACTTTGGTTTCTGGGCTCTCTGTAATTAAGAGTGATAGAGATTTGTTCACATATTGGGAATTGATGGTGGCAACTAAGTATCATTGGTTGCAGATCAAAGAATATCATTCTACCAAGGGAAAGCCAATCCAAGCATGAGCAGAGACCTCAGGGGCTGAGGATATGGTGCAGAGGGAAAAGAGCTTGCTTCACAAGCAAGAGGACCTGAATCTGTATCGCTAGTATCCATTTAAAAAACTGGACAAGGAGGTGGATGCTTGTAATCACAACACTGGAGAGTTAAAGAAATGACAATAACTGGGAATTTCTAACCAGCTAGCCTAGCCAATTGCTGAGCTCCAGGTACCATGGCAGATCCTGTCTCAAAAAAACATAATAGAGGAAGAACCTGGTGATGACTTATGCTCTCTATACACATACACCCATACCTCTGCATACAGAATAACAACATGTGCATAACACACCCAACAGAGATAGCATGTTAGAGGGAGATAAGCAAAGACAGAGAGACAGAGAACATATATTGTTTTAAAGTGAAAAACATGATTGTATTAGATACCAATTTGGAGATGAATTCTGTGTCTATTTATGTTTAAGTCTATATGTTAATCTTAGTTTAAACTCCTCAAACTATTAATGTCATGACTTATTTTTAAATAATACTGTGTTGTGCTTTGAAAGTGAAATGTTTTACATAGACTCATATTTGAACATCTGAGCCCCAAATGATGCTGCTATTGTAGGAGGTTTGGAACGACTAGAGGAAGTGATTCATCATAGTGGAGGGTTTGAGGTTTATATCCTTGACTCACTCCCATCCTTTTCTCTGCTTCCTAATCCACCTGGATAGGAACAGATTCCCACCACGACAGTCAGAAGCCATTTCTGTTCCCATGCCTTCCCTACCATGATAGACTGTATCCCCTAAAACTATGGATGGACCTGCATACATCTTTCCTCCCTTACGTTGCACAAATCAGACATTTTATTGGGTGAAAGGAAAATATTCAGGTCATACAGACCTGCTTCTGATCGGCTAGGAGAAATCCTTATTGAATTTGTAGGATTATAAATTGACAAGATTTTAGAAAGAGGTGCATACATATAGTTTCTCAAATATGAACTCAAATGATTGTGTGTATTCCCCAACAGTATACCTACAGTAAGCTGTGTGGTGCTTTTGTTGTTTTGTGTTTTACTTGAAACTTAATTACTATCATATCCTTAGTGATCAAAAGGACTTCACCCAAATTAATCCATTATTTAATTAATACTTACAATTTTTTAACAATTGGGGGCAATTTGGTAAAGGATAACAGCTGCTTGTGTGCATAATTGAGAGTGTATTAATTAAGCTCATCAAATTGGAGAAAAAGATAGATTTAGAGAGATACTTAATGTTTTGTTTTGTACCTCACAGCTGTGATGCAGAGTAGAAAAAAAGAATTCAGTATTATTCTAGGGTTAGTTATGACTGTTACATGGTGTTGTAGGTGGTGACATTGTAATATTACTTTACATGTGTCTAGAACATGTGGTCTAATGAACTGTGTGTGGCTTCCACGAGTTGTTTTATTACATCATTACATTAAAAATTGAACCTTTGTATATGTCTATGTGGGAATAGAGGCATGTGAGTGGAGGGAGGCCAGAAAGGGACACTTAATTCCCCAGAGCTGGAGCCACATGTAGTTGTGAGCTACCTGACATGGATGCTGGAAACTGAATTTGACTCCTCTGAAAAGTGCTCTTAACTGCTTAACCATCTTTCCAGTCCTTATTACATGATTTTATATCATTGTCTACCAACACCCTGGTTTGCTAAGACTGTTCAAAACTAATTTTGGCCAGTACTGAAGAAATTAGTGATCTAATTAGAGGAAAATAGGGACCTTATTTTTCAGCATAGAGAGATGGGCTATATGAGTCACAAGGTTTTCCCTGTTTGATCAAGTGTCAAGACAAGGATGGCAACTTGATAGAGTGGATATCTCTACCATTCTTTAGGCAGGACCATGGACAGCAGAAAACTTTCTTAGCAAGGACCCACATCATTTTCCCAATCTTGCCCACACAGTTTCCAGGAGTCACTATCAAGTAGACAACATTCTGAGTTTTATATCATTTTAATACAATACCAAACTGACTTCTCAAACATTTTTTAGGGCCCATGTCTCTGTTTCCTATCATTTCTTGCCTTTATCTATAGTCTAGGTACTGGAGTAATTTTAGAAGTGATGAATAAGTGAGAATATCTGTTACTGAATTTATGATTGAATTGGGGAAGGTGGAAATAATCTATAAGGTATTAATGAAACTTCCACTCTAATGTTACAAATGTAATCCTAGCTTCCAAGCCTTTTTTATTTCCCTGATTTCCACAGATGATATGTTGGAGGTACAGTGAAGATTAGTGGAGGAGAAGGAAAGTTGACACTGCTCACAACCAATTGTAGGCACTGAGATGCAGTTCTTATTTCTTTTCCAAGCATCTCCTTGTATCCATACATCACATGGGGCATGGTCAAGTGTACATTATCTATGTATTTCTTGTTCTTGCGATATACTGTTCTACTACCTGCCCAGCCTATCCTCACCTCAAGCCTTTGTGCCAGTCAGTGTAAACTATCCCTCTCATCTGGCAGAGAACCCTGACAGCAATGAGATTCTAGCATTCTTCTGGACCTGTGGCTTATCACCATCACTATTTTCCTTACTAAGCTTCCTGATGCTCACTTGTCTTTTTGGTTGCTCTTGTTCCTGTGTCTGTCTCTTATAATTCAGATTCAGGAGCACCAGCTCTAACTTTATCTCTTCTCCTAGGTCATGATTCCCCCTTTGCCCTTAAATCTGCTTAATTTTTAATTCTGCATTGAATAAAGGAATCAGTTCCCTTTTTTAGCCAGTGCTTTCCTCACAATTCATTTCACAGAAGAAACTCCATTTCAGATATTTTAGCAAGATTGGATGGTAGTGAAATAGGCCATCAGTAGAGGTATTTGGAGATGTCACCATAAATGACCATATTTGGTGATTTAATTTATTCTCATTTTATTAGTCAGTATGTGTGGTAGTTTTATTTAAACTTTATATAAGCTAGAGTCATATAGGAAGAGGGACTTTTAATTGGAAAAATGTCTCCATAATATTGACCTATAATTAAGTCTTTTTATTAATGATTGTTGAGGGAAGATATAGCACATTATGTGTGTTGCCACTGGTGGGCTGGTGGTCCGGAATTGTGTAAGAAAGGAGGCTAAACAAGTCATAAGGATCAAGGTGGTAATCAGCGTTCCCTCATGGCTTCTTCTTCAGTTCCTGCCCCCAGTTTCCTGCCCTGAGTTCCTTCCCTGACTCCCATCAGTATGGACTGTGACCTGAGAGTTGTAAACTGCAATAATCACTTTACTCCTTAAGTTGTTTTTTATATATGGTATTTTATCACAATAGAAGACCTAACTGAGACACAAGAAGTGTTGCAATCACAGGACTTAAAATGGTTCTATCTAAAATATTAATGTTCTGATATATTTGCTTTTGGGGGATAAAAAGAAAAAGGAAAAGACAAATTTCAAAACACTCCACATCTCAGGGGAAGATGGCATAAGCATAACTGTTCCAAGTGCTACACTCTTAATCCTTCCAAAACTAGAGGGCCAGTGAAATCAATACCTACATTATTAGATACTGAAATTTGACCTCTTCACACACTTCAGATATTGATCCTAATGCCAAGAATAATGAGCACAATCCATTAGGGGTCACAGAACATTCAATTAGATTATAAATGAACTCAGTATGTTGCCTGCTGGTGTAGTAGAACTTAATAAATATTTATTAAGATAATTAGGTAACGGTATCTGGAATGTTTTATTCATTTAAAGTGTTTCTGATTGATTAAAACATTTTCACAGTGCTATCCATATTTCTGTAGTTTTCAGTTCTGGGTTCTCTTCTTCCTATATCACTTACTCCAGCCTCTGCTGGTAGGCACCTAATATTTTTTATGTGAAAAAATGATAAATTCAGCAAATAATTAAAGAATGAAAAGCATATTTTAACTTTTTTTTGGATGGGGTTCTTGGGGTAACTATCAATTTCATTGTCTTTCATATGTTTTTATGCTTTCCATAATAACTATTTATTGATTCATGGATGGTTTAAAATGCTTAAAAAAAACTCAAATACTCCTACTCCTAAAAATTTACTCAGTTAACAGTATAATGTTATTTCCCATTCTGGAGACATTACTATGCAATCTATAAATGTTCTTTGTGAATATAAATGCATAACAAAATTGTTATAATTAATAAAGCTGTATTGCTAATGTCTTGAGTTTACTAAAATCAAACACAGAGATATTAGAATTAGTCACTAATAAAAGTATGAGAAGAGGATGTTTCTATAATCAACAGTGGTTACCCAGATGAAAGCATCCCATCCCATTTACTGCAGAGTCATTCTGTTTAATTGCATGAGGAAAATGTCTTTCTGGTGGGTTATGCAGGTAAGCATTTCTTCTCCACTATGATTAGGATGTCGTCTAGCACACTCACACTTTGAAGAGAGCACTTTTGATTCTTTCATTTCTGACTGAATTGCTAAAAGCCAGACATTGTGTGGAAATTGATGTGGAGACTAACCTATTCCAAGCGCAATCATTTAGTATGCTGCAGGTGTACTCAGCTTCCCTTTGAAGTCTGTTCAAGAGAAAGTCACATGCTTTGCAACAACATAGAGCTCATTCTTTTGGATGGCACTCAGAGTTTATCAATTTGTAGAGGTCATATCCAGAGCAAAACTACAAAGAATCACATTCTGCAAGCACACATGCCCTTTGCTGTGTGGGGCACTTAGCTAAAGTAAGGTGAGTTAGGTGGAGATGAGTAGGCACAAAGAAAAGGAAAAGCAAAGACAATATTGACTTAGCCACTCTAAATGTGTATTTCACTTTTATTCTTTGATTTATAAACCAAATGTTTAGTTATAATAACATTTATCATCCTCTCACTTGAAATGTGTTCTGTGCCTGGTAATTCTGAAATAATATTGGTAATAGTGATGATGGTGATGGTGATTAATGATGATGGTGATGATGGTAGTGATTGATGGTGATGGTGATTGATAATTCTGATGTTGATAGTTATGGTGATAATGGTGACAAGATGATTGTGTTTTTTTCTTAGGATGAATTGTTATAATGATTATTGGTGGTTGGTGGTCCTGATGATGAAATGATGATGGTAGTTGCTGCTGCTGATGATGAAGAAAATGGCAATGATGAAAAGATGTTTGTGTTTTCTGAATATGTATCCTCGCAACTCTTGGAGAAATTGTATAATTAATGTATAATCATATGGGTTTAATTGGGACTGAATTGTTAGTAACACTATTTACTCATTGACATTTACCTCTAGCATTAGCTGTGTCCAGGACTTGGTGAAATATTTGTAATTATTTTGTGACTCCTGAGGTCATGTTCCAAGAAAGTTTATTTCTTCTGTCACTACTGTGACAGAATTTCTTCTGTCACCACTAAAAATAAATCATGATGTAGGGTGGGGGTAGGTCAGAGGAGCACATTCCTGCCCTCTTGACTCCACTGATAAGAAGGGGCAGCTTTATGTGTGAGAAGGAGTCTTGACTCCAACAGCAGTTGGCATAATGCTTTGATATACAGATCATCAATCCAAACTTTCCCATTGGAAACCTATCTCTCCATTTTTCTTTCCTGTTCCATTTTGACTAAAGTTTAGAAACCAGCTAGTTGAGTCTGAGAATTGATTTCGAGGACAAACAGCATTGCAATATCTGCTCTGTTCCATGTGTCTTTCAAATTCCTTTGATTAAGTTTCTGTCTTTCTTTCAGAGCTACCTCTTTCCCATGAATGCTTCATCACCAAGGGCTTTGGCATAGGCAGGGGGTCATGGTCTGACTTTTGCTACAGCACAGTGTAATATTCATATTGGAGTGTATCAGTTTATCTGTCATTAATTATTCACTCCATGAGTGATTCTCCACTTCTTTTTTAATTAAAAAAGTAAATAAATAAATAAATAAATAAATAAATAAATAAAAAAGCAAGTTGTTACAACCCAGTCTTGCCCCCTTGAAACTCAAGATCCTCTTGACTCTGTCTCCTGAATACTGAGATTTGAGGAGTGCACCAGCTGGTTGGTTTACTTTTCTGGCTTCTGATTTCATCAGTAAAGTGAGTACAAAACTCTCTGTCTCTGTCTCTTTCTGTATGTCTGTCTCTTTCTCTCAGAATCATACCAAATGAAACCAGGTTATAAAGGCAGCACTCAAAATGTTTTCCTGTTACCATGAGTATATAACACAGGAAAACCTTTTCCTGGGGTGACTCATTGAACACAGAATGTTCTGGAGGAGCAAGAAAGATAATTGTTTTGTGGGCCAAACAAAAAACATGGTATACTTTCTTACATCTTTCCTTGCCCTGGGAATTTACTACCTCAGATAAAAATGGAGTGAGGGAGGCAATAGGAAGAAAAATGGGAGGCATTTTGAAAACAGGAAAGATATTTGCCCATAAACCAACCAGAGAGTGGGATACATATCAATCTCGAATCTCTGGAACACTGGCCAATATCTTTACTGAGATTGACATTTTCTACAGAACTTTGTGATTTATAGCAGAAACATCATAAATTTTAGGGAATGCCAGTATTCTAATGGGATTGGAGAGAAAGATCACTGTGGGCACTATGTGGGCACTATGACTGTCTTGAGTTCCAGATATTTCTAGAATGTGTATTGTGGCTTGAATATAATACTCCCTACACAGGATTCTGTCTTTAAAATCTCAGAGTCTCCCTGACTGTGGAAACTCTGAGAAATAGTAACTAGCTGAAGGAAGTAGGTAATTGGGGGAAGGTGCTGTCTGGCCCTGAGATCCGGTATTTCTCTCTGCTTCCTGTTTACAGTGATTTAAGCATCTCTGCTTTACGCTCCCCCCCCCCACTCAGGATGGACTCGACCCTCTGAAAGCATGAATCTCTTCCCCTTTAAGTTCTTTATGTATGTCATAGATTTTTGTCATGGTAACAAAAAATGAACAATATGGTATTTTAAAATTATTTGTTGTCTGAAGCCAGTGTGTCCACATGTTCACAGAACAGTAATCCAGGAGCTGCAGAACTGGAGGCACAGTTGGGGAGATGGCTCAGTGAGGACCCAAGGCTCATATCTCTATCACACATATAAAGCCCAGGTGAGATGATGCACAGTTGTAACAATTCCACTGGGGAGGCAGAGACAGGTGCAACCTGCTGGCCAGCCAGTCTAGATGAAAGATAAGATGCAGGGTCAAGGAGAAATCCTGTCTCAAATAACAAGGTAGAGTGAAATAGAAGAAGACATCTGACAGGAGAAGTTTACCCCACACATATGTGCACACAAAAATGCACATAGATACACACCTGAGCACACAACAATATAGCAACATACATATACATACCTGTACATGCATACACACACACCTATGCATATATACATCATACATACACTGACATACACACATGCATGCACACACATGTATATACAAACACCACACACACACACACACCACACCATAGTATTGTCATTTCTCCATCTCCTCCACAACTTAGTAACTTGAGTTCAGGAAACAGGTTTGCTTTGTGTTCTCTCATGAACTCACAAATAACCTTATATTTATAGGAGAAACAAAGCAAATACCATTTATCTTACAAAACTCATCTGCCTGTGTACCTGTGATTCAGCCATAGTTTCTCACACTCCCTTCATTTCCTGAGCCTTTGCTCCAAGCTCATTCCCCAGGCCTCTTCTGGAACTGGTCTCTCAGGGTTAGCAGAGTCTTTATGGCTTTAAGAGCTGTGAAGACTGCCCTACCATTTCTTCTTTCTGATATTTTTTTGCCCTCCCCTGGCTTCTGTTATGGTGTGTTCCTTACTATCTTGCCTTTGCTATAATGTGTTTCTTACATATTTCTTCTTCCTGACTTCTGTCCTATTAATTTCATTCAATTCATCCAGTCAGCTGTTTCTATATTAAAGCTTGATCACATTTCTTCTTTTTAGTCTAGAGACAGAGACTAATAAACATGGCCTTTAGTCTGAGAAATTGATGGCAACCCTGAGCCTCATTTTCCGAGGGCTTTATCCGGCCACTCTCTGTTAAATAGAATTCATGGAAACACAGGGGAGTCTCTCAGATGGTGTTGTGCTGCTACTAGCTCGGAGGCTGTTGGAGAGAACAATCAGTGGATGGGTCAGACAAGCTCAATATTTCAATCTGAAGGAGTTTCACTGTATTAGAATTAATTCTGTGAGAGAAGGCTGTGCCAGGCTACTTGGTATTAGCAATAAAAGTCAGAGTCTAAGGAAGCAAGAGATTGTTGGGTAATTCTTATTAGAGGTGACTGATAGAAGGCATCTTTCCATATTCAAACTTGCTAGTGAAAGATCATATCTTAAACACCCACTGAAAGATGCTATCAAAATACAGAATGAGGAAATCCTTGCAGAGAAACAAATTATAAGTAGTCAGTATGACAGCATAATTTTAGTGCCTTCCTAGAACAATAGCAGTGCTAGCTGTCAACAGCTATTTATTCATGCATGCTAGGGATATATGGTCTTGATCTCACTGTAAATTATTATGTAGGGGACACTTTGTGGATTATTGATAATTGAATAATATTAAAATATAATCTTACATTTGTGAGTGTTTGCAAATGTGTGGGTACTATATGCACCTATATGTTTGTTTGCACTTTTCAATGTACATAGGTACAGAGGCCAGAGAAGGACAGCATGTGGTCCGTTCTGTCTCTTTCTACTTTATACCTTTGAGGTATAAACCTGTTGTTTTGCCATTAGACTGAGTGGCTAACAAGCTACAGGAACAAACCTATATCAGATCTCTCAATGACAGACTAGTTATAGATACACATGGCCACACTCAGCTTTTATATTGGTGATAGGGGATCAGACCTAAAGTTCCATTCTTACATAGCAACGTCTTTTACATACTAAGGCATCCTCCTAGCCTTAACCCTTTGTTTTCTAAGGATAGCCTGAGATCTTGTTTCTTACCTTATTTGGTTGTTAATTGATGTTTTGTATTGCATCAGTTTCAGGAAAAATTGCTAAGTTGATCATAAGGAATAGATGAATCCTACTTGTTCTGAAGATCAAGCTGAACAAAAGGTAAAAAACTCTATGAGGGTTTGCTGTCAAGTGCTTAGTGCTGTTCTCACCCTTCATCACATGAGGGCATGTTGGAGAACTGGGAAATGTTCCTGGGAAAGGGCATGGAGAAATTCCCCTCCTCTTTTTGTAAGGGAATAGCAACTATTATCTGCATGTCAGGGCACATGAGTCAGGGGAGGCCTCAGACAGTTCCTTAGATACATGTCTGGAAGAGAGACGAATTCTCCACAGTCACAATGTGTGGCATGATGAAAGTATTCTGGGAGGATTTGGAATAGTCCTTTGACAGTAAAACCGATGTTCTCTCATTGAAAGTTGCTGGATGGGAGAGGGAGAGAGAACAAACAGGGCCAGATCAAAGTGAGGTGTTTGCTTCCCCCAATTTGGAAAGAATACACAGTTTCCTTTACAGGAGATATTGAATAAGGTCAGACTTAGAACATCATGGTCTTAGCAACAAGGGGTGTTTCTGGAAAATTACAGCTGGAGGTAGAAGAACTCAGAGAGGTCAGCAACATCCACTGAATTTAAAAAACAAAAACTTCTGTGCAGAGGGCGGTGTGTGTGTGTGTGTGTGTGTGTGTGTGTGTGTGTGTGTGTGTGTGTGAGAGAGAGAGAGAGAGAGAGAGAGAGAGAGAAAGAGAGAGAGAGAGCATGTGTCTGAGGTGTTGTAGAGGGCAATCCATAGGAATTGTCTATTTCTCTCCATCATGTGGATCTCAGGGATTGAACTCAGGTTGTCAGATTTGGCAGCAATTCATTCAACCACTGAAGCATCTCACCTTCCCCATTTTATGGTTTTAAAACATGTCACATTTTCAGAAATTCACATTAAAATCTTAAACAGAAAGTGAAGAGAATCAACAGAAAAATAATCTGTTCTTTAACATCCACTTTCTGGAACAGGATCTTTGTCTATAATGCATGCTGGCCTCTAACATCTGATCCTCTTGCCTCAGCCTCTTAAGTGCTAGTTTGCCCACCAAGCCTAATTTATCCTTGATTTCTACATTTTTGGACCTATCTTCCTACTATATTTTATTTGTACATTGATGAGTGGTTTTATATTATACTCACTACTGTAGAATTTTCTATAACTTCTGCAACATGGGCGGAGTGGGGAGAGACAGACAGACAGGCAGGCAGAGAAACACTAGGAGAACCATTCCCACACACAGAAAGAGACTGAAGAGTGAGGCTGTCCTCGCCAAACACTAAGTGCTACGGCACACAAATGCATCACTTTAAACTAGCCACTACTATTTTAAAGCAGTAATGTAATTTGACTTTTACTGTTTAGTATTAAGTTTTTAATACTTCTATATAAATGTCTATTTAGAGTTAAACTTATCCAGTTTGAAGCCCAGATAATACTTGTTTCCAAAGATGTGCTACTGAAATACACAACAGTTACACAAACCAATACAGTAATTGTTACAAATATGTATCTGATTGTTAACCTGCAGCTTGAATTTCCATGATCCTGCAGTTCTCTTTTTAGGCATCTGATCACTCTTTTCTGCCTATCTAAGCAGTTGCTGGGCCAATCATTTCTTTTCCTAATCTTGGGTCAACGGGGCATAGCTGCTGTCTTTGAGCTGATGGAGATTTGCTTTGCAAAGAAAGAGGTAACATGCTATGTAGTTTTTAATTCCAATTTTATTGTTAATGATTGCTGACCATTCTTTAATTTACATCCGTGTGTGTGTGTGTGTGTGTGTGTGTGTGTGTGTGTGTGTGGTTTGTGTGTGTGATATATATGTGAGTGAAGGTGTGCACATGCAACATTGTACATGTACAAATCTTTAGGATTTGAGTCTGCTCTTGCCCTTTGTCTTTATTTTGAGTCAGGGTCTCTCTTGTTCCCAATGTTCTGTTTATTCCAAGCTAGATGACCCATGAGCTTCTGCATGGTTCTTTTGTTGCTTCTTACTTCTCAGTAAGAATGTTGTGATTACAGATGTGTACTTCAACTGGCTTTTTACAGGGATCTAGGAATCCAAATTCAGGTGGTTAGGCTTGTGGGTCAAATACTTTTTACCCACTGAGCTCTCTCCAGCATCTTCAATAATATTTATCAGAGATTTTCATTTCTGATAATGTTAGAATTAGATATTTAGACAAAACCTCCTTGGAAACATCTCATAAGAAAGCAAGAATCTTCCTGGCCATGTGCCAAAGGCAAATGAAAGAGAGAGAGAAAACAGGCAGATAGTTCCTAAGGGTTTATGTGAGTATTGTGATTTAGGGCTGATGGTGTGTTTTAGGTATGGAGACAAACAGAGGATGCTTCAGTTACCTAAGATTCCAAAGGCAACCTTCTTGTAGTGGGTGTGAATTAAATACCCATGTCCACCCTTCCTGCCACAGTGTGGAAGTGGCTGCTTTGGATCTTACTTTAGGTTCCCATGAGCAAACATTAGATTTTTTTGCCAATGTGGTAAGAGAAACAGAACAAGCAGAAAAGAGCTGTCCTCTCTCTGTGTCTCATCTATTATTGGTCTATTCATCCATCTATTCATAGATCCATCTAATCATCTGCCAATATTTTATTGATCTGTCAGTCATGTCATCTATCATCTATTATTTGTCTCTATCAGTAATTCATTCTCCAACATATATTCATTAACTGAGGAGCAAAGAGGTCAAGACAAGGCTGGAGAAAACCACCAGAACAGCTGACCTGAACAAGGAAGAGCTCATGGATCCCAGACTGACAGCTTGGAAACCAGCAGAGGATAAAACCAGGGCCCCTGAACATGAGTGTCAGTTAGGAGGCCTGGGAAGTCTTTGGGGCCTCTGGTAGTGAAATAGTATTTATCCCTAGTATATGAATGGACATTGGGACCCTGTTCTCCATACAAGGATACTCTCTGAGCTTACACACATTGGGGAGGGCCTAGGCCCTGCCCCAAATGATGTGACAGGCTTTGATGATTCCCCCATAGAAGGCCTCACCCTTTTTATGGAGCAGAAGAGGGATGGGATGGGGGTCTGTGGGGGGTATGGGAAGATTGGAGGAAGAGGGAACTGTGATTGATATATAAAATAAGATTGTTTCTAATTTAAATAGAAATATCTAGAAATCAAAAAATACAATAATCTATTATATACATCAGTTGTTTGTTATTAATTAGTTTACTACTCATTATCCCTGTATATCTGTTTATTTACTCTAAGAGATTGGACAAGACATTTATGACCATTGAGGTAGCTTGTTAATTACTATCTGTCAAGTGGAGACCTGGTAAAGCTGTTAGTTTAATTCAATCCAAGTCTGATGGCCTGAGAACCAGGAGCTGAGAGTATCAGTCTAAATATGAAGGAGGGGAAGTAAGGAAGGATGTCCAGTTCAGGGAGTGAAGCAGAAAAAAAGGGGAGAATACCAATGAAACAGAGAAAAATTAACACACTTCCTCCCTGTAGACTTTGCTCCATTCAGATCCTCAAGGTATTAGATGATACCTAGTTGTCTAGAGGACAACAGAATGAGCTCACTGATTTTTGTGGAAACTTTATCGAGCAATAATCTCTATTGACCTACCCGAAAGCATGTTTATCTGGGATCCCTGTGGCTCCCTAAAATTGACACATGTTAATGACCATAGAGACAAGTTTGAGGAAAAGTTGTTATTGACAGGTACAGTAGCTGCTCTGTTATGGACTTTCAAATTTCTTCAAAAGCTAATACCTTCTCCTCTCTGGTGATGGTAGGCTGCAACAATACTTGTCCTCAGCTATGTAACTCATCATTCCAGCTTGCCTCTCCCATCCATGACAAATGCTACCCCAGGTGCCTCCATCATAGGATTCCTAGTCAGCAAGCATTAAAGAAGTGGTCAGGTGCTGAGGAAGACTAGCCAGACAGCAAGACAAACAAACAAACAAACAAATCAGTCCCAGTGTCTGAAACAATAATCAGTCCTCAGCCATCCCTCTAGGTGAGCAGTACTTTACCTCACTTTATTCACACAAGTCTGTGTAATGGGAGCAGGTTGATTCCCCAATTTTTCACTTTATAAATGGAGGCCTGGGAGCACAATGGAAGTTGCTTAAGGCAGTATAGCACAGGAGAGTCACTGCTGGATTTCCACGTTTACCACCATGCTGTTTGGTAGGTGTGGTAATTTCCTCATTGCTGTGATTATGTGTTTGACAAGAGCCAGTGTACCAGTTACTTTTCTGTTGCTGCAATGGAAGACCATGGCCAGAAGCAAGGTGAAGAAACTAGTATTATGTTCCAGATTGTTAGAGTCCATAGAGTGAGGAAGGCATCGCTGCAAGAAGCCAGAGCAGGAAGCACAGAGAGCACCTCTCAACCCCACACAAGAAGCAGGCAGAGCAAGCAGAAAGTAGGGCAAGCCCACCCCAAGTGGTGTACTTCCTCAATCAGGGCTCTCTGTCATAAAGGTTTCACAACCTCCACAGATAATACTTGCAACCGGAGCAACTGATTGTTCAGACACATTAGCCATTGTGTGTCTGGGCAGGGAGGAACACAGGACAACAGCAACCTAAGGTAGGAAGGGCTTATTTTGGCTCATAGTTTGAAGGTCCAGTCCATCATGATGGAGAAGTCATGGCAGCAGTAGTATGAGGTAACTAATCACTTAGTAACTGTCAGCAGGAAAATAATTGAGGTAAATGCTAGTACTCAGTTTACTTTTTCCTTTTTATTTAGTTCAAGACCCCAGACCATGAAATGATGCTGCCCATATTTAGGGTGAGTCTTCCACAGTTTATACAATCAAGAAACTCCCTTACAGACATGCCCAAAAGTCTGTCTCCTAGGTGATTCTAGATTCTGTCAAATTGAGATCAATTAAAGCAATCACAGTAGGGAAATCTCAGAAAAAATATTAACTAAGATGTGATATATTTAACAAGTTTGTACAAATATCATGACTTCAAAATCAGTAGTTTGGTGATGAAATAAAACGTTGTGCAATAATTATTAATTAATGAGCATGACAAGCTATTGATTCAAATAATGAACCAGTTGCTAGATGGATCTCATAATTCTATTAATAAAGATAAGCTAGATACAGTAACAATTGGCAATACAAAAAACACTCAAGGTAAAGTTAAATAAATGAGCTACCTCCACTTCAGACTGGCCATGGAATGTAAGAAATATTTCACTTTTCATTTGGGTGTGGTGATAAAAGCCTATAACTCCGACACTTGGAACTTGTTGGCATGAGGATCATGAGTACCATGCTAGACTAAGCTACATACCTATATTCTACTTCTTAAAAATTCATATTTTTGCTCTTATCTTTTCATTAGAATTACACAAATATTGTTTACTCAACATCACTTTGAGTTGCCAAAATGTTAATTAACAGTTTTTCTCTGTTATCATTATTATAACATACTTACCTCTTGGCTTTGTATTTACAAATATTAATGAAGCCAGAAATGCTGTTGGTTTCTAAAGTGAAACACAAGGAAGTAGCCATGCACACATTGTCTGTGGGACCTGAAAAACCCACAAACCACAGGGATGTGGAAGAGCCAGCTCTAAGCCACGGCTCTCTTAAGAGGTGCTGCAGACACCATGTCTGCTTTTCTGAGGAGTGTTGTTCTGAGAACAGTTTCTTTGAGGGACTGGGATGAGGACTGTGACCAAAAAGTTATGCTGTAAGCCGGTTCCCTCTACAGGTTCCATAGGTGGTGTCTGAGACTTGGGTTGCTGTGAAATGCAGAAAATGGTGAAAAACTCTGTTGTCCTTTGTTTATAAATTGTCCCACAGGTTCATGTGTTTGACACTTGGTCCAGGTGGTAGCGCTAATGGGAAAGTTTTGGAAGAATTAGGAGGTGGATTCTTACTTGAGCAAGAGTTGGCCTTTAAGTTTTATACCTGAGCCCAACTTTCTGTCTCCTATCTGCTTCCTAACTATCTATGTGATGTGAGCATACATTTCCTCCTCTCACAGCCATGTTTTGGTTGCCATGACAGGTCATGTCACCTAGTACTATAAGCCAAAGTAAATCATTCCAGGCACCAGAATGTCGATAGAAAATTGTCTAGATAAGGTCCACATTAAGTATATCTATGTTTGGACTATATTAATATGGGGGGACTTATAGTCAGGTCAGGGGAGACCCAAAAGTCATTTATGTCCCCCTAGTTTGGGGGACATAATATCGCAGAGCTGGCTAGTAGGCCTGCAGACATTTATTTTCCCTCCTTTCTTGGCTGTGGATATAACTAACTGCTTCAATTGATTTCCCCAAAATGCTGGATTGTAATTTGGAATTGTTAACTAAATTAAACCTTTCTCCCTTCAGCTATTTATTAGTTACCCCAAGGTTTTATTTGATCTCACACTTCAAAATATGTGCGAGTCCAACATAGTGGGGAGGGCAGGCAACAGGCAGCTTTGACAGTGAGAGCAGAAGATGAGTGCTCACCTCAATCACCAGTATGAAGCAGAATGAGAAAACAGGAGCCATAGGGGCTTTTACTCTCTTAGCTTGTTCCTACTCATGTGTTTCCCACCATCTGGGGACCAAGTGTTCAAATGCCCAATTCCATAAGGGGCATTTTCCATTCAAAGCAGGATAGTTGCTTTTGTCAAGGTATTTAATTACAGTAATGGGCAGAAAACTGGGACACTCCCTTAAGTCCCTTGAGTTGTGTATGGAGTAGGGTTTTCTGCCCACCGCCTGGTCTTGTCCCGCCGCTGCACCAGCCCCAAATATTACACAGAGACTCTGTATTTGATATTATGCTGCTGGCCTGTTACTTGTTTCTTATAGGCTAGCTCTGTCTTAAGTATTAACCCATTTCTATGTATTTCCATGTGATCTTACCAGTGAGTGGCAGCTGGCGGTTCTATTCTCTCCAGACTCTCTATCTTGACTCCTCCTTACTACTTCCTCCAATCCTCCTTGTCTGCTAGTCCCACCTATATTGCTTTTCTATTGGCCAACAGTGCTTTATTCATTAAACTAGTATGAGAAATATATACAGAATGATATCTCCCATCATCTCCTCTTTTCTGTCTAAAATAAAAAGAAGGGTTTTAACCTTAACATAGCAAAATATATAACATAACAGTTATCAAATAAGAATCACAGTTGACAATATTTAGTCCATTAACATTTAGCAAGATTTAAGAAACTATTCTATCATGTGTCCTATATTTGTGAGTCTAAAGTCCTATGTGTAACTTATCTTTAAGTTTAACTAAGGAAAACTATAACCATAACTATCTATCTTCAACTCCTTCAAAGACCACAGAAGGATAATATATAAACTCTAGAAATGACAGAGACATCTTGCTTTGTCAGTCACCTGAAGTTCTTTTGTAATCTTCCATCTTCAGCCCATAGGCCATAGTGTGTCTGGCAGACTCTTCAGTAAAGCAATAAATTTTAAACTGTTTGTTAGTCACTTTTCTCTGTGTCCTGAAGACTATCTGGAAGACTCTTCCATGAAGCAGGAACTCTGTAGCAATGTCCATCTTCAATCAGCAGTTACTTTTCTGTGGGTCCTGCATGTCCAGTTTATACAGCATAAAGTCAAACAGTCCAGACAAGAGCAGTATCTTGTCCAAATGTCTAGTCTTGCCATATTGAAAGTAAACTCCATATCGAGTTTCTTCAATGTCCATCTTCCTTTTTGACACCAGGAGCATTTATGTCTTGCTGTCAAGAAAAACCCTAAATCATTTTAAATGCCATATTCTGTAGGTCTTTGAAAGGTTTGAAGAATTCCTGTCCATCTCAAATATATCTCTATATATCTAGAAATCTTAACTAACTTAACTATAATATCTGACTATCATAGGTACTATATATAATCTGTATTGAATTATACATTACATTTTTAAATGAGCTATATAAACACAATACCTAAATAAGAGGAGAAATATTCATATCACAAAATTGACATTAAATTGTATCAATAAATGAAAATCCATCCCAAAACAAAGTATTTATATCTATACCATAATCCCCTTTTTACCTTTAAAAAGAATTGGCTGTGATCATTAACCATTTATAACCAAGTCCATTTAAGTGAAAACAAACATTTATAAACAATATTTGGGAATTTGGGCATCGTTCTTTCCAAACTACTTCCTGCTGATAGGGGGCGCTGTCATGGGGGATTCGAAGAAGAAGCAGAAATCCTGGCTGTAGTCTGCAAAGCTGCCTTGTTCAAGCTGTTTTGAATGTTGGATCACCAGGAACTCTGTTTCAGGGGGTATGGCTTGATCAAACCATATTAGTCTGGAAGGAATCCACAGCTTTTCATTTTCTGTGGAAACAAAAACAGAAATCCTTTTCCCCAGTAACTTGTCCTTGAACTTAAATTTTGGAGTCAAAGCATTTTTAAAATATATAAATTGAATTAATCCAGCAGCGTTTGTTTTAACAGTTATTATTTCCTCAGCAGTCAAAAGATGCAAAGACAATATAACTCCATACAGTATCCAGATTCTCTCTGAGCTTTTCATCTTTAAGTGGCTTTATTATTACTCTCTTTCTTCTATTTTTTCATTTTTTGAGACAGGGTTTCACTGTGTAACTCTTATCTGTCCTGGAATTCACTCTGCATACCAGGTTTACTTGGAATCACAGAGATCTGCTTGCCCCTGTCTCCTGAGTGCTGGGATTAAAGGCGTGTTCTACCACACCCAGCTCTTCTCTGTCTTTTTAAAACCATTTTATTTCTTTTCTCTCCCAAGCCTACATATATTTTAGAACATACTGTAAAACTTTAGCACTTTTTCTTAATGTGAATCTGTCTTTACTGTAAATCTTTATCTTTTTGTAGCCACGAGTCTTTTATCTGGTAAACAACAACATTGCTAAAGTGAGAATCATAGCTGTGTTAGCCGTGGTCTATCCAACAGTGTTTTATTCATTAAACCAGTATGAGAAACATATACAGAATGATATCTCCCATCAGAGTTGCTTGCAAGATATTTTGTCACAGCAGTGAGAAAAGGAAGCAATCAAGACAGGTCTTACTTGTCTGATTGTGGAGGAGTCAGAAAGCAAGGTGCCACCATTGAAACACATGTCAAAGAAAGAGGCGCAAGTTCAGAAATACAGCAGTCTCCCGGGGTTTCAGTCAAAATTCACCATCGAAAGCAGAATCTATACTAAAGTAAAAGGTAAAAATCTTTCTAAGAATAAAAATGAAGAGAGAGATCATGTTTGTAAAGTATATACCAGTTAACTTTCTACTTTCAAACCTTTCTCCTTCTGTATTTGTAAAAAGCTACTTTTATGTTTTTAATCTTTTGAGGTACGTTCTGTGTCTGTGGTAATGTGTTACATTGTCACATGTAGCATACCTCAAATGCATTCTGGACATGCTTCCTTTCCCTCCTCTTTTGTGACCCTCCTCCTTCTCATTATTCTTCTTTGTCCCCCTAGACAGTTTTGTCTTTCTGAGACTTGATTCATTTAGTATGGTTGTCTGTAGTTGCCTCCATTTTAACTGGGTTCTTCATTGTAGATGAAGAAGTTTGCATTGTGCATACAGCATACTTTACTCACTCATTCATCTGTGAACAAACACCTGGGCTTTTCTGTCTTAGCTTTCTGAGTAACACTGAGACGCATGTTGATGCAAAAATGTCTTTGTAACAGGTCCACTAAGAGTCCATTCCATAAATAGTCATCAATAATAGCCAGGAGTGGTATTGATGGCTCAAATGATAGGCTGATTTTTAGGGCTTTTGTTTTGTTTTGTTTTCTATTTCTGGTTCCTTTCTTTATTTTTTCCTTTTCAATGATTTTACAAAAGATGAACCCAAATTTGAATGTTATGTAGAAAGTGAGCCTTTCAGTTGTGTTTAACTTACCACTGAATTCAAGATTGTCATGTCTTTACTGCAAACTGTAATCTCTCTTTTAACTTCATGATGGTTGACCTCATACTTGAAATAGTGTGCCATAAAGTTCTTCTAGTTTACCTACTCTGTCCATTTCTACATCTGTCTTTGGCTAGTTGTGTGACTTATGTGTCTTAGATTCTCAGTATCTTCATTTTTCATCAATAAACTAAAACATGTTTTTTCATGTGGCAGTTATGAACACCATATGTTAAAGATGAAGCCCTTTGAACAATGCCTTATGTATCTTTAGAGTGACAGAAATTGTTGACTAAGATCCTTATTTCACTCAGAAAATAATCAAGTTGCTGGAGAGATGGCTCAGTGGTTGAGGTCACTGGTTGTTGTTGCAAAGGACCCAGGTTTAAATCTCATCATCTTCATGGTAGCTCAACTGCCACCCTCTCTTAGTCCTCTGATACATATGCATACATATATTCATTGTCTAGAGAGATAGCTTAGCAGGTAACAACACTGCCTACTCTTCCAGGGAACCTAATTTTGGTTTCCAGCACCCAAATCAGCTGACCTCCAGCTCTACGGGATCCAGCCTTCCTAAGCTGGCCTCTGTGGGAATCTGTACACAGGTGGCATGCACAGACATAGACAGACTTACATACTCATAAGTAAAACAAAAACAAAGTACAAAGTCCTTTAATACAGAAAAAGAAATACAAAAGCAAGAACTGAATCCTTGTCGCGTCAGTGTCTCTTGCCATCAAGTGTTCACAGTGGGCTATTGCTCTAGGAACTTTTGCTTCTCAAGGCTCCTGCTTTTATGATGATATTCTAAACACATTTTTCTTGGCTTATTGGCAGATGATGATTCATCTATCCTAGACCTTCCATCCCCTGGAAATTATCTTTCCTTTATTTCCAAGACAGAGTATAGACTTGGTCTTTGTATTGTTCACACCCTGGTTTGCTTGACATCAGCTAAAAGTGAGCATCTAAGTGTTCTTTCTAGACCTAAATGATGGCTAAATAGCTCTTATCATAAATGCATGAAGCCTAGAAAGGCAGAAAGGGATGAAGCTAATAATCACAATGAGGGTATTGATGAGGAAGAAATCAGGGGGCCCACATGGTTTGGGAGAGAGTGTTTAAGAGATAAGAATTATCACCTCAGTAGTAATGACCCAATGCATTTCTAGCTCCTCCATTAATTGTATTTCCACTCATTTCTCTTTATTTCATTTATTTATTTGGTTAGTTTTTGCCTTGATGTTTCTGTCTATGACTACTCCAAGTTCTGAATTCTTTGTTGACTTTGATTATAGGATATTTTCTAGAAATTATATACTAGGCATGGAAATAATCAGAGGTTCCCACTACTTTTGGGAACATGCGCATTGCTTCCCTTTTCTTTTAAACACCAATCTTTGAGCTCTCTTTAATTGTCTCAATTGTTCTAACCTCGTCTGCCTTCTCTGTATCCACTGTCTGATGGACCAGTGCAGAGCAGCTGTCTCATTTATGTAATTCAGCAATAGTTCAGAGAGGCTGAATTGTGAACACAATTGTCCCTAGGTATAAATAGCAGCAGGCTAGATAATATCATCTGTGGCTTCCATTCAGAACCCTCACAAATGCTTTTGTTTCATGAACCATTTAGATCATCTCTCCCCACCCCACTGTGGAAATGTATGTGACATACATTAAGCCAACAATTTTATTGAAATTTCCTAATTCTATCTCTTCATAGTGTCCACTTTATATCATGCATACCTGCATTCAATGGGCACCATACAAGTAGACTGGAAAAAACTTTGGGTGATAAAATCAGTGAAACATAGGGACTGTGCACTCTGGAAGGATGTGACAGTCTTAGTTACATGCTCATTGTTGTGAAAACTTACTGGCAAGAGATGCTTAAGAATAAGGAAGGAAGGCTTTGTTCTGGTGCAAAGTTTGAGGTTACAATCCATGATGGAGAAAAAAGCATAGCAGCAGGATCATGAGACAGGTGGCCACATTGCATCCACAGTCAGGAAGCAAAAAGAGGTGAATTCTGGTTCTCCATTCACTTTCTCATTCTTGTTCAGTGCAGGCCATAGCCCAAGGACCAATACTGCTTGTATTTATGGTGGATCTTCTTCCCTCTGTTAAACAAATCAAGAAACTGTCTTTCAGATAGAATGAGTGTCCAATACACCCTGTCATCTATTAACGTCTTGCCAGGGATTTAACTTTGTACATATTGGCCATTGGTAGAAATTTAAGATCCAAACCACATAACACTGTAAACTCTAGAGACCATATTCAAGCTTTAAATTATATAGCTTGACCCTTATATCATTTGCCAAACAACTCCGATATAAATTTATTAAGAACACAATGGGGAAAATACATTGTTTATTTCATAGAATATCTAAAAATCATTCAAAATGTTCATCTTTCAGTTGCTGACAATTACCAAACTGATAGTAATGAATAACATTGTATACTGGTAATAATATTAGTTGGCATGTTTTACCTCATTTAAACCATTAAAAAGTCATTGTAACACTTTTACATCTGTCTTTATTGCTGAATTGCCCACAATATTAAGTAATTGGAATGCCAGTCAACTAAAGGATGGCTAGTATGGATGTGGTATGTTTGTGTATGTGTGTGTGTGTGTGTGTGTGTGTGTGTGTGTGTGTATGACATTTCTCAAGCTATAGATAAAACAAAATTGTGAAATTTGCAAGAAAAAAGGATAGATCTGAAAGTATGAAATGAAGTGATGTGAAGGCAAAAATCACACTGTTTCTTTCCTATACAAATCCTAATTTTTGATGTTAGTGTGTATGAGAGTGGATATAGGAGAAAAGATGAGGAGGAAGAGAAACACCTTAAACTAATTTTCTTTGAGAAATGCATAAAATATGGTCTAATGACCATCTCAACTCAGCTTTCTTCTATATGAAATCAGAAGGAATGTGACATGACAGGTGAGTTTAATTGAGTGTATATGAAACAGCATGAAAAACCTTGAATTAAATAAAAGCATTTCCTGTATAAATGTATGAACAGCGATTTGATGTGATGGCAAGAGAGGAGGGAGGATGGAAAGAGGAAGAAGTGGAGGAGGGGAGGAGTACAAATGAAGGAATCTTGCTGACAGAAGCACAAGGTCTAATTAAGTAGACAGTCATATAAAAAGTAAACTAGAGAAAAGAAAGACATTCTAGCATGAGAAAGGAGGAAATAAGTTTAAAAAAATGAGAAATTTGTACTCTGAAATCATAGGATGATCAGTGACTAGAGAAAGCCCTGATCCTTGTTTTGAAAGTAACAATGAACCCAAACACAGTACCCAAATTGCAGGTGTGGGATCCCATAGAGCCCAGGACAGGGTTGAATGACCTCAGTCTATGCCAAAAGCATATGACAGCCAAGAAATAATGTTTTTCTTTGGGTGCAAATGTGAAATAGAAAGTGTTTCCCCAACCCATGTAATGCCACATTTGGAAGTATGTTAACTCTTTTCTAGATGGACTGTACTGAAGTTCTGCATAGCAGCTCATGCTGCTTGGACAAAATACCTGAAAACAGGAAGTTCCAGGATGAAAAGATTAATGTGGTTCAAAATTTAGGGATGTAGTCCATCATATCAGGGTAGGCATGGCAACAAGGACTGGCAGCCACTGGTCATGTTGAGTCTAGAGTCAAGAAGCAGAGAAAGATGAATGCTCACCAGTTCATGTTCACTTTTTTTTATCCAGTCCAACCATTAAAGTGGGTCTTTCTGCCTCAACAAACATAATTTAGATAATCCCTCACAGACATCTCATAGGCCTCATCTTCTAGGTAACTCTAGATCCTTTCAAGTTGACATTGGTGTTATCCATTACACCTCCAGGCTTGATGACCAGTTTCTATTTGGGGCTGCCTGTTGGTAGCTCTTAATAAAGGCTATGTTGCCATTCCTGAGTTTCCTTCCTTTTCCGAATTCTACAACATTAATGCAAGCACAGATATTGAGAGAAGAGGAAGTGTAAATCTGGCCACTCTTTCAGTAAGTGAATTTGTAATTGTGACCACAGAAAGTCACCTTTCAGTCGGTGCTTACAGAAACATCTTAGCGGTATTGCTGCTGTTGGATAAGTTAAAGCATATGGGAAACCAAGACTATTCCCATAGAAGTAACAGTGGCTTGGATAAAGTCTGTTCTGTGTTTATTTTAGCCTCATTCTCACATGGGCACATAGGGAGGCTTTCAGTGTTGATTGCCAGAAGAGACTCTTAATCCTTAATTCATGTTGTGATTAAAACTAGCTATGGAATGCATAGAGGTGCATATTCATCACCCACTCTATATCTCTTATATAGTAGAAAGCACAGCAAAGAGCTCTTTCTAGAATTATGATGACCACTCAGAAGCATCAATTTGAGTATTCTTTTGAGTAGAGCTTCAGATATAAGAGGGAGAAAACCATGAATCAAATCCTATCCCAAAGACAACCAAAACTAGGACTGTGGTGCAAAAGGGGTGCCTTTGTGTTTAAAATGAAAACAACTAAATTTATCCATTGGCCATATTTAATTCAAGGGCTCTGTGAACCCTTTTCTTTGTTTTGGTTCTTTGACGCCCAGAAGTGGCTAGTTCACTTTTTAAGTATTCTAAACTCATGTTTTATCCAACGTGAAAAACAAAACATTTGTGTTTTCTCAATTATCGAGAAGAAAACAATTTAATTCTAATAAATATTTTCCCGTTGGAATACTGAGTCTTTTATCTTTAATTCCTAATTCATAATAATCCAGAGAATGATAATTAGCTCATTTCCTTCTTCTATAAATATTTTCCTTTTTAAAAATACGTTGTTTGGGTTGGGCTTCTTGGCTCACATCTGCAGTCTGAGGCCTTGAGAGGAAAAGGCAGGAGGCTCACTTTGAGCTATAAAATGAGGCATTTAAAACAAAAAAAAAAAAAAAGAAGGGGGCACAACATAGTGTAGCATTTTCATTCCAGCTGTGAAACTATATACATGGACACAAACATGTTCTGGCACATAAGTGAATAAACACACATTTGGTACCTAGTGTCATTGTTCTTAGTTCTCTGATGAGCCAACTGGTCTGGTAGGTGTGCTCTCATAGGATAGTTCTCACATCTCTTTTGTTTAATAGTTAATAATCAAGAGTTCATTCATTCATTCATTCAAAGTTTCTTGATATCATAGAAACAGAAATGTAAAGTTCTGTTTTTTTTTTTCCATAGCTGAAAACAATGCTTGAGGAAGTTTTGCTTTTATAATCATTGACAACCTAAATGATACTGACCTTACTTGTAACAAATAATATGAAATGCTGGGTTACACAAGCAGGTTGCCTTGTACAAATGTATAGCAGGCAGCCTTTCCCTGGAGGGAACAAGTTTGCCAAGGATTTAGTATTTGAATACTATGAAATTTGACCAGAACTAAGATACTTTGGAGCCCATGCACATTCATTAAACTCATAAGAAAGCAATGTTCTTGAAGTTACCACCAGAAAGGAAACTTTGTGCACTTGTTTATTTCCCTCCCAGTTGAGCTGAGTTATAAAATATACTTTTGAAGGGTATCAAATAGCCTTCTTTGGTGAAGTTTAATATTCTTAAAGGATTATTTTATCATGCATATCCAGGGGATGATAACAATGAAGTCTCCTGCCTTTTATCAAAGCTACTCAGTATGGTATGCTACAGTGAAAGAGACTTAGCATCCATCATCCTGAAGCTTAATGTTTGCAGATGTTCCAAAGCCTTCTGAGCAACATGCTACTGCCCCTTCAGCACTGCTCTCATGAGAATTCCTCTCTGAAGTGTTTCTGTAACTAATACTTTCTCAATATTGCTAGAACTTGTTTTTTAATTACTAAGCATAGAGTCCATGCTCTCTTGTGTGTGAAAATGTGAGTATATCAATACATGTGTCCTTGTATGTGTGAATGGATGCCAGAGGACAATTTCCTCTCTCTATCTTCAGTCTCTGGCCACTTAGATTTTGTGTCAGTGTTCCTCTGGGCTGACCAGGGATCCTCATGAGTGTCTGTCTCCATCTCTCCCAGCAGCAGGATCACTGACATCATATATATGAACCTGCACACCCATTTTTTTCTTTTAAGGGTGGGTTCTGAGGGCTAAAACTTAGGTCCTCATGCGTACATAGTAAGCACTTGACTGACAAAGCCAAAGTTCAAACTCTCACTAAGTCTCTGACATATTTATAGCTCACCCACTTTCCCATCCAGGTACAGCATTTGTTCCTCTCCTCACCATCTCTCTACATATACAAGTCTGGGTCTTTCTGTTAGCCACCATGTCCAATTCAGTCCTTTAGGCTTCTACTCTTCCCACTGAAAATGTTTACTCCAGTTTCTTGATTCAGGTTGCTACTTCATGCTGGGAATCCTCTGAGAATCCAGTCTGAGTGTCCATCACATGCTACCCTCTTGCATTGTACATCTACTGCATTGTGGAAAGATGAAACACTTCCTGAATATTCTGAAAGACATTTACATTTCCCCTTACTTAAGTAATCATGGGTTCCTAGAACCTCTGCTTGGCAAGGACAGAAACTAGAGTTTGCTGCAAATGCTAAAACAACATATAGTCATTTTGTTTTTGTGTTGTTGCTTTTGTTTATTTTGTTTTCCACCATTACATCATGGCTTCCAACATCATGGTCTAACTGAAGGGAGTGTTATTGGCAGTGAGCCAACTCCAATGAATATACTCAAAGTATATTTAATATACTTAAATATACTCAAAGTATATTTAAGAGCCAGTTCTTGCAAATCTATCAGTCCAATTTCTTTTGTCATAACAATATACCTGAGTCTGGTCACCTAATAACAAAAGTAAGATTTTATTTACCTTTATACTTTTGAAGGTTAAATGATCAAGGTGAAAAAATCTATGAGTCCAACCTTTTGTTGAGCCCCTTTCTTTGCTGTACCACAACGTGGAAGAGGGTATCATGACAGTATTGTATGAAAGCAGGAGAATCTAGACAACAAAACAGGAAGCCACAGAGCAGGGAGTTATTTGTATGCCAAGTTGCTCTCTCAGGAAATAATTTACTGTATATAAGCTGACTCTTCTGTGAGGCTGTGACCCCAAGTTCAGTGGTCCCCACTCTTGGGATTCCCAGCACTTCTATACTGCCACTTTGGAAACCAAGCTTCTAGCACATCAATCCTGGGTTCGAACCACATCCAACCATGGCAGTTACACATCTGTTAAAATAGCAGAAAAATGCCACAGACAACAACAAAAATGCACACCCATTGATTTGGAGTTACTGGAAGTTCAGACTGTATTGGTAAGAAGGAAAAACTGAATTGCACTTCAGAATTCCTTACAATGGTAAAGATAACTCACCAATGAGACTCACCAATCCAACACCTAGATGTTTGCAACAAACACATGAAAACACCTCATATTTCATGAATATCAAAGAAGTTTTATCCATAACCTTAAAAAAACAACAGAAAAATGTCCTTCAGTTCATGACTTTATAAACAATGTAGGTATAGACTGTGAATATATTTATCAGGCCAGGAAACAAATACAAGATAAGGGAAATCAGAAACACAAAAAGTTGCATATTCTGGGTGGCTCTCTGGAAAAACCAATAGTATAGGGACATAAAATAGTTCAGGTCACAGAAGTAATAGAAAACGGACATAAAGGAACATAAGAGAATACTTGTAGAGATTGAAAATTTCTATTATCTTGGTTGTATATTTTTCAAAACTCATAGTTCTCTATATAGTTAACAGTGAATTTTGCTGGAAATAAGTTATATGTTGATGAAATTGACTAGGAACACAGATTAGTTCAATTAATATGTTTGCCAGTTGTGTGCAATCAATAAATCAGGAGACAATATGAGTCAAAATACAAAGTCAGCATGAAAACAAATGGGAGAAAACATATCAATATGTTTCAATTTCTGATATTGTCTTTGGTTTATCTTCCTATAGTAAAGTGAATGAAATGTAAACAGGTCATAAACAAAGATGATGGGTGAAGCTCTGACTATAAAGTGCACAAATAATGAAATGAGTTTCTGTGCTGGCTCCAGTTCATAGATGCACTTAGTGGTAAACTCAGCAATCAATCTAAAAGGCAGCCACAGCTTGGCTGTGGATGGTGGAGGAGTTCTTTTGTTCTCCTGGTCCATATGCATATAGAGAAGTTCATTGGTGGACAGGAAATAGGGTGGATGATGATACAGAGGGTCACTGCGGATGTCATACAGGGCAGCAAACCCTGCAAGGAGATAAGAATGAAAGTCTAATACAGATTGATTTCGTCAACCTGGATCAGACTTTTTCAGGAAGTCTAATAACAGGCAATTTATTCCCAATGTATATAAGCCCAGTGCAATTTGAAAAAAAGTTTCCTGTTGTAGTACAACAGCATAATTACATTGACACTCAACTCAGAGTACTTATCATTTCTCCCAAAAAGATGGGTTCTAGAGATAGGCTACCTGTATGAACTTAAGGTCCTATGGGCCTGGTCTTGTCTCAGTTATACACATAAAATAGAGGTAATTTGGGCTATTGGCCACTTCTGATCTTGGTTGTGGGAGCTTGGGGGAGCCTCTGGCTATCAGGGTCATTTAGATTACTAACAATCTCCTGTTTTAAGTTAGGAGTTTGAGATGGCTTGGCTCAACAGATAATAGACCACTAGGTAGTCAATTTTTTCCAATTCTCAGCTTTCCGGGTAGAACAGGTTTTTTGACTTTTCTACTGGAAAGACAATCCTGTATGCTTAACATACCTGGTTTTTCTATGGATCTACAAAGTACAAGGACCTGCTTGCTCCCAACAGGTGACCAGTAGATAAATGAGCCCAACTTGTGCATACACATCAGATATTGGCTTCTTTGCCCCTTAAGAAATTGGTATAGGACAGAAAGGTTTTGATAATTTTAGAGATGCAGAAACACAAAGGAGCCACTTCCCCCTGGGTACCTAGCAGAAACCTCTTTGTGAGCTGAGAATTGAGAATTCCAGCAAGGTTAACAGCTGCTTAAGGCCTTTCTCTCATCCCAGCTGTCACCTGGAAACTTTCTAGGATTCCCATCAGAGCCATTTTGTTGTCCTTGCTTTTACATGATCAGATTTTCCAACCCAAGGCACCCTGGAGCCAATTTGTCATCTCTAATAATAAAAGAAAGAAAGAAATCACAAAGGGAGGAAGGAAGGAAGGAAAGAAGAAAGGAAGGAAGGAAAAACAAGAAGATTTCTTAGCAACCCTTTCATATGTAAACTGGCAGCCACCCAACTAGAATACATGGTAATTACTAATACACTTAATTGTGTCTCCTTTGATGACATCATATCTATATTGGGGTATATCTTACTTTATTCAACTCTTCTGTGAGAAGCCTACATCCATGCTCTTGTGTGTGGTTTTACACTCTTCTTGAACATCTCAGTATGAATGGAACAGTCACTAGTAAGTATCACCCATTTCCCTTTCTTAGAGCATCCCCTGATATAACAGGAAAAGAAACAGTGCTTTCAGCCTGTGGTGCTGTTTCAAGAGTACATTCACTGAGGAGATGTAAACAGTATCTACCCTTCCTCATATGGCACCAATAACCAACCAAAGCACAATCTTGCCAGATTTTACCCTGGGAAACCAGTGAATTGATGGGACTTATTTGCAGAGGATAGGAGAGGGGCTTCTTGCAGGAACATCAAAAGCAGACATAGGGCACCTTCCTCCAGCACTGATAACTTCCCTGAGCTGCACAAATGGAGGCCCTCTTCAATGAATCTCTTCCAGCTCATACACTCTAGAACCTTCCAGACCTCAAGAGCGCATAGAATTAAGGAAGAATTTCATACAAACATCTGGGAGGAACACTGGGACTCTCAGGTGAGAGTCCAGTTAACCCTCTCCAACCCCTTCTATGAATATCAACAGTCAATAAGCCCTGCTGTGATGGACTTTCCCAAGCTGACACAGTTAATAAAGATGATGAAGTTGATCAAGATGATGAAAGAAGATGGTTGCTGCTTTGCTCCCATCATGTTCTACAACACCTTCCCTGTAGGTATCATCAACAGAGGTGTGTTTCTAAGGACACGAGATCATCTAAGGACAAGCATGGTATTACTTCTGAACATTTCTGCAGGTCACCAAAACACTCATGCATGTATTCACCTAGCTAAGCAGCAGTGGTTCCCTAGCATCTCTCCCCCTTGCAGGTACAGTTGTAGTCATGTTTCTTTTTCTCTATAAATTTATAATTTCACTGTCAAATCTATTTCATCAATGGCATATTGTTTTTTCTTTCTTTCAAATGATATGATCTGATATGATATGATCAAACAACCAAATATAATGCTGTGGTGAAAATAAATGCTGGGGTTAACAGGAAAGTCAAGGTTAAAATGCTGAGGCCAGGAACACTAAGGTCAAGAAATACCACGACTTATACTTGGCTATGAGATAGCCAAACTGAGCAGAAAAGAAGGACTGGGCTCTAGGGAGACAACTATAATGTCAGCAAGTGGGTGGAATCCATGAAGACCCCTGAGACACAGGCAAGACACTGTTGTCCTTTTATACAGTGTTCACGGTGAACAACAGTGACTTCTAAAATTCTTTTATTTATTCCAGGAAGGAGACCTCTTCACTCCATCCCTAAGACAAGTCACTGAATATGAGCAACCAAGAAAACCACAGCTGCATGTTTGTGATTGCCATGAGTTCCCACGGTAGAGTATTTGTCCACTTGTCAAAACTTAATTAATAGCTACCAGACCCAACCAAGGTCAAACATCAGAAATACAACAATTTCAGCAATAAAGCAGTTCTGGACAGGGCTAGTAAAAGGTCAATAGCTAACAATTGAGTCAATGATGCCCAGAAAAAGGCTTCAGTTCCCTTAATAGGAGTGCATGCTTATCCCCCTTGTTGGGACAGAGATGCATGCCCAGAGTACCCCACTCATTCATTCACCTGTAATATATAAAATACGACAAATCTCAGTGATATTACATCACTCTTGAAAAAGCCTCTAGTCTGTCAGGTCAAGATACCCTTCCTGTTCCTGTTACATGGGAGTCCTAATTGTCCTGGCAAACCCACTCCAGGGCTCTCCCCTGGAAGGAAGCTCCTTTTGCTCCCCAAATCTCTATTCTTCCAGATTTCTTTTATATTCAAGCTTCCTTTTAAAACTCACCCTTCGTTGTGCATGATATTCACTCACTGAGTTTAGAAAAAGAAGGACCCATAAACACTGATTCCAAGGCAGGAGTTTGCTAATGCCCCGCATCCTAACTCTTAATCCTGAGATAAGCACAGCAGAGGAAAAACTTGAATCTATTGCATCCAACACCCTGGTTCACCCTCCCTTGTCAATGGACTTTGATTTCCAAAGAAAAGTCAGATATAAATCTTTTCTTGGAGAAGAAATCAATTAGGATAATCTCAATCCATCAAAATCAAAATGGCAAGAAGTTTGCATTCTTTTTTTTCTAAAATGCTGTGATTTTTAGTGTGACAAAACATACCGATATCAGAGCACATTTCAACCAGTTTCTTGTGCACTCATAACACTATGACAACATGATATAACATAGTATATTCCATTAAGCTTCTTACTAACTTTTGCTATTCTAATGTTATAACTTAGTTTAGAACTTCACACACAAGAAGTTCACAGATGTGCATACTTTCATATCTGCTGTTTCACTCAAAGAATGTGCTACAAAATAATGTAAGACACTGATTCCAAGGCAGGATTTTGCTAATGCCCAGTATCCTAACTCCCAATCCAGGCAAAGTAATGGGTGGGTTACTCTTATAGGATGAGTCTCAGGCTGGAGCAGTCATTGGTAGGTCACTCACACAATCTCTGTGTCACCCTCACCCAATCACATTCCATAAAGTAGGACAGACTATAGGTCAAAGGTTATGTGCCTGGGTTGGCAATCAAATCCCTCCACTGGAAGTCTTACCTGGTCACAGGAGATGACCAGTTTGTGATACATTATCCATAATTGCTAGGAGTTTTAGCTGGGGTCATCCTTGTCGATTCCTGGGAGTTTCCCTTGCACCTTGACTCTGAAATGACCCCCTTTCCACGTGGCTCTTTCGGTACTCTCCCTCCCATGCACCTAATCTCTCATGTTTCCTTCCCTACCCACCCCAGACCACTCATGAAATCCTTTTATTTCTACTTCCCAGGGCAATTTGAGTGTTCCCTTGGGCTTCCCTTGTTACCTAGTCTCTCTGGGTAGTGGATTGTAGCATGCCTATGCTTTACTTTACAGCTACTATCTACTTATGAGTGAGTACATACCAGGTCTTTTGGATATGGATTATCTCATTCAGGAAGATTTTTTCCCCAGCTCCATCCATTTGCCTTTAAATTTCATGATGCCCTTGTTTTTAATAGCTGAGTAATACTTAATTGTATAAATGTACCACATTTTCTTTATCAATTCTTCAGTTGAGGATCATGTACGTTTTTTTCCAGTTTCTGGCTATTTGCAAATAAAGCTGCTATGAACATAGTTGAGCAAGTGCCCTTGTGGTATGATTGAGCATCCTTTGATACCCAAGTGTGGTATCACTGGGTCTTGGGGTAGATTGATTCCAGATTTTCTCAGAAAAGACTATATTGGTTTTCAAAGTGACTGTTCAAGTTTGCACTCCTGCCAGCAATGAAGGAGTATTACTCTTGTTCCACATCCTCACCAGCCTGAGCTGTCATTTGTGTGTTTGATCTTAGCCACTCTGACAGATGTAAGATGGAATCTTAAATTTGTTTTGAATTGCAGTTTCCTGATGGCTAAAACCTCTGTCAGATGTGGAATGGTGAAGATCTTTTCCTGTTCTGTAGACTGTAGACTGCCGTTTTGTTCTATTGATGTTCTCCTTTGCCTAACAGAAGCTTTTCTGTTTCATAAGGTACCATGAAACTGTCATTTTTAGGGTCTGTGCTGTTGGTGTTCTGTTCAAGAAATTGTCTCCTGTACCAATATGTTCAAGGCTATTTCCTACATATTCTTCCATAAGATTCAGTGTAACTAGGTTTATGTTGTGTTCTTTTATACTTGGACTTGAGTTTTGTGCAGGGTGATAGGTATGGACCTATTTACATTCTTCTACCTGCTGACATCCACTTATACCAGCACAATTTGTTGAAGATACTTTCTTTTCTCCATTACATAGAAAATCAGATGTCCATAGGTATGTGGATTTACTTTTGGGTCTTTGATTCAACTGTGTTTATCCATCTGTCTGTTTGTATGCCAATATCATATGGTTTTTATTACTACATCTCTGTAGTAGACCTTGAAATCAAGGATGATACCTCCAGAACTTCTTTTATTCTACGTGATTGTTTTAGCTATTCTGTTTTTTCCCCATATGAAGTTGAATATTGTTCTTTCAAAGTCCTATAAAGAAGCATGTTAGATGTTAATGGAAATTGCACTGAATCTGTAGATTGCTTTTTGAAAGATGGTTATTTTTAGTATTTTAGTATGTTAATCCTACCGGTCCATGAATATGAAAGATCTTTCCATCTTTTGATATTTCTCCGATTTCTTTCTTAAAGGTTTAAAGTTCTTAAAGTTCTTAAAGGTTTGAAGTTTTTGTTTCCTGTCTGGACTTCTGGATATCATGGCCTATGGTTGAGCAGATGATCTCTACCATCACAGGGGTCTGGACTCCTGGTTGGTCTCTGGTTCTCTGGTCTCTGGTCTCTGGTCTCTGGTTCAGCAGAAGATTGTTGCTCAAGTTTGGATATGAAGTTCTGGCTATGTCTGTGCATGCCTTCTTATCTGGTTGGGCATTCTCTGGGGTTCAGATGCTGGCTTAGCTTCTGGTGGGGTAGGAGGCTGGGCTTCAAGATGTTGGCCTGGACTCAGGAGAAAAGGAAGCTCCTGCCATAGGTGTGAGCCAGGATGTTGTGAATATAAAATAAAATCTTATTTACTCCAAAAGAAACTTGGTATTCTAATTTGCATTTCTTAGATGACTAACAAGGTTCATGATTTTTTCAGGTACACATTTTTCTTATAAATATTTAAGTACTGGGGCATTTGTTGAATTGGATTGTATATCCTTTTATTTATGATAATTCACAATAAATTCTTAACATGGTGCTTTTTAAAAATGTGTGTGTGTGTGTGTGTGTGTGTGTGTGTGTGTGTGTGTGCGCCTGCACACATACTCTCAGATACCCATAGAGAACCAAAACAAGTATTAGATCCCCAGGAAATGGAATTGCAGGGATTTTGTGGACTGCCTGGCAGGAAATAAAGTAGAGATACAAAGTAGCCATCTTGCTCCTTACCATGTCATATCCCTGGAGCATGAGTAACTTGTATCTGGTTCTAGTACATGAGTTAGTTGCTTTGGATTCCTGGAACATGAGGTAGTTGTGTTGGATCCTGAATCATGAGTTAGTTGACTTCATTGGCAGTTACTGGTCTGGAATAGATCTTAGAAATTTAAAAAAAATAATTCTTCAGAAATAGTCATTATTTTTTAATGCAGTAATAAAAAGTACAAATCTATGTAAAATCTTTCTCAATAATATATAGCTCATACTGCAGTTTTTATATGAACCTATGGATGGAACTATGATTGTTTACTACTTTAAAATGTACCATTTTGTCATTGTCAATTATCTTTTGGGTATGTGTATAGTTATCATGCACAGACATGTGTATGTTCGTGAGCATGCATTCTGAGGCCAGAGGTTGAAATTAGGTATCTCACTTAATTGTTCTTTATCTTATTCTTAAGACATCATCTCTCACTGAACTGGAGCTCACTGGCTAGGATGAATGGCCAGCAAGTGCTGGGGATTCTTAGTCTCAGTTTCTCGAGTACTGTGGTTGTAGATGTACACAGCATTTATCCTGCTTCTTTTGTGGATACTGAGGATCTGAATGTGCATCCCCATACTTGCACAACAAGCACTTTACTCACTGAGCCATCTTACCTGTCCCATCCTTTCCACCTGTACAATTTTCCTTATTATCCAAATATGAAAATAGCATCTCTCCTTAAGGCTGTGTGATAAAGCTGTCCTCAGAAGAGGAATGATTGGGTCGATTGAGCATTGTGGAGCTTTTCTTGCTGATGTGAGTAAGAATTGTGAAATTTCTTAGCTTTCCAGTAGCAGAGTCTTACAAGTGTCTTCTCTGAGGGAGAAGCCTGTAGGAGGTGTTATTTCTCTTTCCCAGAAGAATGGAGCTCACATGATAGGTTAAGATGTTACCTCTGAGGGCAGCATCTGATTCCTTAGTTCTTTACACAGTCAGGAGATGCTTGCCAGATTCCCTCTGTGGTATCCAGAGTTGCAGGTGACTTTCAGATGATAATTAATAACAACGTCATTAACTCCATAAAACTATTGGTAGCATGCCAATAGCATGTACCAGAAAAGGTGGCGTAAGGTGATTCACAGTGTACTCAAGGGAACATGGATAAAGACAGCCCAGGCAGTCCCATAAGCCCAACCCTCCTTAAAAAGGCAGTCACAACTGTATACTGAATTTGACACATTTATATTTCTTTTGCCGAAGTCTAACACATCATTTTATTCTATATTTTTAGCCTGATTGTGTTGATTTAATTACCCAGTATTCTTTCATACATTAAAAGTCTCAACTTAATTGCGAGGTGATTTATATGCAATAGACTAGCCCTTTTATGGGCAGTTTCAGTATCATCCCTGTATATTGTTTCATTCCCATCTCTCTTTCTACCACAGCTCCCATGGGAGAATGTAATAATTTTAACAATCTCTGAAGTTCCTTAGAGCTTCTTGAGAATCTATCCTTTGTGAGACAAGCTTTATTGTTTCTTTTCATTTGTGCATTGGGCCAGAATAGCTCAACTGTATGTTCATGAATTATGAAAGAGGCTGGGAATATTCCTCCCGGCTTCCTATGCTGTGTTTGCAGCTCAGACTGACCTCAGACTCCCTCATGACAATTCTCTCTGCTCAACCTCTTGAATGCCGGGATTTCCAGATGTCCTCTGATGTCTGTGGTACACATGGTTGTTTTATTTTCTGAATGTTTTCTATATTGTCATATCTGTAAAAGGATTAGGTGCTTGAGCTCCTTTTATGCTTCCATATAGTTCCAAAGACAGATTAAAGGAGGCCCGGCCTTTGAAAGCTTGTGGCCTTAACACACTACTACAAACTGCTGCCTCAGAACAACAGGAATTAATATTCCTAGGATCTGGACATCAAGAGATCTTCCATTAAATCCCTACTTACCTCTAAAGCTCTTGGTTCATTCAAAATTCCTCCATTCCCTGACGTACACATCGCAGATTCTGTGAGTGTCTGCCAAGAAGAAAGCAAGAATATTCTATGCTTAGAAGATATAATGTATATCATAAAGTATGCAAGTGTGCATAGCTCTATATGTGGCAGAAATATATATATATATATGTGTGTGTTTATATACATGTATATAATGCATATAACATATATAACTTTATTACTAAGATATTAATACATATTCATAAAAGCACATGTACGATACTATATATATATATATATGTATATATATATATATATATATATAGTTGTACCTGTTGTCCATACCATATCATTTTATGAGTTTTCTCCTCGTGTTTAGGTTAGCTAAGAGGTAAAGTGACCAAATATTTAAATATATTTGGCTAGGCATATTGGTGCAGTTATGTTCAGTAACAAGGAGGCTGAGATAAAAGGATGACAAGTTCAAGGGCCTGTTGGGAAACTTAGTAAAAGGCTATTTCAAAAAGAGAAACTGAGGGTGGATTTTTGGTTCAGTAGTAAAGCACTTGACTAAAGCTTACAAGATCAGGAGAGAGAAAAAGATCTTAGTGGCGTATTCTGTACAAAGTGTCTTAATCAGTGTTCTATTGATGTGAAGAGACACCAAGACCACAGCAATTCTCATAAAGGAAAATATTTCATTGGGGCTGGCTTACATTTTTAGAGGTTTAGTCCATTGACCTTATAGCAGGAAGCATGGGGATGAGCAGGCAGACATGTTGTTCTCAAGGTAGCAGAAAGTTCTACATCCAGATAGGCAAGCAGCAGGGAGAGAGAGAGAGACAATAGGCCTGGCTTGGGCCCTTGAAACCTCAAAGCCCACCTTCAGTGACACTTTCTCCAACAAGGCCATACCTCCTAATTATGCCATTCCCTGGTGACCAAATATTCAAATATATGAGCCAATTGGTAGCATTATTGTTCTAACCAGCACAAATGAGCCTAGATTCTTTGTTCTTTAACACTCTGTTATGAAAAAAAAAAATGATTCTTTAGTTACATGCCAATCCACAACACATTTGGCTCTACCTAAATAGCTAATAATATTTTTTAAGGGATAAAACCCTGAAACCATTTAAATCAGAGAAACCAGTTTATAACTTGAACATTGTGTGCTTGGTCACAAGTTCTCTGGAAGTCCTTCAAGCCATGGCTGAGCACAGCACACTCTTCCTAGCTTCCTTAGAGGTCATGGGGGTGATGGTTAAGTTACAGACAGGGAAGGCAGCTCTGCTGGTGACTTACTGTGCTCTGGGATCTGGTGTTCTGAACTACTAGTCTCCATGGGGTCACTCCAAATCAGCAAGCAACCATTTAAATCACTTGACCTTTAATTGCCACTCACTAATGTATTCTGGGTGAATGTCCATCATGCCCAACTTGGAGAGAATTGTTTCACATATTTCTGAAGTAATGAGTTGTCCCTGTATCATGGAATAATCTTTGAAAACCACAAGCTCCAAGCACACGTAAATACACACACGAAGATACACACACACACACACACACACACACACACACACACACACACACACACCTATGAAAAATAAATTTCTCTCTTCCTTTTTTTGTATTCTTTTAGACATTGAATTCTATTTTTGTACATTTCTGAGGGGTCATTGAAAAACACAATACAAGTTTTCTATATTGTAAGGATTGGGTGGCTATTTTCTGTCACTCACCCAGACACCACCACCCACAAGATGTTTGCTGGCCTTCCTAACAGAAAGTGCAGCCAACAGAGTGAGGAATCTTGCAGCCTTTCATCATCTCCACTATTTACCTGCCTTAGGGTAACCTACAATAAAATGATAAAGGAATAGCTATATTTACACAGTGCTCCCTACACTTACTAGCCACAGAAAGAGTACTGAAGTACAGGTGCTTCATCTACTGTAACCTAAAGCATTCTGAATTAACTCACAAGGCTAATCATTGAAAAATGTTCTCATTTATCTTATTAGAATTATTTAGCTACCTATATTTGCACATAATTTACAGGACTAAGCAGTTGATATATATGTAAATTATTCTGAGTGTGTGCCATTTCTGCCATGTAAATTGAGCCACATCGAACAACATTCCCTCCTGTTGTGTATAAGTTTTTCTTTATGAGCCACTTCAGATGAACTCTTATCACCATTTGTATCTCAGAAATGAGGTGTGCATGGATTTGCTTGACACACACATGCAGTGACTCACACATTTATACAGACACACTCAGACATACACATTTACACATACACAGATGAACTCTGACATACATACTTACACAATTTGGCACAAGCATGGTTATTTGATAAGGGTACATAGTCCTCTCCTCAAGTGATAAAGAAGACATTTGTTGCTCTAAGCTGAAAAGGCACAAAGCAAAAACAGAACATTGGCGCTTTTGGGCCTTAGGGATTTACTTTTAAGGTGCAAAGTTATTATACTTTGTCAGCTAAAATCATTTGGGGCAATTAAAATTGATCATGGGGTTACCTATTTGTGTTTTATATATAATAGATTGAGAAGGACATCATTATGGGAAGGACTATGTTCAGCCTCAGTGAGTCATCCAGGGATACCTGAACAGTCTAGAGGGTGTGGCTGATATACTTTAAACAGAGAATCATTTAGTAGCCCTGCAGAATGATTGCTGCTCATGCAAATACCGAGGAAAGCCTTGTGCAATTTAACAATTTATAGAATCATGAAGTCAACTTCTAGAAAAATGATTTAGAAGAATATGAAAAACATAGCCATTGTATTTAGTGGGTGTGAAAAGCAAGACAGCAATGAATGAATGAGAGTGGGTGTGCAGTCTTCTCCCGGGAGTTTGCATCCATAAGTGCTGAATGATTTGGCTTACAGTAGTTAAGAGGAATTTCACTGTTAGAAAAGCATGGTGGCAGATGTGAGAAGTGGTTGGTCTTGTTGTAGTCTCAGTTCTGAAGCAGGTAAAGGACAGGAAGTGAGGTGATAGTATAACACCTCAAGGCCCACCCAGAGTGACCCAGTTCCTATAGGATTTTTCCACACTGTATAGTTTCCATAACTTCTCAAAACAGCACAAGTAACTGGGAGGGTGTTCAAATATGTGAGCCAATGTTATGAGGAACACGGAACACATTTCACATATAAACTGGTTATGTATAGTGTTTTATATATGTATAGTGTTTTTCCTCTTCTGTATTTATGTGACTAGTGAAAGCCACATCTCAGCCCTGCACAGTTCATTGTATATAAATTTTATTTTTTAAGTTGAAATATCAAAATACATCCAAAATAAGAACTTTCTTCATTTTTTTAATGAAGAAGATTAAAGTTTTCTCATTTGCACATTAAACAACTGATTAAATTCTATTTTCATCTAAAGCCCTTTGCAGAGTTTCAACACAGCACTATGGATTTTTTTTCACAATTGACTCTAGAAAAATAGATATTTTTTTGATCATAGAGGGACTTAGCAGGCCCTGTGAGACATGCAGCCCCAGTCTAATCAAGAGTTGCAATGAAGGCATGATCTGACTACTTTTGTATGCCACAATTGATGCATCCTTATTCCCATCAGATCAAGACATTGCTCTCAGTTCATTTCTCTCACAAATTTGTTTAGCGCACAAAGTATTTTATTTTCTATTTATTAATCTAAGTTTTGTTCTTCACCATTACAACTCCTTATTCAATTATGGAGTAGTTATTTTTAAAAAGTTAATTATTTTGAGTTCCTGAATTCACCACAGACTTAAAAATTAAAATAACCTTTTAAAATAATTTCTATCTAAAACTCTTCCCTTTACCTGTGGAGAGCTGAAAATAAATACATGATCAGCAGTTATCATAGCGAAGATCAGATATGGCTGTGAACCTTGCTATAAGGATCCTTTGTTAACAGCCTCATCTCATTTTGACTACTCTTTATTGACATATGCACCATTTATCTCAGTCTGAGGAAGTAACTGATATGTAATTTTAAATGGTTATTTTTTTCTCAGTGAGCATTTGCAATGTATACGAATGCTAATTTAGTATTTTCTCTATAGCTGGTATGTTCTATTAGGCAAATTATGAAAAAGTCAACTTGGGTTTTTAAAAATATATCTTTAGTTGTTGATCTCACTCTCCGGAAAGGATATTTATGATAGCCTTTCCATGGAAGCTCAAATTGTTAGTTGGGAGCAGTTTTGTAGTTCTCTAGACCTTTCTTTGTGTTCAATTTTATCTTCAAACCAATATTGGCTCCCTCTTTTATGTTCTCTCTCTCTCTCTCTCTCTCTCTCTCTCTCTCTCTCTCTCTCTCTCTCCTGTCTTCTATTCCTAACCAGGCTCAATCTTCCTAGTCACACATGTTTTCCTTTCCACCCCTCGTTTTCTCCTACTTCTCTCTCCATTCGCTGCCCCCCCACTTCCCCTGAGCTCTGGGGGACTTGTCCCTTCCCAGTTCTGGTGAGGGACTTTATATGAATCTCTTAGAATATACCTTGTATCCTAGTTCCTCTGGTGGTGTGAATTATAGGCTGGTGATCCTTTGATCTATGTCTAAAATCCATATATGAGTGAGTACATACTGTGTTCCTCTTTTTGTGACTGGGTTACCTCATTCAGGATGGTTTCTTCAAGTGTCATCCACTTGCCTGTGAATTTCAAGGTACCATTATTTTTTTCTGTAGAGTAGTATTTCATTGTGTAGATGTGCCACATCTTCATTAACCATTCTTCAATTGAGGGGCATCTAGGTTGCTTCCAGGTTCTTGCTGTTACAAATAGTGCTGCTATGAACATAGCCATGGAGCCCTCAACTAATGCCTGTTGGAAACAGGATCAAACACCCATACATAAACACTGAGTCGAACTAGAACCCAGATGCAGATGGAGAGGACAAGACCATGCGGCAGAAGCACATAGAGACAGCTTATCTGAACAAGGAGGAGCTAACGGCCACTAGACTGATAGCTGGGAAGCCAGCATGGGACTGACTCAAGCCCCCCTGAATGTGGGTCTCAGCCAGAAGGACTGAGCAGTCTAAGGGACCTCAGACAGTGGAGCTAGGATGTATCCCTGGTGCACAAAAGGACTTTGCGAACACATCCCCCATGGAGGGATAACTGCCTTAATCTAGAGACAGGAGAGAAGCCCTAGTCCCTACTTCACATGACCTGTCAGATCTACATGACCCCAACTGGATGGCATTCCCCTACATATGGAATTGGGGTGGGGGGATGGGAGGGGAGTGTGGTTAGAGTGCATATGAGAGGGCAGAGAGGGTAAAAGAGAGGGAAAGAGGGAGGGAGGGAGGGAGGAAGAGAGGGAGAGGGAACTGGGATTGACATGTAAAATAATAAATTAAATTAAAAAAAATGCTTTGACTCCAAAATTTAAGTTCAAGGACAAGATACTGGGGAAAAGGATTTGTATTTTTGTTTCCACAAAAAATGAAAAGATGTGGATTCCTTCCAGACTAATGTGGTCTGATCAAGCCAGACAGCCTGAAACAGAGTAAGACGTGATCCTACATTCAAAACAGCTGGACAAAGCAGCCTTATAGACTACAGCCAGGATTTCTGAATCTTCTTCGAATCCCCCATGACAGCGCCCCTTACCAGCAGGAAGTAGTTTGGAAAGAACAACGCCCAAATTCCCAAATATTGTGTATAAATATTTGTTTTCATTTAAATGGACTTTGTTATATAAAATAAATTAAAAAATTAAAAAATTTATATCTTTAATACATGCCCATGAACTTGAGGTACCCAGTTGCTCTTCTTTATCCATTCAAGCTGAGTATTGCCTTTCTTGTAAGGATCTGTCATATCTCCTCATTGCTGGTGTGTCCTTCCTCTAGGGTTCCTCACAGGCAGTCCTTATGTAATGTGACTGCTCCAATTCTCTTTTCATCTACTTTGTACTCAATGTTTTAAGTTTATAAATTAACTCTTAAAAATGCTTCTGTCTTTATTTATTTCCTGACTCAATTCCATTATATAATCCCATAACATTATATAATAAAATATTTTCAAAGGGAAGTATACCTACTATTGGAGTTCATTCTGTTGTCTACCACTTGTCTATCCATCCACATGAGTGTCTTCATTGGCACTTGTCTATCCATCCACATGAGTGTCTTCATTGGTTAGATCCATTGTGATTTATATAGATGTTCACTCAGCTAAACAGTTATCCTGCAGTAACTTGAAACATTCTCTTGATAAAAAGCCTATGAATCTGATGTCACTATTTTCTAATTTTAGCTACAAACCTAGTTTCACAGGCAAAGAATATAGATCACTCATTGCTTAGTCGAGACCTTCTCTTTACAGCCATTGTACCCAGTCAGAGTTGGGTGCCTGTTGCTCTTCCCTAGGACTCAACTTCAGTACTCTATCTTCTGGGAATCTGATTCCCTTCTCTAGACTGAAATTCTAGTCTAGTGTCAATTTGAAAAGTCTGCATGCAATCTTCTCTCTTTGTGTTGCAAAGTTTTCTGGGTTTTGACAAATGTATGTGATCCTACAAGCACATGACAGGATCATAGAGATAAATCTATGGCCCTAAAACTTCTCTTGTTGATCATATCCTTTTATTTTCCATAATATAGCTTCACTGATCTTTATATTTTTGCTAGTTTTATCTTGCACAAAACATCATGTAATTTTATTCAGACAAGTAGAAATCTTTCACCTAGGATTATGAAAATTTTTATTATATTATTTATGTGTGTGCAAAATGTGTTTCTGTGTGCAAGAGGGCATCTTTGCATTATCTAAGAATCTTGAGTTTCTACATTGTTTGGAGAAGTGTTTCTCTTTTTGTCTTCCTTTTCTTATTAATAAATTTAATTTAATTTAGAAACAATCTTATTTTACATATCAACCCAGTTTCCTCTCCCTCTCATCCTTAAAAGTCCCACACCTACCTCCCATCCCATCCCCATGGGAACCCACTGTAAGACCTATGTGTAGGTGCTGGGCATTTGAATTTTGATTGTCATGCAGGTGCAGCAAGCATTTTACCTGCTGAGCCATCTCCCCATCCCCATGGGAACCCACTGTAAGACCTATGGCTGATATCAGTGCTGCAACATTTAGGTCAAAATGATTTCACAGCACTCTTATTAGTCTCCTGATTTTAACACCTTCAGTCATCCATCAGAATGCCAGTAGCACAATTCTTCATTTGTGCCTTTGCATGGCGAAGTAAATTGATACTGTAGATTCAGTAGTTAGGATTTATCTGATTATGCCATTCTAATCATCCTGTCAGATTTTAAAATTTTTCTTGATTCAACATTTTCTCCTTTCAGACTCTCTTAGCTTGCTTTGAAAAGTTACATATTTGGACTTAAAAAAATAGAAAAATAGTAGTCAATAGGACTATGAAGGATCTATTAGAAAAAACAATACATTTGCCTGGCAGTGGTGGTGCATACCTCTAATCCCAGAACTCAGGAAGCAGAGACAAGCTGTTCTCTATGAGTTTGAGGTCAGCCTGATCTACAGAGCAAGTTCTAGGACAGGCTCCAAAGCTACAGAGAAACCCTGTCTCGAAAAATCAAAAACTAACCAACCAGCCAAACAAACAAACAAACAAACAAACAAACAAACAAAAAGCCCCACAGACTTCAAGGAGCAGCTCAGTAGGAGAGTGTTTATGTAGCATGCCATGCTGGGGTGAAAGTCCCAACACTGCAAAACAAACCTGAATGTTGGCAAAGGTATTCTTAGGGCATGTTTTTAGGGAAATCAAGATCCTTAATATTGTGAAATCAGAGCTTGGCTGATAAATTCTGAACTGATTGTTCCATGTTGTCATTCTGGGAGCATCTACCAAGAACACTATATGTACTTGATTGTCTTCCCTTTGAGGAGAGCCAAACATCCTCACCCGCACAGGAATGAAAGTCTTTGTCTGTGGTTTCATGTAAAAACATGAAAAGTGACCCATACATATAGCAACTGCCAGAAATGACTTTCACTAGGGAATGATTAACATTTTTATCATATTTTCTCATTTATTTATTTATTAATTCTTACTTGGGAGTAATGTATATACCACAGTGCACGTATGGAAGCCTGAGGACAATGTGCAGGAGTGTTTCCTTTTTTCACCTTGAGGAGATGGGGCATCAATCTCAGTGGTCAGGATTGGCAGCAGTCACCTTTACCCACTGAGACATTTCACCAGCCCACTTTTGATGATATTCCTTGTAGTCAGCCATTAATACATGTAATTACACATGTAAATAAGATTATGAATATTTAATTGTTTAAATGATATTTGATCAAATGGTAAATGGGTTTCTAGTTTTCTGATAGAAACAGTATTTTGGAAGAGAATTCTGAACATTTTTTAGGATAGTGGGTATTTGCATTTTGTTTTGTTTTGAATTGATGTGGCTTTGTAGAAGCTAAATGATTGCTGCATTTAGCGACACTCCATTTGCCTAAGTTAAAGGAAATTTGTCACCTTTATTTAAACGTTGAAAGACCTCACCCTTGCTTCTTATTTGTCATGGTAACAGAAAATGAAACACAGAGGTGAGAAAAAAATTCTCACCTCTGTGTTTCAAAATCATGTTCAAATTGGGACAATAACCCACAGAATTTCTTCTTGTGTCACAAGAAGTCCTTAGAACCTGGAGACAGTTACTCACTATAGGACACAAAGTAAGCTACAGCTTTGTCATAGTCAATCACCAGCCCCCAAATCAACATATCCTAGTTAACTAAATATTTGAAAATTGCATTTTTTGTTTAATCACAAAGTGGTATATGAACATGGTCTGCCTCTAAATAGTACATACCTCATGATGCTTTAGTAAATGTATATAGAAAGATGTACTTATCATTCTGCAACAAAATAAAGATTTAATTAATAGACTAATTATTCATAGCTGTCTATCTTAGTCTGGCCACTCATCTTTTTTCATGCTAATAAATTCATTACTGCAAGTAAAGTATAAAATACAGCAAGACATGTGATTATAAACTTACTATATTTATATTTGTAGTGCAACTTTAAGCCTAATTATAATTACTCATAAAATTCCAACTTGAAATAAAAAGGTTCAAAGAAGCTCTTTTATCTCAAGTTACTGAGAACATGAGTTCTTTGAAAATTGGAAGGGAAGCATGTTCAACTAGATTTTCTACTGACTTTCACCCAGTTTCTAGCAACACTGCCTCCACAGAGGGTTTTAAGGATGGATATGTATTCACTGCAGAAGTGCTAGGAGCTTGAGTAGCTGAGATGGAGTCTCTGGCTCCTGGAATGGATGGTGACTTCTTAGTTTGAGTGTCTTATCTCACTCATGTATTTCAGGCTAGCCTCAAACTAGTCATATAGCTAAAGATATTCTTGAACTCTAGACCTTCCTGACTCTACCTCCCAGGCGCTGGGATTATAGTAACGTACTGACACATCCAGCATTGTGAATGCAAAGTTTTGTGCATTGCATCAACTGAATCACATCCCCAGGATGGTGGCTTTTTCTGCTGTAATTTTTCATGAGCTACTTGTTTCTCATGAATCTTCAACACTCACAGCTGACCTTTGATCAGGCCAGAGCTCTTCTTATTAAGTGCAAACTTGAACAATCCTTTCAAATTTAAATAAATGTCATAAGAATAATTTGATATACCATGATTATATTATGCTGAGTTTTATGGTTGGTTCACAATTTAACTCAAATTAATCTTAAAATGAGCCAATGAAGTTTTAATTTCCTAGCTTAAGGATTTCTGAAGTGATGGGACCCATTTTCATTCTGATTTTTCAGTCACACACAGTATAGTGCTAAGATGTGCAAAAAAGTAATTCTAAATACAGCTACTCCTTGACATTCAGTGGGATTGGCTACTGATTAAGTGCATTGGAACTTACTATCTCTGTAAAGTATCTAACCTTATGAATACTGCAGAGTACCACTGTATACCCTCCTGCTTATAGAGTAACAGAGAACTGGGGCTCCCTGCTGTTGCTAAGCAACCAAACCAGTTTTATTGTATTTATGTTTCTAGCCCAGGACAGGATCACATTTGAAATATGACAACTATCATGTGGATATCTCTTTTCACCATGATAGTATTAGACCAGTAGAAGTCAGACAATTACAAATCAGGGATTCTCTGTATTAGCATATAGACTGAAGGTCAAGAACAGTACCAGTGTACTGAAGACTTCCTCAGTTAATTTTCTAAAAGTGAATCCCCCCCCCCCCCCCCCCCCCCCCCCCCCCCCCCCCCCCCCCCCCCCCCCCCCCCCCCCCCCCCCCCCCCCCCCCCCCCCCCCCCCCCCCCCCCCCCCCCCCCCCCCCCCCCCCCCCCCCCCCCCCCCCCCCCCCCCCCCCCCCCCCCCCCCCCCCCCCCCCCCCCCCCCCCCCGAGTAAATATTTTTTAGAGAACCATGTGATGCTCAAAGAAGTCAGATAGTAAGAGGTGTGGTTAAGTTCAAAGTTCAGGTCAGAGGTCATTAGCATTTGAACATGATCTTCTCTTCTTCCTTTGTGATTCTCTTTCCTTACACAGCAGAACAGTGATTCATTGATCTGGAACACATCACATTGCCCTCGGTGATCCTGAAGCAGGTCACTGATACAAAGTTGCCCATGGTTGCTGAAAGGAAACAAAATAGCCTCTGAAGTCTGTTTATTTTCTATATAACATGAAACAGAAACTGAAACCTCTAGGACAGTAGAAAGCCTACTGTACTCTAAAGGTGATTGAAAAAAAGAAATTTGGCATGGGAAAAAGATAGATTATTTTTTATTACACTTGGGTCAGACCCTACATTTATTAGTATTGAAATCCAGGCTATTTGTTTCTTCTGACTTTAAGGCAGACATGTGAAGAGTTTCTAAACACCTTTTGTGGTGCAAATAGTAAATCAGGCTAAAGGATTTGCTTCCACAGGCTTTGGTGTTTGCTCCTTTTTAGCATTTACAAGTGATTTTCAACATTATTCTTTTTTGTTGTGTTTTGCATTTTGTAATGACATTTCATTTCTACTTCCCATTTTGTTGCTATGATAAAGCACTTTCACCAATGGCAACTTAGGGGAGGAATGTTTTATTTGGCTTGCAGTTGAGGTCACAGTCCATCACTGAAAGAAGTAAGGACAAGAACTCAAGAAGGAAATTGGAGGCAAGCCTGCTTGCTATTCAATAAAGCATGACCTCTAACCAGGGAACTCACAGCCAAGGAAATACAGGAGAAACCAGAGAACACTGCTTGCTGGCATACAGGCACACTCACACTTAAGTAGATTTCTTATACGACCTAGAAACACTTAGGTAGATGATGCTGCTGTCTACAGTGGATAGGACCCTTCTACATCTGCTAGTAATCAAGACAACCCCTGTCAAAAATATCCACCTGCCAGTCTGATCTGGTAACCACTCAACTGGGATTCCCCTTTTCAGGTGACTCCAGGCAGTGAGAAATTCACAGTTAAAGCTATGTGGGAAACTTCCCTAAGGATTTATTTGAAAGTAATGGGAGAATATCATACTGTCAAAGCACTCTGAAATGTTAATGTTCTGAAAGCCTGGGATTTCTCCCTGTGCTGTGACATAGGTCATTAAGTGTTTATTGAGTTACAGTAACTGAGGAGGGGCTTTTATTCATTTGGGAAAGATTCAATAACAAATTGGATTTTAAAGATGGCCTTGATTTTAAAAATGACAACTCAAGTGAGCAATGTGACTATGTGACCTAAGACATTCATTTTAATGTCTTTGAAAAATAAGAATATTTATTGGATGAAGTTACTTTTTAAGTTTGTAACTCGTCTTGTCTATATTCTTGCCATAACTATTTCATTGGGAAAACAATGAAGAAAAACCAATAAAATATAACACATTAAAAATAAGGCAAGGGATGAGGTGATGGATGATTGGGCATAGTGCTTAGCATGCATACATCGTACATGAGAAGTGGAGTTCAGATGTCAGAATGTGTGCAATGCCAGGTGTTGTAGTGGCCCTTGGGAATTTTAAAGGTAGAGATACAAGAGCCCTGGAGCAAACTAGCCAATTAGATTAGCTGAAGCAGTGAGCTCTACGTTAAAATGAGATACCTTGCCTCAACATATAAGATGCGGAATATTCAAGGAAGACAGCTGACATTAACTTTTGAACTCTACATGTAACAGTGTCTTGCCAGTGAACCTGTAATGGTGGTCATACCCCTTTGAGTGTGGCTTCAGGCAGAAGGAAGCAGCAAGAGGGATGCATGACTTATGGTCTTGCTTGTGCTCTATCGCTCTTTCTCTTGGCTGATCCCATAGGAAGGGCAGCAGAGAAGCGCTCCTGTGGTTCTTTATTATGTATGTGTAAGTGTTCCCCTATAAATACCCATTTATCATTTATCTTGGGTCTAGTGAAATCATTATACCTTCACTTCATCCACAGGCACACACACATATATATCCTCACTCTACACATACCAACAAACATACATGCACTCACATTACACATATACACAGACAATATAAAATGAACTTACATAATACTTTTTAAAAACTGAGAAAAATGCAAAAGAAAGAATAAAACTATAAGCATTATACTTACTAATAAATTATATGTAATTGTCCTTAAGTTGTATTTACAAATTCCATACAAATGGAAAATAGTTGCAGTATCCACTCTCCAGCATGACAGCAATTCTTTGAGGATTACTAAGCATCGTGAGTGGGAGGATGCACTCATGAACATGATCCTACAGCCTTATTTTCCCTTTCCTCTAATAGATGACCTTCCTATGCCCAAGGATCTATTTGATAACCACTATCCACTTTCTAAACGGTGAGCTTTGGTTCATCCACAGTAATAACCAGGAGAAGCAGAATGCTGATCTCAGTGAAGGAAATCTCAGTTCTATGTGCAGATGTGTGAGAGACCGCTTCCCTTTCCCACCTGAGCTCCAATATAAGAGCTCAGTGCACTTGCTGCAATTGTTAATCCTTTAAACTTGGACTTCATTAATTAAGAACCATAATCCCTAAAGCTAGGCCAGCTTTATATATTGTCTGGAGAGGAAGGATTTAGCAATACATAACAGTAAGCTAAGAGGATGTATCCCATAATAGAATACCTTATTTTCAAGTATTGTGAGGTAATTTGCATTTATGTTATATAAAGAAAACCTGGAACTCATTATATCTGCACCTCGATCTTCTAAAAATATCATTGCAGCATCAGATATTGACTCCAAGAACCTTACACATGCTAAGCAAGTGCTTTACCATTGAACTGCATTTATCACTGGGCTTTGACCCTTCTTTCTCTTTGCCTTTTACACTCATAAAAACATTTTGTTTTTCATTTTCGAGGTTTCTCCCTTTCTTTCCTCCCTTCAAATACTTTTATGTACTCTGCCTTGCTCTCTTTCAAATTTATGACCTCTTTTTCTCATTAATTATTTTATTGTTAATTGCATATATGTATATACATATAGTCTTAAATATAACCTGCTCAGTCTGTATAATGTTAGTTGCATGGATGTTTTCAGGGCTGACTATCTGGTATTGGAAAATGAAGTGATATTTTCTTCCCCAAGGGAGCCTGATTCTCCCACTCTCAGCAATTTTTAGTTCTATGTGTAGGGTTGAGGGCTCATGATCTTTCCTCTGTCCTTGTTCAGCTCATGTTTAGGCAGTCACTTTATAGGTGTAGCCTCTGAATTTTCTAAAAGACAAAGTCTCACAGAAAACTCCCTGATCCTCTAGCTCTTAAAGTCTTTCCTTGCCATCTTCTGAAATGTTTTTCTGAGCCTTAGATGCATGAGTGTTTTGTAGGTGTATCAGTTGGTGCAGGGCTCCACAATGCTGCTGTTTGATTGGTTTTGATTGGTTGTGATTTTCTTTTGAAAAGAGAAGTTTCCTTGATGAGAAGCAAGGACTACATTTATCTATGGGTATAATGACAACTATTTAGAGTGTAGTATGGAATTGTGCTGATTTACTAAAGTGCCAGCTTTAGGTTCTCCTCCAAGATTCATGACTCCACTAGCCCTGGGTAATTGCATATGTTTCCAGTATCAGGCACAATTCTTCTTATTGAGCATGCCTTAAGTCCAATAGAGGGCTATTGTTAACCACCAAGGTATGTGTGTCACTACTGTACCCTTAAGATTGCCTCTCCATGTTAATCATTGTGGTTTACAGGTGCCATGTAGTGGTATAGGACTATTGGTGGCTTCCTTACTTTGTAAGTTTTCTTGGCACCATCTGTTATCATGAAACTAGTCCTCAGGGATGAGGCACTAAGGTAAATTCCAGCTGAGAAGCTTCTGTGCCCTACATCTGGAGTGCATGATCACTTCAGCATTACAGACTTACCTTCCACCTGGGGACCAACCAAGGGCAATAGTAACACTGTATGTTCTGAGAGTCTGTTGGATAACCCTGACCAACAACTCCAAAGAGGGGTTCTTATGCCTTTTGTTGGGTTTTTGCTAGGTGGTCTTTGGTGCTTGGATGGAGAATAGTCAGCCCAAATCAGAAAATTTTGTTTAAACTATATATTTATAAACAGACTTGCAACTAGGTTTTGTTTTTAGGTAAATAGTTAACAGTATGATTCCTTATGACCTTTCTGACATTCTTACTATTATTTTACCTTCCTCTTTTTATATTTGTCTCTCTCCCTCTCTAATTATAGCCCTCTTTGTCAATTTCCCTGATCAGTTCAATTGTACTCTGCTGTCCCCCTTTTATTATTCACCCACCCATCTACCCTAGTTACAGTCTCTTTTGACTTTCCTACTTTCTGCATTGACTCTAGGATATACAACCACATCTGAAGGTTTGAAGCTAGGAGCCTTCATTGATAGAGTGCATTTGACATGTGTCTTTCTGTGTATGGGTTTCCTGACTAAATATGGTTCTTTCCCAAAGTTCATGGTTTCATTTTTCTTCACATATGAATATAATTCCATAGTGTATATGCACCACATTTTCATGATCCATCCATAGGTTCAGGTGAAAGCTATTTAGCTTTTCCATTTCTTAGCTATTATTAATAGATCGGCAGTGAACATGGCTGAGCATAAGCTATCTGTTGATTAGGATGTCAAGTTATTTGAGCATATACCAGGGAATGGTATATCTGAGTCATATGGTATATTTATGGTTTGCCTTTTTGAGAATTCTCAATGATGATTTCTTTAGTGACTACAGATTGCTATCTCCCAACAATGAATTAAGGTTCCCTTCCCCCCCCCCACACACACACTCCTGCCAGCATTTGTTTGTTGTTTTGTTGATATTTGCCATTGTCATTTTAACTGGGGTAAGATAGACTTTCAAAGTTGTTTTGATATGTATTTTATTAATGCTACATAGAATCCAGACTCAGTAAATATAAGGAAAGATAAGTCAATGACTTAAAATAATAAAGTATTAGCCAGTTTACATGAAAAGTCTGGAATGCTTTATTATACACCCTCAGATCTCAAGTCAACAGTTCCCCTAACCAAATGTGGTTGCTAGGTGACCACACAAGATAAAAAGTCTCTGCTAAATATCCTGGTATGTGCATGAGCATCATAACACCCAAACTGCAAGGCCACAGAAGTATATTTACTGTTGAAGACAATTCTTCTGTTAGGGATTTCCCCCCTGCAGTAAATGAAGCATCATTTGTGGTAATAATTCTGAAAGTAGTACAACTTTTTTCTTGAGTAAATTTCCTCATGAAAATACCATCTGCCTTTATATACCCACACACATGGCCACTATGATCTCCTTGGCCAAAGCAAACAAATAAACAAACAAACCAAAAATACAGTTTCACACTTAATATGAATTTAGATACACATGGAAGAATTTTATTAAATAATATATTTACTGTGTTCATGGATGGGTGACAGGGGACATTTAATGGAGGCTAGAGGAGAGACTGCCAAATCAGTTGTGCATCCAGCATGGTTTCAGTCCTCAGTCTAGGTGGCAACAGGTCCATTTACCAGCTGAGACATCTTACCAACCCCTGACCATTATATTTTAAATTGACTACAGATGGAGTTTTATCTGTCAAAATACAATTGAATTTCACTGGGTTCTTTGAAAAAGAAGTAAAAGAAAAAGTAAAACTTTCATAACAAATGTATTAAATAATTTTAGACTTTTTGGATGTCTTCTATGTGCATTGGTATTTGCATCAGCCACCTGAACAGATTCAGAGGAGTGTAATTAATCAAGTGTGTTAATTGAAGGAGTCATCTCCAGTTACTCTATCAAGGGAGCAGTCTTCCCTTCAAACTAGGAAACACAATTTTCCATTTTTACCAAGATGCACAGATATTTGCCAGAAAGGAAGTTAATGAAGCTCATGGATGCCTAGTTGTTTTTATTAAGTGCTGGCATGTCTCAGCAAGCGTTGCTACAGAGAAGTTTGAAGCCGGCAAACACTTCTCAGCACAGTATTTTTGCATTTGCAACTCTGCCATTTCTCTCTTTCTGCAAATCCTATGAGGAAAGGAGTATGGAGGATGAAGATAATTTGAAGGTATTGTTAAGCACTACAATGGAAATAAATTCAGCTGGAATCGGTTCAGCTCAGCCTTAATCAGCCCGTGTAGGGTGAGTCCTCTGCGACTGGAAACACTGCCCAGGGAACAAAGCCTCCTCTGCAAGCTGGGCAGGGAAAAGCATTTGTTCCCACACCATGAAGCTGCCACTGAGATATGCACCAGCTAAGAGACGCTGTTTGTCTTTATTAGATTCAAGGTATAAATCGGTTTTCCTACTGCAGAAAACAAACATTAACTTAGCTAGTTTTTATGTGGTCAGCTGCACATCTAGCATCAGTATTGTATCAGTAGGTCAAAGATCATTTCTTTCCTCTAGATCAGCAGTTCTTAACCTGTGGGTCATGACCCCCACAAGGTTTTCATATCCATCATCCTACATATCAGATATTTACATTATATTTCATAACAGTAGCAAAATTACAATTATGAAGTAGCAATTAAATACTTTTATAGTTGGAGGTCACCATAACCTATAGAGCTGTTTTAAAGGGTCACAGCATTAGGAAGGTTGAGAACTGCTGCTCTAGATGAATTAATTTTAAGACCAGAAAATGCCTGGAAACACCAATGTCTGAGGTTTAGTATATTTAACAACCAAGAAGCTGAGGCATTAGCAGATATATTACAGGACAGTGGCTAATTAGGCTGACCATGAATCTCGAAGGATCACTGAGGAGTACCTAGTATGCTATTTGTTAGAAATTTAAGGTGCAAAAGAAAAATAGCACTGTGGTGGTGATCATGGTTGTCACTTTGATGTCAGCTTAAGCTCAGAGATTTAACTGAACATTGTAGAGTCACCAAGCACACAAACGTATGCATAAGTATATGAGGACATTTCCAGAGAAGTTTACCTGAAATGGGGAGAGTCACACTGGATTTAGGTAACATTATTCTACGGGCTGAGGGCCTCTGCTCAATTAAAGGAAGAAAGTGAGCTAAGCACCAGGATTCTTTCTGCTTCCTGGTGTTAGACACAATGTGACCAGCTGTCCCATGCCACCATAGCTGTGACTTCCTTGTCATGATACCTCAAACTACGAGGCGAAAGATTATTTTGTCAGGTATGTAATCATAACAATGAGACAAAGTAATGAATGCAATAGCAACACTCATTTCTTTAGCCTTTTCCTAATGCAAATGATGCTAAGGATGCTAAGGTGATGTCTAAGGTAGCAGGAATGGATTCTTTGGAATAAAAATGCTGAAATAGCAAGGTCTCAGCACTCAGCCATATCTTATTGAATACACATGTAGGAAAGCACTCCAAGAGACAGTCTCCAGCTGTAGAAAGGTGACTTGAAAGTGAGTCAGCCATGAATGTTTCAGCTTTTCTGTTTGGGGATGGGATGAATTCCCCCTTTCCCTGTGAACTGGCTGGTTTGGGTTATAGGAGGTGAGCAGATAAACCAGGAAAAGACAGGAAACTCATTAGTTCCCACCACAGGCCTTTTGTGGTGGGAGATTTGAAAATTCCACTGAAAGTTTCCCTCATTTAACAACAACAACAAAAAAAGTCTACAAGCCTACCAAGTCTTTGGGAGAAGAATACAGAAGCCAGCCATCTTGAATATTCAGCAAATCGCATTAATCTTCCTCCTAGCCCATCACAAAAGCATTCCAGCATCAAGAATTATTTTCAAACATTTCTGGGAGTGTCCAGTGTCCAGTTTCCTGCTCTGTCTGCCTGGTGTTTTTCATCAGAGTCCTCTTTTCAGCAAAGCAAGGCTGAAGGACAGCTCTGGCCTTGGAGAATGAAGAGGTGTGAGTAGAAGCCAGTCCTCCTGAGGAATGAGAGGGAATAAGAGTTCCCTTGACTCTGGGACCTCATGGCTTAGAAGAAGCTTCTCTAAAAGTTCAAAGAGGAAAGTTAGACTTAGGATGCCTTTGACGTTTTGTCCCTGGCCACACAGGAAAAACAAATGATTTGCCACAAGCCTGAATAAATTTAATGGGGAAATAAATACTGGGGTAAAGTTAATTCAGGTGTGACACATAAGTTGTGCTTTTAGGTGTTTCAACTTTTATTGAATTTACTACAATTTGAGATAATGTATAAAATGTATGGAAATTGTACATAATGGAAATGTCACTGCCCATCCAGTCCAGCAGGCAAGTATTCTAGAAAGTCTATCAGGCTATTGAAACAGTGGGCCTAAAGAAACTAGACTTCAGGGGGTCTCCTGAAAAATAAAGGAGGCCTTTATCCAGAGAAAAGATTTTCAGTTTGTTCAATGACCTTGCAGGAGACACTGAATTGTGACAGTGGTGGGCTTAGATTTCATCAACTTCATTCCACAATATCTTCTTTCTTTGATTTTTGTAGGAAAAAAATTATCTTTCCATTAACTACAACCACAAGCTATGTTTGAAGAACAATGCTGTGTCTTAAAGAAACCATACTGTTTATTCTCATAACCCAGAAGAAGAGTGAGGTACTATCAAGTTGGTAATAAGCAGCATTAAAATTGCAGATGAATGCATAATTTATATGCCAGAGAAGACAGAAACTATGTAAACCCTATGCTTTATTCATCACACTGTGTAACCTAATACACACATGTATTCAAATATACTGTTTGTACTGTTACTACTAACTAGGATTTCAACTACTAATCTAACATGACTTACTTAAATGAGCCATTCTGAGAATGTTCTCTGAGAATGGGTTAACACAAGGGTATTATGGAAATTACTCATCCTTCTGAGATTTCTGGGAAGTCTTGGTGGATCTTTTAAGTTCCAGAAAAATTCTTTCTTGGTGTTTTGATGTTATTTATAACATTGGGTTCTGCTGAGGCATGAGAAGCAATTGAAATAGAAGAAGAAAGAGACACTTCAACATGGTATGCTTGTCATGAGCTGCATCAAAGGGGGTGGCAGCGACAGCAGCAGCAGGAATCATTTAGGGCTATCTTCTAGCATCTTAGCAAAAGTGTGAGCCATCTTTCATTTCAACTCAGCAAACTAATAAGCAACTGTGAGCTGTGCAACATTCCAGTACAGGAGTGTTGCTAGCACTTATTTTGACTGGATGGTTCAGGATAATCACCTTGCAGTAAGGCCAGCTGCTCCTGCTGCTGAGTCATTTAAGCTATCAGCAGCATTGTTGCCAAGCCAAACATGTTGATGGACACATTTTTGAAACTGTCTCCCATAGAGTTTTGCTCTAAGCCTGGTGTTATATCTTAACAGGTTTTAGTAATGACCTTGACTGGGGCAAGTATAACCACGAGGTAGAATTGAAGAATTCTAGACTCCATTTAGCCTGTTGAAATCAATCAAAACCACCAATTTATAGACATCTTTGAAGATCAGCATCAAGGGATGAGTTGGAGTCAATAAGATAGGAGTTAAGATTCCCCTAGGCAAGAAGGACAGGGCCTGTGATGGATCTTGAATTAGTCATAGCAGGGCCCTTCTGCTGAGTGGATGCCCACTTCATTTTTGGGGGAAGGAAGATACATAGGATATGTTGACCTTTTGCTGGCTTAGTCTGCAATGTGCTCAAAAATGACCAATCCAAATAAAGATTATGTCACTCTGTAAGACACATAAAAGGTCATTGGGCAGTGTGGCCATTTGGTACTCCTCCCTTGGGGACCCTCCAACTCTAGGGAGTTCTCACTTCTTCCTAGGGCTCATTCTCTCTGTTCACCCCTTGTCCATGTTTTCTTACTACTCTTGTTCTTGAGACAATGAACTTGAAAGCCAGTCTCTAGTTTGTCATGGCTTTGGTAATTGTTGAATATCTGAGATCATAGGTCACCCCCACCCACCAGCTAATACCAACAAGAGCTGAAAAACCAGAACTTCAAATACCTCCATTTACCTTCCCATCTTTAGGGGTGACCTGAACCAAGGATCTTAGCACCAGCTTCCTTAATTTTATTATCAATCTAATCAGACACTGACACATTTATGTTCTCAGGGTTGTAGTCATTTTAACAAAAATTGGATGACTTTTAGTTAGATATAAAATTAACAGTTGTCCACAGCTTGGATTCACACCAGTAACCCAAATATTGACTCATGCAGGTTCAATTTGATGAGCAAAACTATTTTATTAGAACTGGCTTGATGGGAGATGTCATTCTGTATGTTTCTCATTCTGGTTAATGAATAAAGCACTGTTGGCCAATAGGAAAAGAAGATAGGAGGGACTAAGAGACAAGGAGGAAATAGGAAGTAGTAAGGAGAAGCCAAGATGGAGAGTCTGGAAAAAGCCGAATGCCGGCCAGCTCCCCGGTAAGAGAAATATATAGATCAACAGAAATGGGTTAATAATTAAGATACAGCTAGCCAATAAGAAACTAGTAACTGGCCAACGGGATTATATCAAATACAGAGTCTCAATGTGTTATTTGGGACTGGCGTGGTGGCGGGACATGACTAGGCGGCCGGCTTCACAGAGATGAATGGCTACAAAGAACTACATTTTCCTAAATTTCTCACCTCTCACCTGCTGATCTCCTACTGTGTATGCTTTCAAGCCTCCAGCGGAATGGATATGGCCTGAGTTCAGGTCACTACTGAGTTTTAAAGCACTAAAGAGAGGTGATTACAAGTTCAAGTAACATAAGGTAGAATAAAGCAGGGATTGGCTTCATATTTATGCATATTCTGTTTTTGTTCTCATTAGGAATTCCAATGTTTTCATTGAATACTGCCCAGCTATGCAAAGAATGACTTATTTTGCTTCTGTCTGGCAAGAACAACAGTTAAATGATGGCTCGCAACAAGATGGATTACTGTAACTAAGACTTACAGAAACATTCTCACCACATTCATGTTCCTTGGGAGGTCCTTGTATTTCTTCTGTCTGTTGGTAGATTAGTTGAATCAATGTTGTTCACAATGGCGACACATTCATTTTATAATTGTGTACATATATATATATATATATATATATATATATATACACACTTTTTCCAGTTATTTTCTCCTGTTCCAGAGTACTTATTTCTATCTTTTACATTCATTTATGTATTTGTTTGTGTGTATCTCTCTCTCTCTCTCTCTCTCTCTCTCTCTCTCTCTGTGTGTGTGTGTGTGTGTGTGTGTGTACATCCATGCCACATGTGTATATGGTGACCAGAGAAAAACTAACCCAGGTATTTGATTTCTTTTTATTTCATCACTTATCTCTGGTCTCATTACATTTCTCATATTCTCTCCATCTAGAAGGCTGTCCTTCTAGTTGGCCTGAGCAGCTGGAACTTTTCTCATTTACAGTTCTAAAATCGATGTACTCAATAGATACTCTTGTAACTAGCATGTGAATACAGTATTATCAAAGGGTTTCAGAATTCAAGTGCAAGGAAGTGAAGTGCTTTGAGACCTGCATCTCCAGCTTTCCTGGGACTACTGACAAAAAGAAGACGGCAACTTTATCGTGATTATAACTATATCAGAGAACATAAGATTCTTACTCCATTTTTCAAGGAGGACTTTCTACACAAACGTGCAACTCTTATTTCAAAAGTGATAAGAAATGGTTTATTCTGAATCCAAATATTAGTGACTGTGGCCTGGATAATACAGATTTATATTACCTCAAATTCCATATTCACTGTGGCAACATTTTGATAAAAGGCTATGGACATGAAACACTCCCATCTCTCCACATTCCTTGTAGCTCTAATCAGCCAGTTTTGCAGTAGGTTCAGGGGGAGTCCTTCCCAATGACTTTTATTCACAGAATTTTGTATTTTTGCTTTTTAGTTTTGTTTTGTTTCATTTTTAAATATTCATTATGGACAAGTATATGATTATTTATTTAGATCAAACTGAAATGAATACACAGGAAATAATACAGAATAACTGAATCAAGCTAATCTAGTCATCATTTGAATTATTTACCAAGTATTTTTTGTCCTTGCCAAAATACAACATTGAATGCTTTCCCATCAACTTGCTGTTCCCCCACTTTGTACAACTAGCCCTCTGCTCCCTGCCTCTGGGTTTGCTTTAGATCCTACAGGAAGCCCATTCTGCAGGAGGCAGATGGTGTTCTTTGGACTCAACACAGTATAGTTTTAAATGAAAGCACTGTAGAGGGAGCAATCGTTGCAACCAATGACTGTTGGGTGTTGTATTTATCAGTAGCATCTTAGAGATTCAATACAAAGCCATACCTATGCAGTTTGAACATGAGGTACCTGTCTGAGGCACTTTCAAATAAGAAAATGAACACATCCTTTTGTGAACATAGAAATGCTAAGTTTAAAGTTCCCAACATTGCAGGAAGTACTTTAAGAGAATATGTTGTATTGTTGCACTGTGGGAATCACCAAGGATGAGCTGTAGCTTTCTTTTTAGTGTGTTCCATTAGTAACATGGATCAAACCTGTGCATTTGTATCCACTTAGTATTCAGATGGGTTATTTCAATAGTATGAACCCAAGTAATTAGCTGGGCTTAACTTCTATACTGTACCATCTAGAGAAGGTTAATTACAGCCACTCAATGCTCAGACTCTTTATTAACTGATAAGAAAAAAGGAGAGAGGGGAAATTGTTTTTTTATGCCTAAATAATTACACACTACTTAAATGAAGTAAGATTTAGTTTGTTTGTGGTTACTTCTGCACTATTCCAATTATTTCCTCCAGTTTCAGGATACTTAATTATATATTTTGACTTTCTTTTTCTCTCTCTGTGTGTGTGTGTGTGTGTGTGTGTGTGTGTGTGAGTGAGTGTGTGCGCGCGCGTGCGTGCGTGCATGCGCGTGGTGTCTGAGTGTGTTGTTCATGTACCATAGAATGAATGTGGAGGTCAGAGGAAAAAGTGCAGGAGTTGTCTCTTTTTCCTTCTACTATGTGGGTCTCAGAGATCAAGCACAGCTTGTCACTCTTGGTTTCAGGTGTCCTGATCCTCTTAGCCATTTCACTGGCCTCAGTTTCAGGATTTTGGAATTGTCCATTTTTTTCCATCCATTGCATCATTGTAAAACAGAGTGGCTGTTTATGAACATAAAGTTCTTCAAACTGGTTGAGTTCAGGCTTACACAAATCAACTCTAAAACAATGTAAAAACTGAAGAGAGCATAGGTTATCTGTAATGCCAGGTTGCGTCTATGAGAGTTGTGTCTTTAAATTTTGATACTTAATCATATGGCACCTTCATTATTACTTATTCTGTTTGTATAAACTTGTATTCTATATGAGAAAATTCATTATTTTTTCAGTACTGGTGATTAAACCAAGTCCCACATATTCTAGGCAAGCATCTTACTACTGGCATGAGTACTCGGTCCTTTTAAAATTTTATTTAAAAAATGGAAATAATAAGTTTTCCAGGTTAGCTTTGGATCCAGAGCATGAACTTCTGATTGGTGTCTCACCTTCCAAAGTAGCGTGGATGACAGGCATATGCCACCATCACCATAGCCAGCTTTTAGTTTAATTTAGAGATGAATTGGCCTAAGGCTTAAAGCTCTGTCTACAGCATGGTGACACTTAGGAAACAATTATTTCATTGCTTTTATTGTTTTATTTTTCCTTATGAGTTAAAAGCATGGATAGGAACTTTTAGTTTGGCATTTCATGTTCACAAATGAGATACTCATTTTTACTCCTCAAGGGACATGGTTCCAAACCTGGTATGACCACTGTCTTAGTATTGATTTTCAGTTTTACTTCCAGAATTCTGTCTTCAATCATAGCAGAAGTCTTGTGACTCCTTGATTTTAGTAGCATTATTTATGCATGCATTCTGATAAGTGAATCATTGTAAGCCCTCACTATTGATAATCATCAGCTACATACACACACACACACACACACACACACACACACACACACACACACACAGAGTTAGAATGAGAGTTCCATTTGCTTAAGTATTATATTTCGTACTTTTTAAAATTTTGTAATCTTTTCTTAAACATATATTTACTGTGTGCCCGCTTCTCTGTATGTGGGCACATACTTGCCATGGTGTGTGTGTGTGTGTGTGTGTGTGTGTGTGCATGTGTGTGTGTTGGGGGAAGGGTCAGATGGTAAATTTCAGGTTTCAGGGGTTACTTTTATCCTCCCATCACTTGAATCCTGAGGATAAAACTGAGATTATCAGGTTTAGAGGCAAGTTCCTTTACCTGCTTAGCCATCTCACTAACCCTAACATTGTAATCTCAGTGATAGGTCTATTGAAAATCACAACTGAATAAGGCTCATGAAGAACATTGCACAGATTCCATGTAGATATGCAGCATTGTCTTTTAGGAGTGGCCCTGCAGTGAAAAGGCAGGAGCCTCAGGCATCATTCCACCTCCACTTCTGAAAGGTTATATGGCCTGGGGAAGATGTGGAAGCCCTCTTGCCCATCAGGGAGTGACTAAGTCTCCTCAAAGGTTGTCAACATTCTTATGGTATAACATGCAAGTCTAACCCAGAATGAGGCTGAGGCCATGCCATGAAAATGTACATGTACAATGGAGAGAAGAAAATAAACAATAATTGAGAGTTTCCTTGAAAAACAAACTAAATCCTTCAACAAGATCATGATGTACTGAGTCAGCCTAACATGGCCACAAATTTTATTGTTAGCTAACTAATTACTGCCATGTGTTTCGTGTATTTTTTAATTATCCTACTTTGTGATAATAACTTTCAAGGATTAGAAATTTACATTGCATTGTTAAATGAGCTGCATAGGTACAATATTTTAACCACAAATAGAAGCATATATATAATATGTTAAAACAAAAATAGCCTTAAATTTGTATCAACATATAAAAATACATAGCAATGTAAAATATTTAAGATTGATAGTTGTTTTTTAGCTTTAAACAAAACTCAATAATCTACCCTTTCCCCCATTATTCCTATATCCCCCTTTTCATTTTCTTAATTACATTAAAGAATCTAATATCCTTTGCTTAGTTTGCTTCCTTACCATTGCCAATAACAACTTGCCACAAAACTCCTAAACAATGATAAACATCCATAATCCACTGAATGACCCAAAACCTCCCAACCAAATGTGAGTGTAACATTCCTTAGACTGCTTCCTGTTGTTCAGGGGTGATGGCATCTTTAGGGGATCCTGAGAAAATTGGGATGATGGTCAAGTTCTGGGAGAGATAGCTGCGTCATGTATTGCCTAGTATCAGTGTAATAGTGTAGAGTTTATCTGAAGTTCTCACTAGAGTATTTTGTGAGGTTGGACCCTCTTAGCTAGCAGCTTTGAAGTTGTCCTGGATTTAGATTTTTAAGGAAACTGTAACAGAGGCATTCTGAAGGGCTGTATCACTTGGGTTACTTGTTTTCATTGGTGTTTGAAAGCACACAAACTTTTTTTTTTCTTTCTAAATATTTTAAATTTATTTTTTATTTTTTCTTATTTTATATATCGATCCCAGTTCCCTCTCCCTCCCTCCCTCTCTCCCATCCTCTTATGCCCCTGACCACCCTCCTATCCCATCCCCCACCCCCATTTCCACAGGTAAGGTAATTCCTTCCAGGAGGGGTCATCTAAATCTGTCAAGTCATTTGGAGTAAGGATTAGGCCATCTCTCCTGTCTCTAGGCTAAGGGAGTATCCCTCCATGGGGAATGTGCACCCAAAGTTCTTTTGTGTACCAGGGATACATCCTTATTCCACTATCTAAGGTTCCTTATACAGCCCAGGCCGCCTAACTGAGACCCATGTTCAGGCGGTCTGAGTCAGTCCAATGCTGGATTCTCAGCTATCAGTCTGGGGACCCATTAGCTCCTCCTTGTTCAGGTCAGCTGTCTCTATGTGTTTCTGCAGCCTGGTCTTGTCCTCCCTCTCTGCATCTGGATTCCAGTTCTGCTCAGTGTTTAGCTGTGTCTGCTTCTGTTTCCATCAGCTACTAGATGAGGGCTCCATGATGGTGGAAAAGTTCGTCGTTGATCTCATTATCAGGGAAGGGCATTTATGGTAGCCTTTCCACTGTTAGTCAAATTGTTAGTTGGCGTCAGTCTTGTAGGTCTTTGGACATTTCTCTTGAGTCAGTTTTCTCTTCAAACCTATACTGGCTCCCTCCTTTATGGTATCTCTCTGTCTCTCTCTCTCTCTCTCTCTCTCTCTCTCTCTCTCTCTCTCTCTCTCATCTATTCCTCCCCTGACTCAATCTTCCTAGGTCCACATGCTTTCCTCTCCTCCCCTTCTCTTTCTCCTAGATTCCACTCCACTTACTGACCCCCCACTCCCAATATGCTCAGAAGATCTTGTTCTTTTCCTCTTCTGTGAGGGACCTTGTATGAATTTCTTAGATTCTTCCTTGTATCCTAGTTTCTCTGGCAGAAGCACACAAATGTTTAAAGGTACCATACATATCTGCATTAACACAAGTATTGAATGTGTGGTGTATACAATTCAGCTATAATTGATCAGGTAAAGACCTATACCTACTTTATAAGTCCATCTGGACTGCATAACCAAGGTATAATATAAATCTCCATCCATGCCAAATGGAAGGATGGCATGTAATAATAAGCCATGAGACTTATCATGTTTCATTTAGTCATAGGGTTATTCCCATATAGAGGGATCAACTTATATGTCACCTGTCTTGTAATTTTCCTTGGTTTCTACTTTCATGTCTGAAGCCAAGATTTTCAGGAGGCCTTTCCTGATCAAATATTGTCTTTATTAATTTTGAAGGAATCAATAACCACTTGTTTCCTATGGAAACAAAGGCACAACCTCTCCTCCAATACAACATTTCCTGACTTCCAGTTCTCCCACTTGTCACTAGGTCATCTCCCCCAAGCTTCATTGTCAATGCCATGGATTCACAGCAAATAATGGATTTCCTTTCTGGGTAGATAGTGAACTTCATTTTTAGGTATCCATCAGAGAACTCATCAGTATAGAGGTCAGCAGGTAAGATTTCCTTTAACTTCTATGGAAACTTACTGGTCTCCCATCTTCCCTCACCTACATTATAGTAAAACAAAACACAATAAAACAAACTAAAAGTAAAAAATCAAATCTATTGATATCACCTCCCATCAATACATTAAAACATATGAAAAATAATTTGTCTCAATAACTGTGGCAAAAGTCAAAACTTAAAAATATGCTTAATTTGAAAACTGGTTGCTGCCCAGGCCTAAATTCTCAGTTCCTTGGTATAGATATGATTACTTTGTTTTGGAATGGATTTTCATTTATTGATATAATTTAAGGTCAATTTTGTGATGTGTATATTCTCCTTTTATTTAGGTATTGTGTTTTTATAGCTCATTTAGAAATGTAATGTATAATTTAGTGCATATTATAGATAGTTACCTATGATAGTCAAAACTTAGTTAAATTAGTTAATATTTCTAGATATATAGACATGTATTTGAGATAAACAGGCATTCTTCAAACCTTTCAAAGACCTACAGAATATGGCATTTAAAATGGTTTAGGGTTTTTCTTGACAGTGAGATATAATTGCTCCTGGCAACACCACCTCGTCAGAAAGGAAGATGGACATTGAAGAAACTCATTATGGAGTTTACTTCCAATATGGCAAGACTAGCCATTTGGACAAGATACTGCTCTTGTCTGGACTGTTTGACTTTATGCTGTATAAACTGGACATGCAGGACCTACAGAAAAGTGACTGCTGATTCAAGATGGACATTGCTACAGAGTTCCTGCTTCATGGAAGAGTCTGCCAGACAGTCTGTGGGACACAGAAAAAATGACTGACAAACTGCCAATACAAGAAGACAGTTTAAAGTTTCCTGCTTTGCTGAAGAGTCTGCCAGACACACTATGGCCTATGGGCTGAAGATGGAAGATTACAAAAGAACTTCGGGTGACCAGGCAGTGAGTTGTCTCTGTCATTTCTAGAGTTTATATACTATCCTTCTGTGGTCTTTGAAGGAGTTGAAGACAGATAGTTATGGTTATAGTTTTCATTAGTTAGGATTAAAGATAAGTTACTTAGACTTTAGACACATAAAGTTAGATGATGGAATATTTTCTTCAAATCTTGCTAAATGTTAATGGACTAAATATTATTAACTGTGATTCTTACTTGATAACTGTTGTATAATATATTTTTCTATGTTAAGGTTAAAACCCTTTTTATTTAGACAGAAAAGAGGAGATGATGGGAGATGTCATTCTGTATATGTTTCTCATACTGGTTAATAATAAAGCACTGTTGGCCAATAGGAAAGGAAGATAGGACAGACAAGGAGGAAATAGGAAGTAGCAAGGAGGAGTCAAGATGGAGAGTCTGGAGAGAACAGAACTGCCATTCCTCCACTCTCGGTAAGACCACGTGGAAATACATAGAAATGGGTTAATAATTAAGACAGTGCTAGCCGATAAGAAACTAGCACCTGGCCAACAGCATAATATCAAATACAGAGTCTTTGTGCGTTAATTGGGGCTGGTGTGGCAGCAGGACAAGACCTGGCGGCAGGCAAAAAAACTCTACTCCTTACAGTTCCTTTCCCATGTGGACAAAGGAAATTATAAGAAATATGTTCCTCAGGCAGAAAAATTGGCTGATTTTTATATGGCTCTCTGTATAAGAAAAGACATCAACTTTATACCTTTTTGCCTAATAGGCTAATTTCCAAGAAAATACTCAGAAGGGAGGTCTCAAGTGTAGAAATTTCTAAGCTCCACCTAGAACTGGAAATCTCTTGTAGTCTCCTAGTGTGTGCTCATGTGTGTAGCCTGTCTGAGAAGAGTGTGGGCTGGTCTGAGAGCATCTAGTAACACATGAGATGAATACACTACACAGTGTAAAAGATCTCCTCCAATAATTGATCAACTCTGTGAAACACATGTTTATCGGTTTTGAGCTCAGAGCTGTTGAGAACAAAAAATTTCACGTTAGTTCTGTGTCTTGCATTTTGAACTCAGAATTCTACTTTAAGAAAGTAGTTCTAATTTCACTTTTTATCAGAAGTCATACAGAATGCTTCAAGGCGTCCTTCTTTGTTCTATGACATGAGATGGATTTTCTGCGTTTTTCCTTGTAAAGTTAGATACCTTCCTTTTAGGTGGCCAAATAGGTTTGGAGGCTCAAATCACTGTTCATAAATAACACTGTGTCTTCTAGAAATAGAGTGCTAAGAGTGACAGAAAATAGGCTCCCAAGCTTCAGGAGACATCAACAATATGAGGATGGTTGACATATAAACATCTTGTGTATGTATGTGTGTACATGTTTATGTGTGTATATGTGTTTTGTCCTGTGTGTGTGTACCTATGTTGGGGTATGTGTACATGAGTGCAGTTGCCCATGAAGACTAGAAGAGAAAGTCAGATCCTTTGGTGCTGGACTTAAAAGCCTTTTGACCTGAGTGCTGTGAACTGAACTTCTCAGTTCTTCTGCAAAGGCAGCAAACATTCTTAACCACAGAACATACCCATTTCCAAACATATCCATTTATTGGCCACTTTTAATAAGTGAATGTAGAGATGTACTTCCATTTTCAGCTACAGTAAGGATCACAGGACAAGACCCATATCTGATGAACTAGTAGAAACTAAAAATACGGAAAAAAATCATGACTTCTACAGTTGCTGGTACTATTACTCTTCATAGAAAATCAGTATTCCTTGATCAGTCAAATACAAAGTGAGACAGTCCACTCATATTATGCTGTGTTAGGTCACTAAATTAGTTCCATCCAGAAAGATGATATTTCAGCTGACTTCCCTAGTGTGAGAAAACATCACTATGGATGGGACATATACTACAGTTTCAAAATTGATTAGAGAGGCTGGAGAGGTGACTCAACAAAAAACAGTATTTACTGTTTCTGCAGAGGATCCAACTAACCACATTTGGTGTCTCATGACTGCTTGTAACTCCAGCTTTAGGGAACCTGGCACCCTGTTCCTTCCTCTGGAAGCACCTGCACTAATATACACATGCACACACGTAGACATACCTGGGTGAATGTTATTAAAAATAAAATTTAATAAAAAAGAAAAAATGGACTAGAAAGGGAAGAGAAAGTTCAATGTGGAAAATGAAGGTCACTTCATTTCTAGTTAGGATCCAAAAATTCCTGATGTTAGGTTTGTTTACTTTTTGGGCTTGTGCTATATTAACTACCTGTAATCATATGGTCAGAAAATATGAATATAGAAGGATCAAGACCTAGTGCCAGTATGCAGAACTGGATGTCTTTGTAATATAATTGGAATCAGAGTCCAGAATCCAGTGCAAAGTGAGAAAACATGCCCTGTGTGCACAAGTTGAGTAGTATATTAAGAAGAGAAGTAACCATGGATAAGGACAATGCTAAAGTGGAAGCAACTATGGGGGGAAAACATCCCAATTAACTTAACTCACAACTCTGAGTTACATCAACATGGCAGATATCCACATGGGTTTTATGGAGGCCACAGTGAACTTCATTCCTGGAGTAATGACTATAGACAGAGGTGACATGTGTCACTTTCACAACATCATAAGCATTTTCCTTTTGCTTTAATGATAAATCTACTTAGGAAGCAAGAGCCAAAAAGACAGGCAGCTTTCAATTAGACCCTTCCTTTAAGTTAGCCCTGCCAGCTTCCATCTTCTTCATTATCCCATGTTCACTCCTGCTTAAGTCTTTATACCTGCAATATTGCTAGTTGCACCTGAGATTTTCTACAATATGCTACATTCCCTTAAATATGTAGCCCAAAGGCCCTTTTCCCATTCTGTGCTGAGGAGCTATTAACAGTTGATAGGTGTTGGAAGAGGGAAAAGCATTCTGGTTTATTCGTTTTAATGTGTGACCACTGAATAGCTCTACATACATTCACATATGGGTACTAATCGTACTGACTGGCTCATCAAAATTAGAAAGGAAAGATGAATGGGTCCATGTTGGGGAGACTGAAGGAAGTTACAAGTGGAATGGGGAATTAAGGTGAGTAAGAACATATTTCATTGTAACCATGTATTGGATTCTCAAGAATAAAGAAAAATAATATTAAAAGTAGGAAGCAAAAATGAGAACATATAACTGGTATTCTAAATAGCCATATAATTTAAATGACACAGATCCACTTGCCTGGAAAAATAGTCTTGCCATTAGACTTGGGCTCAGTGTTCTTACCTGTTCTGTAGTTGAGCTCTCATGAATTAATATTCAATGACAGCTCAATTTGTTTGGGATACCATATGGCAATAGAAATCAGGATGCAAAGAAGCCAAGACAACACATGACCCTCATGGTGAGTCGTCTTCCAGCAGTTAGTGTACTGAACCTCTTTCATGGAATGTATTTTTCAAATTAATGTCAAGTCCAAAATCAAAATGAAAATGGTTCTCAGTGATGTCATCACAGCACTCTTAGGTCCTTGGCATACAGCAAATTTGTAGGACTTCAGAGGCTGAAAGCAGGTGACAAAAATGTTCTTCATAACCCAATCAAAAAAAATGTTTTCACTCAGCTGGTAGAGCCCCACAGGGGTGTATCAGGAGGCTAAGCTAACTCTGTCTCATCAGGTACAAAGGACCCACTTCAGTCCTGTACCCAACCTTCTCCTATGGCAATGAACATGGCAGAATCCAGGCATGGAAGGTAGAGATGGGAGATTTGCAGAGCAAGCTGAGCAGATAGATTAACCCATGTCTGTGAGCTACGGCTTTCATAGACATACTTTGACTAAATATATAAGGTAGAACAATGGAAGATGATTCCCAAATAAACATTTTGTATCAACATTTATGCACACACACACACATATGAATATGTAACTACATATTCATGTCCATACACATGCAAATGACATGCCCCCAAGATACTCACAAATTGAAAAAGGAAAAAAATAGTAAACCTCAAAAAACTTTTTCTTTGTAGAGTCTGTCACAGAAACACCCAAGGATCAGTACCACATCCTGGTATGCCCTTCACACTGTTAACCAGTTCCTTGGGGAATTGGAGCCCTTTAGATGTATCACTTTTAGGAAGTCATTTTGGGACCCAAAGATGTTGTGGAATATTAATTTAAGGTGTGTTACATTTGTTCATGCTGTGGAATATTTGTTTAATTATGCAAAGATGTGTTACATTTGTTTGATTAAATACAATGAACCTGGTGTCAAGGGGTTGAGTCGTCAGCTAGTTGACAGTGGTAGAAAGGAACCATGTATAGCGAGAGTTCTTAAGTGGGGGTTGAGCAGAAGGATACCTGGTTTTAAGGGAGACCTGAGCTAGGAGAGAAAGTTAGGTAATACTGTTCAGCCTCTCTAAGCAAGAAGAATTTCACCTCAACTTTTGAATCCTGAGCTCTATAGAGGGATAGAGAGCTAGATAGGGTTTCCTTTACCAGCTGTGATAGAGCCGGTACCCAAAGGAACAATTCCCGCCTGGCTACAGCCAGTGCAGTCAAACCACTGTTTGCTGCTGAGTTGAAATTGCCCATTAGGACAGCAGTTGCTTAAGGGAAAGCTACTGAATTTATGAAAAACAACAGAAAGCAGCCTGACATTGTTCTGGACTTCTCAGGGAATGCTAGGACTGATAAGAATTATTTCAGCTCCCAAGCCATTGCACACACTCCAGGGGAAAGTGTTATAAAAACCAAAAGTCCATTCTACACTGTAAGTTGCCTACTGCCTGGAACAATACCTGTAAAGTCTGGAGAGTGAAGTTGGCTATGTCCATGGTGGATCCAGGTTTGCCTGATTTTCACTCAGCAGTCTAGTAAAACCATTTGCTTAACAACAACCTCTGTAATAACATCACAGTCAGCCTTGGGGTTTACTTTAACACAACTGCCTTATGCACAAGTCATCATACACCACAAAGTCCAGCCAACAGAGTAGCAAATGTTTTGAGATGATTTTTACTCTTTTTACTTATTATGACCTCTTCACCTCTTCAATCTACCTTCATAATCTTAAGCATATGTGACATGATATATACATGTGCTCCACAACATACTTGTATAAGTCAGACAGTAACATGTGGGAATCAGTTCTCCCCTTCTACTGTCTTGGTCCCAGGATTTGAACTCAGGTTAACAGGTTGGATATCAAATACCTTTAAGCACCAAGTTATGTCATTGGTCCCAATTCTGAAATCTCTTTTACAAATCTAATTGTTGGCTCCCGTTTTACCTAAACTTCTATCGCCTCTTTGCAAATCCTGAAAAATAGTAAAAATATCTGAAATATAGGAGCTGGAGAGTTGGTCTAGCTGATAAGAGCAAACACTGCTCTTACAGAGGACCCAAGTTCAGTTCTTGACACTTACACTAGGAGGCTCTCAGTCACTTGAGACTGCAGCCTCAGAAGGACTCGCTGCTTCCAGCCTCCAAAGAGAACCTGAACTCATGTGCACATACCCACACAGAGACAAAGACTCACAATGAAAAGTAAGAGACATCTTAAAGATAAATACAACACAAATGACACACAGAGAGGTATAGAAAGGGAAGGCTGGGGAAGAAGAGAGTCAGTGTAACTCTGAGCTACGAAAGCTGCTGCTAGGTTCTGAGTTTCTGAGTTGATCTTGACACCTTCTGAGAATCCTGGCAAAGAGGAATGCTTACTCCTTCACCCATGTCTCTTTACCTTTGCCCATTTCCTCTGGATATTTCCTAACGCGTGTGTAAACTCACATAAAACTGTTACCCACAGTGACTCCAATTAATAACTAAAAAAGTCTTGACATAAATAGAAGCATAATTATATAGGTGAACCTATCTATGGACATGTTTGCTTTTGCAGTGCTTAAATAAATGAAAATACCTAGTGAAGTTATTATCCAAAGTAAGACTATATGATGGACTGCTTAGTGAGTGTGTGTGTGTGTGTGTGTGTGTGTGCGTGTATGCATGTGTGTGTGTGTGTGTGTGTGTGTGTGTGTGTGTGTGTGTGTGTGTAGGGTGGAATGGATAAAAGGAAGAGAGAGAATATATGTCACAAAAAACAAATTGAATTAATTTTGGATAATCAAGGGTGATTTTAGTATCACATAGCTGCATTTTAATATCAACATAATGTGTGGGTACTGCTGTGACCGTCACTTAGAACTTACTGTTTCTCAAAGGCTTCAGATTCTAACATTAGCATGCACAAGATTACAGCATTTCATTATTGTTAACAAGTTAATTGTATGCATGTTCCCAACCAAGTAGGTCTACTATCTGAGGTGGTATATGACGGTCTTGGGTGTAGTACAAAGAACTTAAAGGCCTGTGTTGCTTGAAGCCCAGAGTTCTGAAAGACAAGGAAGGAGAAATGTCTTATTGGCTCTTTAATGAGATATATATTAATTAAAAATTCCAGTTCAAAATGTAGACTTAATTTATACAGTGAAGGAAAATGAGACATAGAGTGTCCGGTTGAGGCACACAGCACAGACTGATTCCTTGCTCCAGTCCTAGGTCCTGTTGGAAAGTGGTGAGGATGTATGTCAATACATTTTGAGGACTCCAAGTATTAGCTTAGGTGTCTTCCTAGATTGTTTTCTGCCATGTGAATTGAGACAGGGCCTTTCACTGAATGCAGAGCTCATGGATTCAGCTTGTAAAGCTAGCCAGCTTGACCTGCAATCCACTGTTTCTGCTTTCCAAATCCAGAAATTACATGTGGCCACCAGGCTTGCCAGGCAAATGTTGGTGTTGGAAATCCAAATTCCTATCCTCACACTTACCAGGTGAACACACTGCCCTCTGAGCCCTCACACCTTATTTGTCATTTGTCAAGAATGGGTATTAATATTGTGTTACTCTTTATGACTTTATTGGTCAAGTCTCTGTTGCATGCTCCCTCCCTCCCGCTCCTCCTCCTTTTCCTCCTCCTTCTCCTTACCCCTCTTTCTCATCCATTTTACTCTCCTCTTTGATTCTATTTTCTCCTTTTCATTTTTGAGCAGCATTCCAGAAAAGAATGAGGACAGCCCACAGCACTGCTGGACATGTGCATGTGAAAACCCAGATGGAACCCCCCACCACAGGGGACTCGAGATAGAACTGGAGACAGATTTGGGTGTGCTTCCAGGGATTGAGATTAAGCTACTCAACTGTAGCATCCAGCTTAAGATAAAGGGTGGTGATAAATTTCAAATCTTCAAAGAGGGATGAAGAATTAAAATCTGCCAAATAGGCAAGCAGAAAGTCTATCAGAAATCAGATGCAAGTTCAATATACTAACTGCTCAAGATACCCACCTCTTAGAGAAAAAATTTATGCTAGATCATACAGACAATTTCTTTGCTTATCATTGTTCATAAAGAAGAGTGAATATTCAAATGTATTTTACAATATTTTAAAACTATTCTCTATTATCATTGTAAAATATGCCCTGATTCTATTCAGTGACATTTAGGAGAAATTCTTGGAGCTGCTCTGACCCCTGAGTCCCCACCTGCCTGATCTCTGACCCCCAATGTGAGGCCTCAGCCTGAGGAAACTTCCTAGATCAGCTCTCAGCAAACTAGACCCGCCTATCCACATGGGCCCACCATGAATTCCTGCCTGCCTGGTCTTTGATCCTATTGCTGGGCCTCTGCTGGAGGACCACCCTGTATCCCCACCTGCCTGATCTTTGTTCCCCTTGCTGGGCTCCTGCCTGAGGAGAGATCACCGAGAGAACTTGGACCATCCAGAGCTACAGACATTGAACTTCTGACCCACCTAAGCTCATGGTGGAGTAGCAGAGAGAAAGAAACACACACACACACACACACACACACACACACACACACACACACTCACACACACACACACACACACACACAGAGAGAGAGAGAGACAGAGAGAGAGCAACTTCACCTATTAAAAGAAGCAATGGGAAGACAGCAACACAAGAAAACACCTAACAATAGAAAGACAAGCATGACATCACCTACACCAACTAGACATGAATGCCCCAAAGCAGATGAAGCAGAAGAGAACAACTTAAAATATATCTTCATAAAAGTGATAGAGGCCTTCAAAGATGATGTGAGAAAATCCCTTAAAGGAAGGGAAGAAAACACAAACAAAAACTGGAAGAAATAGAGTAAAAGACCATGCAAAAAATGCAAGAAATGAGCAATTCTTGTAAACAAAGAAAGGAAAGCCAAGAAAAAACCAACAGGTGAAGGAAACAGTTCAATACTTAAAAACTGAAATAGAGACAATAAATAAAACACAAACTGAGGGAATACTGAAAAATAGAAAAACTGGGCAAACCATAGGGAACTACAGATACAAGCACAACCAACAGAATATAAGAGATGGAAGAGAGAATCTCAGGTGCTGAAGATAAAGTAGAGAAAACATATTCATCGACCAAAGAAAATCTTAAGTCCAACAAATCCATAACACAAAACATTGAGGAAATGTGAGACACTGTGAAAAGTGCAAACCTAAAAATAACAGCATAGAGGAAGGTGAAGAAGCCCAACTCAAAGGTGCAGAAATCATATTCAACAAAATCATTGAAGAAAACTTTCGCAATCTGAAGAAGTACATGGCCATGAAAGTACAAGAAGCATACCAAACACCAAATAGACTAGGCCAAAGAAAAAAGACCCTTTGCACATAATAATCAAAATACCTAACATACAGAATAAAGAAAGAATATTAAGAGCAGCGAAGGGAAAAGGCCAGGTAACATATAAAGGCAGACCTATCAAAATTACACCTGACTTCTCCATGAAAACTCTCAAGACCAGAAGTACTAAGAGTCCACAGAGCCCAGGCTACTGTGCACAGCAAAACTCTCAGTCAATATAGATGGAGAAAACAAGACATTTAATGACAAAGACAGATTTTCACGGTACGTATCTACAAATCCAGCCCTATAGAAAGTTCTGGAAGGAAAACTCCAACCCAAAGAAGTTAACTAGGCTCACAAAGACATAGGCAATATATAATTCCACTTCACCAGAACCCAAGAATAAAGCAGGGCAAATATATTCACAATACCACTGTCAGCAACAAATTTAAAACAAACAAGCATTAACAATCAATGTTCCTTACTTTCCGTCAACATTAATGGTCTTAACTTGCCTATAAAAAGGCAGAGGCTAACGAAGACAGAATCCTTCCTTCTGCTGCATACCAGAAACACATCAAAGCTTCAAAGACAGACATTACCTCAGAGTAAAAGGTGGTAAAAGGTTGGGAAAAGATCTTCCAATCCAGTGGACCCAAGAAGCAAGCAGGTGTGGCTATCCTCATATCTAACAAGTTAGACTTCAAACCAAAATCAATCAGAAAAGATGAAGACAGTCATTTCGTATTCATCACAGGAGAAATCCATCAGCACAAGTCTAAATTCTGGACATCTATGCCCCAAACTACAAAGGAACCCACATATGTAAAAGAAATGCTACTAAAACTCAAAGCTTACATAAAACCTCACGCACTCATAGTGGGAGACTTCAACACCCCACTCTCATTGCTAGACAGGACCACCAGTCAGAAACTTAAAAAAGAAACAAAAGAATTAAAGAAGTTATGTCTCAATTGGGTTTAACAGACATTTTTAAAACATCCATCAAAAAACAAAAGAATATACCTTCTTCTTTGCTCCACATGGAACCTTCTCTAATGTCAACCACAACTAGGCAACATAACAAACCTTAACTGATACAAAATTAATCGGAATAGTCCCCTATATCTTATCAGACCACCATGCTTTATAGTTGGAATTCAACAACAACACAAATCTCAGAAATCCTACTAACTCATAGAAACTGAACAATGCACAATTGCATCGTACCTGGGTCAAAGAAGAAATAAAGAAAGAAATTAAGGACTTCCTAAAATTCAATGAGAATGAGGCCTGAACTTGTGGGACACCTTGAAAGCAGTGCTATGAGAGAAGTTCACTGTACTAAGTGCCCATATGAAGAAAATGGAGGATAGTCACATTAGCTAAATTAACAGCTCAACTCAAAATCTTAGAACAAAAAGAAGCAAACTCACCCTGGAGGAGTAGATGCCAGGAAATAATCAATTTGATGGCTAAAATCAATAAAGTTCAAGCCAGGAAAACAATACAAAAAAATCAATGCAACCAAGAGTTGGTTTTTCGAGACAGTCAACATGATAGACAAACCTTTATCCAAACTAACCAAAAAGCAGAGAGAGAACATGCAAATTAACAAAATCAGAAATGAAAAGGGGGACAGAACAATGGACATTGAAAATTGGTACTTTACAAAATTTGAAAATTCAAAGGAAATGGACTTACCAAAATTAAATTAAGGCCAGATAAACAAATTAATAGTCACATAACCCCTAATGAAATAGAAGCAGTCATCAAAAGCCTCCCAACCAAAAAAAAGGCTAGGACCAGGTGGCTTCAGTGGAGAATTCTACCAGAAATTCAAGGAAATGCTAACACCAATACTCCTCAAATTGTTCCACATGATAGAAACAGAAGGTTTATTACCAAATTCTTTTTACGAGGTGACAATTACCTTGATACTGAAGCCACACAAATACACACAAATACACAAAGAAAACTACAGACCAATATCCCTCATGAACATTGACACAAAAACACTCAGTAAAATACTGGCAAACCGAATCCAAGAATACATCAGAGAAATCATCTACCATGACCAGGTAGGCTTCATCCCTGGTTTGCACGGATGGTTCAACATACAAAAAATCTATCAACATGATCCACCATATAAACAAACTGAAAAAGAAAAACCACATGATCATCTCCCTAGATGCTGAAAAAGCCTTTGACAAAATTCAACACCCTTTCATGATAAAGGTCTTGGAGAGATCAGGGATAACAGAAACATACCTAAACATAATAACAGCAATATACAATAAACCAACAGCCAAAATCAAACTGAATGGAGAAAAGCTTAAGGTGATCAGGAACAAAGAAAGGCTGCCCTCTCTCTCCATATCTCTTCAATATTGTCCTTGGAGTTCTAACTAAAGCTATAAGACAACAAAAGGAGATCAAGGGATACAAATTTGAAAGGAAGAAGTCAGACTTTCACTATTTGCAGATGATATGCTAGTTTACATAAGCGGCCCAAAAAACTCTATCAGAGAACTCCTACAGCTGATAAACACCTTCAGCAAACTAGCAGGATACAAGATAAACTCAAAAAAATCAGTGCCCTAATTTATTCAGATGACAAGGGGCTGACAAAGAAATCAGAGAAACTTCACCCTTTACAACAGCCACAAACAACATAAAGTATCTTGGGGTAATGCTTACCAAACAAGTGAAAGATCTATATAGCAAGAACTTTGTGTCTTTAAAGAAAGAAATTAAAGAAGGTATCAGAAAATTGAAAGACATCCCATGCTCTTAGATAGGTAGGATGAACTTAGTAAAAATTGCGATCCTTCCAAAAGCAATCAACACATTCAATGCAATCAACATTAAAATCCCTGCACAATTCTTCACTGACCTTGAAAGAATAATAATAAACTTCATATAGAAAATAAAAACCCAGGATAGCCTAAATAACCCTTTACAATAAAGGACCTTCAGGAGGCATAACTATCCCTAACTTTAAGCTCTACTACAGAGCTATAGTCCTGAAAACAGCCTGGTATTGGCACAAAAATAGACAGGTAGACAAATGGAATTGAATCGAAAATCCTGACATTAACCCACACACCTACAAACACCTGATTTTTGACAAAACACCTAAAAGTATACAATGGGAGGAAGAAAGCATCTTCAACAAATGGTGCTGGCACAACTGGACAATGGTATGTAGAAGACTGCAGATAGACCCATGTCTATCACCATGCACAAAACTCAAGTCCAAATGGATCAAAGACCTCAACAGAAATCTAGCCACACTGAACCTCTTAGAAGAGAACTAGTGGGGTACCTTGAACAAATTGGTATAGGAGACTGCTTCTTGAACATAACTCTAGTAGCACAGACACTGAGATCGACAATTAATAAATGGGATCTCCTCAGACTGAGAAGCTTCTGGAAGGCAAAGGACACAGTTGACAAGACCAAATGGCAGCCCACAGACTAGGAAAAGATCTTCACCAATCCTACATCTAACAGAGGGCTGATCTCCAAAATGTACAAAGAACTCAAGAAATTAGTCACCACAACACGAAATACCCTATTAAAAAATGGGGTACAGAACTGAATAGAGAATTCTCAATAGAGGAAATCAAAAACGCTGAAAGATACTTAAGAAAGTGTTCAACATCCTTGGCTATCAGGGAAATGCAAATCGAACATCTCTGAGATATATCTTACTCCTGCCAGAATGGCTAAAATTAGAAACACCAATGACAACTTATGCAGGAGAGGATGTGGAGAAATGGGAACACTCCTCCACTACTGGTTGAAGTGCAAACTTTTATAGCCATTTTGGAGATCAGTATGTAGGTTCCTAAGGAAATGGAAATCAGTCTACCACAGGACCCAGAAATCCCACTCAGGCATATATCCAAATGATCCACATCCATGCAACAAAGACATGTGTTCAACTATGTTTGTAGCAGCATTATTTTTAATAGCAAGAATCTGGAAGCAACCTAGATAGATGCCCCTCTACTGGATAAAGAAGACGTGGCACATTTACACAATGGAATACTACTCTGAAGGACGGGGTGGGGGGACAATGGAATCTTGAAATTTTAAGGCAAATAAATGGAAATTGAAGAAACCATCCTGAAAGAGGTAACCCAGTCACAAAAAGAGGAAATTGGCATGTACTCACTCATATATGTACTTTAGACATAAAGCAAAGGATCAACACCCTATTCACACCGCCAGTGAATCTAGGATATAAGGAGGATTCTAAGAGATTCATATAAGGTCCCTCAAAGAAGAAGAAAGGGACAAGATCTCCTGAGCATATTGGGAGTGGAGGGGGCAGTGAGTGGAGAGGGAGCAAGGGGAAAGAAAAGGGGAGGAGAGGAAAACATGTGGGACTAGGAAGATTGGGACTAGGAGGAATAGACTAGAGAAGAGAGAGAGAGGAGAAAGAAAGAGAGAGAGAGCATTAAAGAGGGAACCATTATAGGTTGAAGTGAAAACTTACTCTAGAGAAATGTCCAAAGACCTATAAGACTGACCCCAACTAACAATTTGAGCAACAGTGGAAAGGCTACCATAAATGACCTTCCCCAATAATGAGATTGATGACTAACTAATCCACCATCATAGAGCCCTCTTCTAGTATAATGGAAACATAAACAGATACCCAGAACTAAACACTGAGCTGAACTGGAATCTAGATGCAGAGAGAGAGGACAAGACGAAGCTACTGAAACACACAGAGACAGCAGCCCTGAACAAAGAGGAGCTAATGGGCCCCCAAATTATTAGCTTGGAATCCAGCATTGGACTGACTCAGACCCCATGAACAGGGGTCTCAGTTAGAAGGCCTGGGCAGTCTAAGGGACCTCTGAGAGTGGAACCAGGATATATTCCTTGTACACAAAAGGACTTTGGGAGCACATTCACCATGGAGGGATACTCCCTTAACCTAGAGGCAGAAGAGAAGGCCTAGTATTACTCCAAATGACTTGCCAAATTTAATTTACCCCTTTTGGAAAGCATTACCCTACATGTGGAATGGGGTGGGATAGGATGGGAGGGTGGTTGAGGGCATGGGAGGATGGGAGAGAGGGAGGGAGAGGAAACTGTGTTCAATATGTAAAATAAAACTAAAAAAAAATGTTGAAAACTCAATACCTATAAACCAATAGCTAGGCCCAAACAATGTTTACACTTATATGATATGTGTAGTTATTGGGAAAGTAGATAAATTAGTTGGATGTATTCATAACAGAAATATAACTGAGAAAATAATTGAAGTAGTGAATATTTCTGATACGTATGGATAGGTTTCAAAGACAATACCCAACTGAACAGAGATTGCTTATGCTATGGTATTTAAGGTTCAAACCTGGGAGAATAATGTAAGTCTGTGTGCCATTAGTGAAATGTGTATTTGGAATAAATTAATGGAACCAATGCTATTCAATTCCTGTAGTGATTTCCTGTGAACAACATAGTATAAGGGGATGACCATTTTACCCAGGAAGCATATGGCATCCTTGACTGATCCACCTCACTATATAATTTTTTTCCACCTGGGCAAATCTGGAGTCCCTGTGTTCTACTAACTTCTTCCCCACGCTCCATACAAAAGAACATGAAAAGTGCACTGTGCCTCATGAGAGCCAAGTCTCTGAGAATTCTTCTCTGTATGTCTCCAGGTAATGTCAGAAGTATCATTTTACTTCTCCTTATGAGATCCAGTATCTTCTCTACTGAAAAGTTGAGTGACGTGAGCTTAGACCTATTTTCCACACTCTAAACTTTTGTTATTTGTCCTCCCAGTATCCACCCCACAAAACCTTTGGGAAACTCTTTCTATTTAACTGTCTCTTAAATACTTTCTTTGGAGACCATTTCTTTCCTAGCAGCAAGAAAGTAAACTTTCATCTCCTTCACATCTTGCTATTTAAAACAATATGTGTTTGGGGAACTTTTTCACAATAAATGAATCTAGATTTTAAAAGAAATGAATCACTTCAGATGTCTTGAGGAGCAGTTCTTTTCCACTGGGAGGAAGGGGCATCTTTAAACAGAGGTAGAGTCTCAGCTTTTTCTACCTTCTTGATCTCTATTTTCCCCAAGCCCCTTCTCTACTGTTATACAGGCTGCTGTGTTAACAACATTTCTGTTGCTAAGATTCAACTCCTGACAAAAGCAAATTAAGGAAGGAATTACAAACTCATGGGGATACAGGCCATCATGGCAGAGAAGGTGTGATAGCTGTCAGGGGAGCATGGTCTCAGGAACAGGAGCTTGGTTACTCACATTTATATCTGCAGGCAAAAAAATCAAACAGTGAATAGAAGTGTGGCTGGATAATAAAGGCTCATGATCCACTCCCATTGACCCACTTCCTCGAGTGTGGCTCTACTTCCTAAAGGTTCCATGGTCTTTCCAAATAGCACTATCACTTGGAAACCAGGAGTCCATGTGGAAAATTTCATAATCAAATTATGTGAGCCATGCCATCTTGACTTTTCTTAACAAACTAACACAAACTCCTTCAAAGATGAGCTCAACTGTGAAAAAAAATGATTTACTAGAATATCATATATCTTACAGATACTTTAAATTCTTGGGCTTGGAGACATATTCTTCTGATTGCTACAATTTCTGGGTTTTGACCTTGGAGTGGAGATTCATATGTACACTTAAAGTCACTCCCATGAGACTTTCAATTGTATGTTAGGAATAGAAATGTAACACAGTGATTAATGGGGACTGATTCTTTTAGTCCAGCAATGTGGGCATGGAGAGAGGGAGATGCTCACTCATTAATAATCTGAGTATCTCAAGAAGAATGATGGTCTATTACATTTTGCCAGTGAGAAACTGCATTATCTCTTATGCAATGTTTATCTTGTCGGTAGATTTAGTTCAAAAACATTTCCTACAGGGTTGTTTACTGCATTTCATAGCTGACCGTTCTCAGCTCCAGATGCAACATATTGAAGTGCGAAATGGTCAATTATTACTGGATAAGCGAAATTGCTTGGATGAAATATTGTGTGGCTGGCTGTCGAGAGTTCATTTCTCTTCATCTCAGGGCAAGAGGACATAGGGCATAGAAGAGAGAGTTGGTACATATGCGAGATGACTTTGTGAACAAATTCACAGCTACCAAGACCAAAAAAGACCTCATAAGTCAATTTCATTCAGAGTTGTTTAATACTATTTTCACATCAAACATTTTTTAAACTTTCCTGTTGTGTAAGTACATTTTAAACTTGGATTTTTGTGACTTCAATTCCTCCTTTGCTTTCCTGGAGAATGGATTTAAGTTTTGAAAATGCCTCAAAATATTGATGCTGATGAAAACATATTCAGAGAGAATAGGAAAAATGTATTTTATATGATTTTCAGTAATTCTATGGCTTGAATGAAGTGCACATCACACTTTGATAGATACTGAAGTATTATTTGTAATGTCTGTGGTTTCTGTATTGACTCAGGACTTCATTAACTATTTTATAAAAAAATTACCTAAGTGGTGTCAGTACTGAGACATGCCATTCCTGTCTTGTATTAGTAACATTTCTAGTATATTTTACTCATTTTATGGCTTAGTAAATAACATATTCTGACATTGTGGACAGGTATTTTCAGGCACATCTGTTTGAAGTTATGGCTTCATTTTGTGCCAGTTTCACCAATGATTCTTCTTCTACATATGATAGTCATATATTTCAAATATTAATCTGTCATTCTTGGGTACTTTAGATGAGTAGACTTCATGGAGTTTTTTGAAGTTTAATAGTTGGAGAAACTTGGAGAGTTGAAACTAATGATGCCATAGCTATCTTGTCTTTGATTTCAGGGAGATTCATAAGTAAGCAGCAATGGCAGCTTTTTTTCCAGTTCATTGGCTAATTCATTTCACATATGAAGTCCCTGGTACAAGGTTGTTTGAGATACTCACAGTGAGGAGGACTGTTCTAAAACGTAATTGAAAGTAGAAATGAAGAGAGAAAGGAAGGCAAGGAAGAAGGAAGAAAAGAAAGAAGGCAGAAAGTCTGGAAGGAATGGAAGAACTCAGATAGAAAAGGAGATGAGGTAGGGAGGACAGACAAAGGAAGACAGAGCAAGAGTATTGACTCATTGATAAGGTAATATGGTGTCTCTTTGCCTCAGCAACATTTACCTCATTTTTTCTATGCAACTGTACATAATATATTCATTTAAAAGATTATCTTCAGGGTGACCTCATCCTTTCATTCCTTCCCTCCCTCCCATAAGTTTCAGTGGCTTTGAATTACTCAAGGAGAAAGTTTCTTTTTGTATCACCTATGAATTGCTCAATGGACATGTGACTGTATGTGGGGTCTTTGCACAGCTCCCTTCTCAACTCTCAGACTTTCCCACCTCCCCTGATTTCTTTCTGTGGTAGTGACTCTTACAAGTTTTGGAGGAGACTTACTGCAGAATTACATAAAAGCAGCTAGCAAATTGTGCTGTGCCTGGAATTAGGTCAACTTCCTCTGAAGAGAAATCTGGAGCTGGATAAAGACTAGACCACACACTTGCTGGGATGTTTTGGTTTAGATTTGTTTTATCTACCAGGAATGTCTCTTTGATGAATATTTAGAGATCACATTGTTAATAGTTTAAGAGTTCCAGTGGGTCTGTACTTAAATACAGTGACTTACAATTCCACTACTGATTCTCAAAAAATAATGTAAGACCTTAAATCTTGGTAAGAAAAAGTCTTGTTTGGGGAATAACAGTATGGTGTAGTTTGTAAGCAAAGTCTAGATTTGATTTTATGCTATTATTTATCTAGGATATTTTCTGATGATGTAACCACTAACAGGTTATTACCCTGCTGTGATCTAGTTGCTCAGAGAATGCCACCTGCAAATATTGGTTTGAGATAATTCTGTTTTGTGGAATTTATCAACTTGAAAAAAATGTTATCAATCTTAATTGTGAATTAAAATTCAGCAGAATTTGAACATATCTTCCTGATTGCTTATTGGACCAGTTTGTATGCCATGAAGCTCTGAACCAAGAATTTTGTCCCCAAAATAGGATTATCCTTAACTGCCTACCTCTATATTATAAAGCAATGAATCTGAATAAAATGGAAAGAATACAACATTTAAGTACAGCATGAATTCTGTGGTCAGAATAAAATGAAAGGATAGTGACTATGATAATATTTCTCACAAATTCATGATAGCACGTGTAAAGAGAAAGGGTGCTTCTGCCGATCTGGACCCACCATGGTGTCAGCCACAAATAACACAAAGATACTCTGTATTTGACATAATGCTGTTGGCCAGGTACTTGTTTCTTATTGGCTAGCTCTGTCTTAATTATTAACCCATTTCTATTAATCTAAGTATTTCCACTGGTTTCATCTTACTGGAGAGACTGGTGTCCTACCCTGTAGGTCCTCCATCTTGACTCCCTCCTTGTCTCCTAGTCCCACCTATCTTGCTTTCCTATTGGCCAATAGTGCTTTATTCATTAAGGAGTATGAGAAACATATTTACAGAATGATATCTTCCATCATCTCCTCTTTTCTGTCTAAATAAAAAGAAGGGTTTTAACCTTAACATAGCAAAATATATCACACAACAGTTATCAAATAAGAATAATACTTAACAATATTTAGTCCATTAACATTTAGTAAGATTTAAGAAAATATTCCATCATCTATTCTATCTTTGTAACTCTAAAGTCTTATATGTAACTTATCTGTAATCCTAACTAAGAAAAATTATAATCATAACCATTTGTCTTCAACTCCATTAAAGACCACAGAAGGATAGTATATAAACTCTAGAAATGACAGAGACAACTCACTGCCTGGTCAGTCACCTGAAGTTCTGTAATGTTCCATCTTCAGCCTATAGGGCATAGTGTGTCTAGCAAACTCCTCAGCAAAGGAGGAAACTAAACTGTCCACCTGTATTGGCAGTTTGTCCGACACTTTTTTCTGTGTCCTGCAGACTGTCTGGCAGACTCTTTCATGAAGCAGGATCTCTGTAGCAATGTCCACCTTGAATCATCAGTCACTTTTCTGTGAGTTCTGCATGTCCAATTTATACAGCATAAAGTCAAACAGTCCAGACAAGAGCAGTATCTTGTCTAAAAGGCTAGTCTTGCCATATTGGAAGTAAACTTCGTAACGCGTTTCTTCGATGTCCATCTTTCTTTCTGATGTAGGTGGTATTGCCAGGAGCATTTATGTCTCACTGTCAAGAAAAACCCTAAACCATTTTAAATGCCATATTCTGTAGGTCTTTGAGAGGTTTGAAGAATGCCTATTTATCTCAAATACATGCCTGTATATCTAGAAATCTTAACTAACTTAACTATAAGATCTGACTATCATAGGTACTATCAATAATCTGTGTTAAATTGCACATTACATTTCTAAATGAGCTATATGAACACAATACCTAAAAAAAGGAGAAATATACACATTTACAAAATTGACCTTAAATTGTATCGATAAATGCAAATCCATTCCAAAACAAAGTATTCATATCTATACAATAATCCTCTTTTTACCTTTAAAAAGAGATTGGTTGTGGTCATTAACCATTTACAACCTACCCCATTGAAACGAAAACAAATTGAAAGACCTACAGAATATGGCATTTAAAATGGTTTGGGGTTTTTCTTGACAGTGAGACATAAATGCTCCTGGCAATACCACCTACATCAGAAAGAAAGATGGACATCGAAGAAACGCGTTATGAAGTTTACTTCCAATATGGCATTGAAATGAAAACAGTTGGAACTAGATAGAACATGTTGGGACTGGTTAGAACTGCCTCCAAAGTCACAGTATAGCTTTGTTGAAACATTGTCCACACCAAAAGATCCAAATATCATCAAATAAGATCTTTTTTTTTTCTTGTCAAATACTCTACCACATCTTACATCACTATGTTAAAATCACTTAAAATAGAGCTTAGTGATTGTGACTGTGAAAGTACAGTTTTCATGCAAACTGGTTTCTCCATGGAAGACAACTGGGAAACTTGTATTTTTATTTATTTATTTATTTATTTTACACATCGATCCCAGTTCCCTCTCCTTCCCTCCCTTCCTACCTCTCTCCATCCCTCCCATGCCCCCGACCACCCTACCATCCCACCGCTACTCCAACCCTACCATCCCACTGCCACTCCACAGGGAGGGTGATGCCTTCCATGAGGGATCAACAAAATCTGTCAAGTCATTTGGAGTAGACACTAGGCCCTTCCTCCTGCCTCTAGGTTAAGGGAGAATCCCTCCATGGGGAATTTGCTTTCAAAATCCTTTTGTGCACCAGGGATACATCCTGGTTCCACTGTCAGAGGTCCCTTAGACTGCCCATGTTCAGGGGTTCTGAGTAGGTCCAATGCTGGCTTCCCAACTAGCCCTCTGGGGGCCCAGTAACTCCTCCTTGTTCAGGTCAGCTGTCTCTGTGTGTTTCAGAAGTCTGGTCTTGTCCTCACTCTCTGCATCTGAATTCTAGAAGTTTGGCTCAGTGTTTAGCTGTGGGTGTCTGATTCTATTTCCATCAGCTACTAGATGAGGGCTCTATGATGGTGGATAAGTTAGTTGTAGATCTCATTATCAGGGAAGGGCATTTATGGTAGCCTTTCCACTATTGCTCAAATTGTTAGCTGGGGTCAGTCTTGTAAGTCTCTGAACATTTCTCTTGAGTCAGTTTTGTCTTCAAACCTATAATGGCTCCCTCTTTTATGGTCTTTCTCTCTCTCTCTTCCTCTCTTCATCTCTCTCTCTCTCTCTCTCTCTCATCTGTTCCTCCCCTGACTCAATCTTCCTAGTTCCTCATGCTTTCCTCTCCTCCCATTCTCTTTTTCCTACCTTCCTCCACACTCACTGCTCCCTACTCCCAATATGCTCAGGAGATCTTGTCCCTTCCCTGTTCTGTGAGGGAACTTGTATGAATCTCTTAGATTCCTCCTTGTATCCTAATTTCTCTGGTGGTGTGAATTATAGGCTGGTGATCCTTTTCTCTATGTCTAAAATCCATATATGAGCGAGTACATACCATGTTTCTCTTTTTTTGACTGAGTTGCCTCATTTAGGTTGGTTTCTTCAAGTTCCATCCATTTGCCTGAGAATTTCAAGATTCCATTGTGTTTTGGTTTTATTCTGCAGAGTAGTAGTATTCCATTGTGTAAATGTGCCACATCTTCTTTATCCATTCTTCAGTAGGGGCACCTAGGCTACTTCCAGTTTCTTGCTATTACAAATAATGCTGCTAAAAACATAGTTGAACAGATGTCTTTGTTTCATGGATGTGGATCATTTGGGTATATGCCTTAGAGTGGTTTTGCTGGGTCCTGTGGTAGACCGATTCACATTTTAAGCAGCAATAATTCTATCATTCAGAGGTTAAGTGCTTGATATCTGTTGATTTCTACCCAAGTCTGTAGGAGTGTTTCATTTATTTATTTATTTCAGACTTCATGTTAACAGACCATGTGCCTGTCATTTAAATTCTTACTGGTAGCCAGTCCCCAGCTGTGTCTGTATTGCTCTTCCAGGTCCCTTTCCTATTCCAGGTGCAATGCTCAGCTGTGCTCTCCAATTCATCAGTTTACAGTGCCATGTGCTCTGGGAACCTCCACATACAAACTCCATTGTAATTGTTTTCAAGTGTTGAGATTGTTAGATATCTTGCAGGTGTCAGGAGAGGCACCAGAGAATGGGTTGTGTGTGGTTTCTTTGCTCTTTTACCTGTTGACTGCAGTGGGGTTGTTACAATGAGTACTCACAGACAGGTCCAACTAGCACAAGCAGAGATGCATAGGTCATCAAACACTTGTAAAAACAGGAGGTGATTCTGGACATGCATATATGAGAAAAATAGCTTTTCTTAAAACATTTAAATGGCTTCCTGGAGCATGTTAGATGTGGTTTTTATTGCACTGTGGTTTCTCTAAATCTGATATTCTGTTTCTGAACTCCTATTTGTTCAAAATAAATGTATCATTACTGTTATGGTATGTGGTGTCAGGTGGGACCTTTGCAGATACCATGGCATATGAGGGACAAACACACCATACAGGCAGAATTTATATATAGAGAGAGACAGAGAGAAAAAGACAGAGATACAGAGACATAACTGACTCTTCAGAGAAACAGTGGAAAGAGAAAGTGGAAATAGGCTGAGCTCTTTCTCTCTCGCAGTTTTTCAAGACAGGGTTTCTCTGTATTCCTGGTACTTGCTCTGTAGACCAGGATGGACTCAAAGTCACAGTGATCCTCCTGCCTCTACTTTCTGAATGCTAGGATTAAAGGCATGTGCCACTAACACCCAGCACATCCAAGCTGGTATCTTAAAAGAACCTCCTGTACCTGCACAGAGCTAGGGTACTGCTTTGCCATGCTTTGAAAGGTAACACATTGTGCCAGGTCCCCAAGGGATGGGGCCAAGTTATGCCTGGATGCTAACAACATCCCCTTTGATTTCAAGTTCATTGAATAATGTTTCTCTCCTCTGGTGATGAGATAAAATTTTGATGGAAATGTCTGTATCAGAGAAGTTTCTGTCTTAAGATATTATAGAAGGCCTCTATGGCAGGGCAAGACAATGCAAAGTTCAGGACAGATCTGAACTGGTTGCAACTGGACTGAGGTAGGTTTCTGCATCTTGTATTTTTGAGGAAGCCATTTCAGGTTTAACAGAATTTGATCTCCTTGATGGAGAATACCATGGAAAATTACCTGCCTCTATTCTGAGTGGTCATTTCTGGTGGGCTATTCATAACATTTGATATAATTAAAATAGTTATTTTCCCTCTCTCAATCTCTTTTTTGCTCCTACCAGCACCCTTCTTCTTAACAAATCCTCCTACTTTCATATCTTTTGTTGCATGAACCACAGTTTAATTAGAATGACTTACCTGAGTGTGGGTGTGAGAGTGTTTAGCAAGGACAACTATCATTAGCTCCACCATTGAAGAAAATGGCATGCCCTCCTCTAACAACTCTTAACTGTCAGAAATTTCAAGGGGGAAAAAACGGTCCCCAGAGGCATTCTTGTTTGTCAGTATTAAGTATCAAGAGAAAAGTCATTGAGAATCCATGGCCTGTTCTGAGAACTCATTTTGTTTTTCCCTAGTCAACTATACATTTCCAAGCCTAAACGTCTACATTTTACAACCTCCAAATGATGAATGACTCAGTGAACTTAACCAGTGGTTATTTCAAAACCCTCATGATCCATTTACTTCCCCCAGAGACTCACCTCTGAACATTGATTGCCCTAGCGATGAAGTCCTCAGCACAGAGCCATTGAGGACATTTTATATTTGAACCACAACTGAGCCAGAAGTAATAGTTGTCATCTGTGACATGTCCCAAACTTGAGTAAACAAAGAAATGTAAGAGAATATTCTTTATCAACATGCTGATCACTAACTAAGCTCTTGTAACTTGATAGGATTAGCACAGCAGAAGATTGTGTTTTGAGATGACATTTCTTGCCCTCCCTCAATGAAAGGAGCAACAGAAAATTTTCTTCTCAAACTCAACTGTAATTTTATTAAGGGACAATGAGAAAGTGTGTGCATATGTAAATAAATAATACTGTTGTTGGCATAATAAAAAGTAAGAATTTTAATTATGGTAAACTAATACTATATTAAGTTTCAATATCACTTGGGCTTCCAAAGGAAATTCATTGTAATCTATTTTTAATTAATATGCCATTGTATACAAGCATTGCCCCCAAAGAATAGTATACCATTTCTATTTTAAAGTTAATTAAAAAATATTGCCGTCTTAAAAGCTCCAGTTTCCCATTGAATTTGAAAGGGCAGATATAATTAATTGTAATTTCTTACCTATAGAGCTATAAATGTCATTTCAATCTACTGTTGATTGTTGATTTTAATCAGTGTTTCTTTATCTATATTCAATTGGAAATCACATGCTAAGTAAATTCAGTTTCAATCAGAATAAGAACAGGCTGTAAAAAAATCTATGAACTAGAAATTTCACTCTCTCACATTGAAATTAATAAGCTTGAAAGCAGAATATGAAGAGACTGGATATATATATATATATATATATATATATATATATTCATGAAAATATAGTCTAAATCAATAGATAAAACAGTATATATTTATTGTATGTGTCTGTGCCATGGTGCTTGTGTATAGATCAGAAGACGACTTTTGGCAGTCAATTCTCTGATTCTACTATATGAGTATATGAGTACCAGAGTTTCAGATGGGTATTAGCCACCATGTGGTTGCTGGGAAATGAACCTGGGTCCTTTCCTCTTAACCTCTAATACATCTCTCCAGCCTCAGAAAGTGTTTATTTTGACTTACAATTTAAGAGAATACAGTTCATCTTGGTGGGAAAACATGGTGGCTCAGTAGGAGGTTGTTGGTCATACTGTATCTAAAGTAAGAAAGCAGAGTGAACAGGAAGTTCTGCCAGGCTATATAACCTCAAGGCCACTTCCCAGTAACCCACTTCCTCCAGCATGGATTCACCTCCTAAAGATTATAAAGAATCCTAGTAGTACTAGCAGCAGGGAACCCAGTGTTCAAATAAATGAGCTTAGGGGACAATTAACATTCAAGTCACCTTAGCTGGCCATCTGTGCCAAGAAGCAACTAGTCAGAGAAATCCCAAGTATCACAGACTCTGCATGACTCTGTAACTGTCTTGAAGGTTTCCTGACCAATACTAGCTAGCACGCTGACACACTGTGATTATTAGCCTTCCATCCCTCTGAGAGACCCTGTGGTCAGCAGTGTTCTTTAGTAACTAATAATTGAAGTTAATTTTCAGTGTTTTTTTTTTTTTAAGACTTGAAAATCCGAGTCTCTTCTGCAGGCTGGAAGAGAGGTAGGTATCTGGTAACCATTAGTTTATGACAATGACATCAAAGCATAGGGATGCCCATACATAGCAGGCATAGACCAAAGCAGTAGGGGATCCCACCTCAAAGAACATTCAACAAGGAAGCTAATTAAATAATCATCATAATAAATAGAATCAAGGGCAGAAATAAAGAAGAGGAGAATTTGGTGAACAGAATGGGGGTACAGGGGGTGTGTCCCTGGCAAAACATAACAGGGCTTAGAGAAATTCTGTGATGGGGATGAAGTTTGGTTCTAGTGTATGAAGTTCTCCATGAGAAAGAATATCATCTAAAGTTGACTGCAGAACTTACAGAAGCAGAATCATGGTTGTGATTTGGGGACTGAAACCAATCCTTTTGGTTATAGGAAAGATGTTTAGGAAGCTATAAGGCCTCTGGTCACTACTCAAAAGGAGTCTATAATTCTCTGAGTTTCTAACTTGTCTTCTGTGCCACTGGAACAATGAGATAAGGAAGTTGACAACAGTGAAACAGGACGAGCTGAAGCTATTAATCATGAAACCTGACACTTCATAAAAGAAAGTGAAGCTGGGGGAGGATCAACAGCGAGAATGTGCTGTCAGTTGATGAGGGCCAAACCTGCCTGCTTCATCGAATCAGCAAATACCCTTTAAAGTTCCAGCAAGACTTAGAGAATATGCCTGTGAAAAGAACATCAAGGAAAGAAAATTCCTGTTTTATTTCCCAAGATCAGAAGAATACTCTTTTGGAAATAGCAGTTTTGTCTGCTACTATTAGAGTTGACACTTGCTTTAGAAAGACAAATTGTCTTTCCTTAGTAGAAATTGATATTGACTTTGGACATTCCTGAACTCCTTGGTGGACTTATAGCTCAAAGTTTATGCGGTTTCATTCTTTGCTTGCTCAACAGTTCAATAGTTTTCACCCATCACATTTAGTAATTCCATTTGCTGAGTGAAATATGATATAAAGTTCACAGTTCATACACAGTGTTTGAACTGTTTCAGGTCTTCCCTCCCCTTGTGACTTATCTACAGTTAAGCTGATGTGGCCTCATAGGTTTTAGTTGACTTTGGAGCACTTGTCTTTATAGTTTCAACAATAATTGCAATACCAGTTTTGCATAAATCCACCAATAGCCCATGTTTTTCCAACATGGTTAATATGTTAATGAATACTATATGAAGTAAATCACTCATTTTATTGGATAAATATCCATTAAATCATTTCATTGATGAGCCATAAACACATGACTGCACTTGAGTTCTCTGTTAAAAATTATTTCAAGGGGTGAAAATAGCATTAGTAGGACTAGATAAGAAAAATCCAACTCTCTTTGAACATATTATTTGATCATCTAGCTTTCATTTTTTTTCAGCTTTCAGGCAAAAATCTATCACTCCAAATGTCTTTTTCTACACACAGGCATGAAATCTAATCAGGTTCCCTTGTAATTGAACAAGCATGTGCATCCTGTGACATTAATGTACTTTCATACACTTTGACCTTAAAAGCCATTCCTTAAAGCAACAACACACATAAATATTTATGATCTCAGTTATTGCATGTGGAAAATGCTCTACTGACTTTGGTAATTATTGCATCACTACCTGGCATTTTTAGTTTGTGTTATGTAAATGTTGCTGAAGGAGTAAAGCATGAAGGAAAACAAGGTTCCAGATGATAAAATCAGGTCTGGGTAAATTATCTATGAAATAAAGCTATTTATAACATTTAGAATAGTTTCTTCATTTGCAGAAAACATATAGTTGCTGTGAATATGTCTTACACTAGGTTTTCCAAGGATAAAGTACAAGGACGAGCTCACAAAGTGTCTTAGCTGGAAGGTAGTCCTAGGAAGAAAGTGTCTTTAATGAAGAATTGAGTGATCCAGCTGTATCTGAGGGTACTGGCCTCAATCCCATTTGAAATTCTAGAAAACATGTGTTGCGGTTTGGCTGTATCTCTTTGCAAATCTGGAAACTGAATTTAAAGGCTAATGAGGCATTGTTGAAAGGCACCAGGTGTCCAGGATATCATGGTCAAGAGTTACCCATCCTCATAAGTGATATCAACATTTTTACAGAAGAGGCTTTGTGCAGGACTTTATTTCTTCCTCTGCCACAATCTGTCAAGTGAAGACACCTAGAAAGTGCCAGAATCATCCCTTCTTACAACTCTTAAGACTGCTACAGCTTGGAGAATGTTGAACATGAACATGAAAGGATATAGGAAAGTGAGCATCCAAACAAAACAAAACAAAACCAACCTAGTCCTTCAGAGCCATTGTGCACAACAGCCAGAAGCAGGGTGCATCCAGCGATTATACAAGGAGGACAAATGGGAGACTGGATTTAGTGAGCATTTGTCCCTCTCCAGGTGCTGGTGCCTTGATTTTGGACATTTTACCCTCCATAATGAGAGACATAATGTATGTTCAATAATTAAGCTCATATGTGAGAAAGTTTGAGATTCACTGATGTTCTCAACCAGACATTGTCACTCGCCATTCTCTCACATATTGATCCCTTTACTTTTCACAGTCGAATCACTCCATAAACTTTGCTTGTTTGGAGGTCAATGGATTGCATCCTAATCCATTGCTGTTATCATGTCCTAGAACCTAGTTCTGACAATGCTGTCAAATCATTTCTAACTTCACCAGTTTCCTTGGCACTAAACATAAATAAAAAAACATGAAAAGTGTTTTCAAAAGTTGTTTAACACATGATTTTATAAAAAATCAAATGTATGTTTGTGCACGTCTATTTTGGTACTGGAAAATTAAGACAGATTAAAAGTAATGATTACTTAATACCATCACTTTTGACTTTCCCTAGATTAATTTTATACCTATGCCTATATGTGTTTGTTCATAAAATTAATGTACATGTTTATATACCTATGCATCTTTGAATATAGTCATACTGAACACATTACACTGAATTTTATATTTTACTATCTACTAGAATATTGTGAGTGTTCTTCAAAGTCAGGATGTGTATATTTACATTACTCACCAAAATGACAGCTTATCTTTCAGAAATTTATTTGTGGGAAAATAACACAAATCACCATAATTTCCAAATTTTTGTAGCATAAAGGAACAAATGCGTTTTTTTTGTACAGTCAAAGAAAATCCAATTGCCTATGAATCATCTGTTTATGAATTGATTTAGAAGCCTGGATATTCCACTTGTGACTTTGCCATTCTGACCCAGGGTTACACTTTGAACCTTTTCCAAGTAGCTGTCAGACTGGGCCATGGGGCAAGAGGAGATGGAGCTTTCTCTAAGTCAAGTCTGATGTCTATCACCAGCTTTACAACTGGTGGACAGAGATAGATAAAATAAGCTACCAAACAAAGGGAAGGCATGACTGGTTCTATCCCAGTTAGCTTCTGCTGTGTAGGCTATAAATGTACTTTTATGTATCCATTATCTGTTTTTGTATATGCCTTTTATTTTTTATATGATTCATATTACTACAGTGAACATAAAGACACAAGTGCCCTTGAAGGCATACTGGCTGTTTAGTTGATCATTGATTGTTCTTGAACCAATGGAATTGATGCACATATTGGAATGGCATGATGGTCAACCTCTAATCCCAGTTTGTATGGGATGAGGAAAGAAGGTCCAGAAACAAAGCTGAGGTCAACTTCTGGTCTCCATCTCTCTCTCTCTCTCTCTCTCTCTCTCTCTCTCTCTCTCTCTCACACACACACACACACACACACACACACAATCCCTCAAGAATGTCTTCCACTTGTCTCCATGCAAAAGGCAATTTTCTATTCATTTTTAATTTACTTTTTATAATCTTGAACATTAGTGTAATATTTGCCAAAGAGTAAATATTGGAAATTTTGAAAAATTTATAAAGTATAAGAAGGAAGCTTTATCCTATTTTTACTTTTATAATAATCTCTTTCCATTTGTAAATATTTAAAGACAACATTTCTGCACCATTTTCAAAAGCCTGTATAATGCACTGGACATGTTTAACACTTTCATCTGAATTGTACTTTTCATTAAATAATCAGATCCTCTTAGCTTATAATTATGCATTTTTTGCTTAAGACTTAACATATGCTGAGAATTATGCTTTATGGAGGTAATTGATATGATTGTAATGGTGATTTGGTACTGGAAATGTGTTTTATTTTTAACATACAAAGGCTAATGACAGGATAAGGTATATTTGAATCATGGTCAGGGTTAGTCACATATTTATAATAACTGGTTTTTATACATGACTGTCCTGATTACACTGAGAAAAAGCATCTATTTTGAAACCAAGCAAATCTTTCCTTCTTTCCTTCTTATGTCTCTTTACTTTTACAGAATATTTTAGTACTTAATATATACTGAGATATTATATACATGTTTCTTAAGTAGTATAAGGCAGTATTGTCCCTAGAAGTTTGGATTTCACATTATTTTATGGTTTACTACTTTTATTATATTTAATTATTGTGTGTGTGTGTGTGTGTGTGTGTGTGTGAGAGAGAGAGAGAGAGAGAGAGAGAGAGAGAGAGAGAGAGAGAGAGAATCATGACATGCAGCTCTTGTGGAAGTTAGGGAATGATTTTCAGAACTCACTTCTTTCCATAGTATAGGTCCCTGGGAATGAACTTGGGTTGTTGCGTTGTCAGGCTTGGCAGCAGGCACCTCCATCCACTGAGATATCTTGTAAACCCTGAATTCAATATTCTAATTATTGAAGAAAATAAATGTGAATATATACTAGAGATGTGTTTGTGTTTTCAGATGGTAAGAAGGAAGGTGTGAGCATTATTAAATTCACTGTGCTGTATTCGTTTTCATTTAACAAGAGACTACAAGGATGATATGTGATTTTAAGAGTACAGCTCAATAACACCAGCTTCTCTGGCTGCTCTCTTTTGTGGGGGCATTTGTAAAGTAGGAGTATGTTCTTCCACCATGGTTCAGAGAGTAGCTTGATGAGACCCCAATAACATCTGGGAGCAGGACAAAGAGAATCCTGTTGTCTTGATCCAAACTAGTCCTCTCTTCGAAGGAGCAGGTAATGAGACTATCATGAAGCAAAAGTACTGAGGAGACCTAGAGAAGATGAAAAGGAAGAGTTTTGTATCAGGACTATGATACATTCAAGGAATTAGCAAATGGATAAATCCAAAGCAGCTGTTCCAACTTTGCCTACAGACACCCGTGATATGGGGCATCCACTTGCAAAGATAATAACAGAGAAAAAATTCAATGTGAACATTATAATGGATGGCCTCTGTCTCATAATCAGTTGGGAATGCGGAGTCTAGAACTCAGTTAAATTGCTTATGGAGAAGGCTAAAATTGTGGGTGTCAATTGTAAATCACTGGTGATTCAGTGCCTGTGGATAGTGGTGTAGTGTGAAGATTGAACATAAATAAAGAACCCAAAGTCTTACCAGGAGAAACTGTGATAGGAGTGACAGAAGAAGGAGGAAGATACATACTGAGGATGAAACTCCAGGAGAGACTCTCTTACGAAAGTCAAGAAGAGGCAGTAGTTACAAGGCACAATAAGGTAAGACATTAACTAGAATAATTTTGTAAGAAAGGGGTATACTCCTCCACTTTTGGTCGGAGTGTAAACTCCTACAGCCACTTTGGAAATCAGTATACCAGTTCCTCAGGAAAATGGGAATCAGTCTACCTCATGATCCAGTAATTCCACTCTTAGGCATATACCTAAAAGATGCACATTCATACAACAAGGACATCTGTTCAACTATGTTCATAGCAGCATTATTTATAATAGCCAGAATATGGAAGCAGCCTACATGCCCCTCAACTGAAGAATGGATGGAGAAAATGTGGTACATTTACAGCAGAAAAACAAACAAACAAACAAACAAAAAAGACAATAGAATGTTGAGATTCACTAGCAAATGGGTGGTACTAGAAGAAACCATCCTGAGTGAGGTAACTCAGTCACAGTCACAAAAAAGACAAACATGGTATGTACTCACTCATATGGATTTTAGACATGGAACAAAGGATTACCAGCCTACAATTCACACCACCAGAAAAGCTAGGAAACATGGAAGACCCTCAAAGAGGCATACACGGTCCCCTGGAGAAAGGGAAAGGGACAAGATCTCGCAAGCAAATTGGGAGTATGGGGGAGGTGGGGGTTAGGGAGAAGAGGAGGGTAGAGGTGGGCATGACTGAGCAGGAAACTTGAGTCATGGAAAAAATAGAGCAAGAAAAGAGATACCATAATAGAGGGAGCCATTATAGGTTTAAAGAGAAATCTGGCACTAGGGAAATATCCAGAGATCTACAAGAATGACCACAACTACCAATCTAAGCAATAGTGGAGAGGCTACCTTAAATGCCCTTCTCCAATAGAAGATTGATGACTACCTTATATGGTATCCTAGAGCCTTCATCTATCTGATGGAAGCAGAAATAGACACTCACAGCTAAACACTAAAACAAACTTAGGGAATTCAGTTGCAGACAGGGAGGAGTGATGAGCAAAGGAGTCAAGATCAGGCTGGAGAAAACCACAGAAACTGCTGACCTGAACAAGGGGGAGCTCATGGACTCCAGTCTGATAGCTGGGAAACCAGCATAGAACTGACACAGATTCCCTGAATGTGGTGTTAGTTGGGAGGCTGGGCAGTCTATGGGTCCTCTGGTAGTAGATCAGTATTTATCCCTAGTGTATGAATGGACTTTGGGAGCCCATTCCACATAGAGGGATACTCTCTCAGCCTAGACACTTGGGGTTGGACTGGGCTCTGCTCCAAATGATACGACAGACTTTGAAGACTTCACATGAAAGGTCTCACCCTCCCTGGGGATCAGAAAGGGGATGGAATGAGGGTTGGTGGGGGGATCAGGGGAGGACAGAGGGTGTGTGAACTGGGATTGATATGTAAAACAAGCTTGTTTCAATTTCAATTTAAAAATATTATATAAAAATTCCCATTATGTTTAGAATACAGAATATTTATGTTCCACAGTAATGAAAAGGTGATGAGATAATTGGAGACAAGAATTAAAACCTAAATGAGGAACATGCATACATGTTCCAAATATAGATCTATATACCTATATCTATATCTATATATTATGGTAGAAGTCATAGTGAACACGGATTAATAATGATATATAAGAGATCATTTGGCAGACCTTACTAGATACACACAAATCAATTGTCCCCTCAAAGAAGACAGTCTTTAGATATGAGGTCTGTGAGCCATCCTTACAGTGTCTGTGCCAGCAATTTTACTCTTCACTCTACGAATCTGATGAATTCTTGTACTAATGTTTTAGCTCTGTACACATCACATGATTTAGCTGTATGAAAACATCTTTATGGAAACCATTACCTTGTAAAATGAATACTGAACAAACAAGAGAGAAATTCAAGCTAGGGAGGTGGTTCAGTCAGTAACAGAATTTCTGCATATGAATGAGAACTTGTGTTTGTACCTCCTTTTTATACACAGGCTGTGCATGCTCTGTGGTATTCCCTTTACCACATCTCCTCCAAACATTAAAGCACTAGGAAAACTATTTCAGGAGTTAAGACACTACTCAGTGGTAGAGCTACTGTCTAAAATGCATATGAAAGTATTGTTTTCCATTTCATAAATGGAGACTGTGACATATGCTCCTGGAGATGGTGTCTCCTGGTGTCTAAGCTCTGGTGTTCATGGAATAATCCTAGTTCCTATTACTGTCCCATCATTCTATCTCATTTTGTTTAACTTATATTTACTAAACATTTTATGATATATTTATCTTTGAATTCCAGAATAGATTTGTCTCATGGTGAACAAATGAGATAACAGAAGATGGGACCAAGAGAAGCTAGTTCATGACATCTTAGAATTATCCATTTGAGAAAAGTGTGTCTAATGTAGAGTTGGACAGTGGGGATGGTAGGTGGAAAATCAGTTTAATACCTACAGCTTTCTTAATTAAGTATCTGAGAAATCTAATAAACTGATATTTTTTGCATACAAACAAGGCTGAAAAAAGGTCATGATTCCTGGACTCAAATTCTAACTTACAGAAGGCATATGACCCAAGTAGATGGCTAACCTATAAGTTATAGCTATTAGGATGATATCCCAAATGGCTACTGTGCATACTACAATAGTCACACATGGAGACCATATGGGGAAAATATGATTTATTTGTTTGTTTAGTGCTGAAATTTATAACGTTGTCTTTGTAGAATTGCTAGAAATTGACATTTTTAATGAAATAAGGGGTTATTAATAATTGGACACAAGCAGCACTAGTCACACAGTAAGCTCCTGCCCACACATTTTTCTATATTCAAATTTATTTTGAATTTATTATATCATTTTCTAATATAGTCCAATTCATTTTGTAAAGTGTATCCATTACAAACCAAGATGAATATTTTTCTATGGTTATCTAGATTTTATATTTGAAATAGAAAACAACATTTAACTCTTCAAAAAAGAGTGGCAAGTCAAGGACTGGAGAGATGGCTCAGAAATTAGGACCAAATATTGCCCCTTCAGAGGACCTGAGTTTGATTCCTGTATCAGGTGAGCTGGCTAACTACAGTCTGTACATAAGTAGGGCATGCATATGTGTGTACGCGAGAGCGTGCGTGCGTGTGTGTGTGTGTGTGTGTGTGTGTGTGTGTGTGTGTATGTGTGTAATGCCCTCTTCTGGCCTCCCCAGGCACTGCACAAATGTATATGTACACAGATAACCACAGACAACTGAAATTTCAAAATAACTTTCATCCAAAAAGAATAAAGTGATCCAGGAGTAATTAGCCCTAAAGTGACAGTCAGAAGTTATGTTTTAATCTTCAAAAAGGTCTTGCAACCTCCACTATTGAAGTATATCTAAACTCTGTAGCAAGTTTCCCTCAGCCCCCTAACTTTTCTAAGAATTGAACAAGCATCATTTATACAAAAGAGAGTTGCAGAAAGAGACTCACACCTGATTGTTCTCAGTGGAAAGTTGTCTTTCTTCTTTATAGTTTTACCTTTGTGAGAGAAGTGAGTCTCTGACTCTACACTGTCAGCCATTGATCACCATGGGTGATGTAATTTAAAATCAAGTCACTGACACACCAGAATCATAGTACCCTAGGAATTTCACTTCTCTGTGACATGGAAACTGTGTGCCATAAAACCTCTCTATGCCCCATCATCAAATGGAATTATAGACTTTATATGTTTTTAAATAATCACATTATGCTCATCCTGTTCAACTCAACTTTCTTTTGCTAACCTTCTAATAGTTTCTGTAACTCAGTTCCAGACATGTGGAAGAAACCAATGGAGAGGAGGTCTCTATTCTAGATACGCAAACATGACCTAGGGGGAGGAGAGTTTGGGTATGAGACTTGAGGAGATCATTTTTATTCTTCTCTTGGATTAAAGATCAGGTCACCTTCACAAGACAATTTTTCTAAAATGTGGTGTAGCAGTGTGAGAATCTAGTTTGGCGGAAGGAAACATTCATAACTCATGAGTTCTCTAGAGACTGCAATGGCTGGCATAAAGGGCCTGGCTCACCTTTCTGTGTATAAATTAGGAATTCCTGAGCTTTCAGTATAAAGTTGCTATGAACAGATTTATTTCAATTTGGAGCCATTGACATGCTAACTAGAATCCATTCTTTATCCAACAAAAGTTTAAATAGGTTTTGAAAAAATATAAACATATTTCCTCTTCCACATTTTTACTAGGAAGGTTTCACTTTGTGAGAAAATCAGCATTTAAAAATATTTCAGGTTATTAAATGTTTGTATTTTAGAAATCCTTATAAACTTTGGGATTTGGCCAAAAAAAATATTTATAATTTCTAGGGTTTATTGAAGGCTGTTCATACAAAGTATTAACTCCCAATGCAATGATGTTAGATTATAGGAAATGAGAGGGAGGAAACAAACTTTAAGTAAAATCAATTTTCATCATCTTGTGGTCAACTTGACTTTTCCTAAAACAGCATGAATCCTCTTGGAGAGAGAAATATTTTAATTTTCTAAACTCACATTAACATTCAGTCATGATGATCCAACCTGTCCCACCACCACCAGAGTTTTGCTCCCATTCTATGATGTGTGTTTGTTTTATTTTGTGAAGAGAAGTGTGAGAGACTGTCAATATTGAATGGGGGGACTGTCTAAATGCAAGCTGATTTTTTAAAAATACAGATTGCTCACATAGAGCATGCAATTACAAAACATCTCAGTGTCAGTCAGGGTCTTGCTGTTCTGCCCTGGCTCATCTGCCTGTTATCTTGTGCAGGAAAGAAGTTAACTAGTCAAATTCCATATCTGAAGCCTTCTGGACTCTCTTTTTGCATCCTTTTGGTTCAGACTCCTTTTCACTTAACTTGAACAGCAAAGTCCCTTACATCTTCCACTTCCTCCTCCTCTTGTTTTCCTTCCCTTCCACTTCTTTCTATATTCCTTCGTTTTCTCTTCTCCACCTCTCTCGTTTCCTCCTCAATCTTCCTTTCTTTTAATACTGTGTCCCTATGTAGCACAGGTTGGTTTTGAACTTCCAAATCTCTCCTTACTAACGTCTCAAAGTGCTGGGATTATACGTGTGTTCCACAAATGCCTAGTTTCATCTTTTCTAAATAATAATGACTTCAATAATCAAACATTTTAATTTCTAAGAGTATATTTTTCTATTCAGGTGACCCATTAATTTCTTATGTTTATCACATTTTTAGCATGTTACATATATTGAATACACCATGGTTAAGGATTTTCCTTTTGCTATCTGGATGTCTTTGTCTTAATTAACATGTAAAACAGAAAATAATTTAGGGAGATAAATTTATTGAATAATCACCAACAAGAAGAGGTTTGTTGTTTTAAACAACCTGTTTACCAAGTCACCAAGAATAGCAGTATCTTTTTCTAAACTTATGCCTAAACAAAATCAAAATTCACATATGATAAAATGTGATGGATTTTCTTCTTGGTAACATTGTATCTTGAGAAGGTGAAATAAAGGTATTCAGGAAAAATTATATATAAATACATCCATATAGGTATATATTTAAAATAATTGTGTGTATAATATGTAAATGTATGCCTAAGTATGTATATATATATATATATATATATAAACAATTGTATGTGGATAATTGTGTATATATATGTATATATGCATAAAAGCAAGCATATTCTTATGAAATATAGTGAATTAACTGCTTTATTTTCCCTCCATCTCCTGTATATTCTCCAGTCCCTGTCCCCATTTCACCATCTCACTGGGATTACAGATACACACTTATGCACCAGTGTGTCTAGATGTGTGTGTAGAAATTATAAAACATTTTTAAAGTAATATTATTCTACTTTCACTATTAGGTACAACAAGCATAAATGATTTTCAAAAGAAAGATACTTAAATGTATATAAAATATTTAATTATTTTGGAGACAGGGAAGGAAAATCTGAGTCTTATCAACAGAACCAAATGTGGAAGATAATAATCTTCCTAAATTTTTCTCTTCATCTAAGTTCTCATAAGTTCTCATTTAAAAAATAAGCAGAAAACAAAGTCAGATCTAAAGAACGTTCAGTGTAATCATATCAATATATATATCAAAAAATGTGGGACTATATAAATCTTATCTAACTTATATATGCATATGCTTTGTAAGTTTAAAAATTTATTTAATACCAATGTCATAAATGTAGCATATTTAATCCCAGAAGGATTTTAGGCATGTGCCTTGGCTGTTTAGGCCTTTTGATTTTATGACTAATGATGTTTTACTTTATTTTTTAATAAACATGAGATATTTGTTGGACTTCAAGACCACAACATCTGCAACTTATTGTATCATGAGTCCTTAGACACCATCTTTGCATGCTTCATGTAGTGGTGTGTGTGTGTCTTATCTTTGGTATCTTTTTGTACTCAAATTTCTCCTTTTTTATATGGACACCAGCATGGACTAGGGATCCCCTAGGAGAAGACTTTGCTTCAGCTTTACTGGCAGAAAGACCCTTTCTAAAAATGCAGCTGCCTTCTGGGGTACTAGGTACTAAGGCAACAGTTCTCAAGCTGTGGGTTTCACCTCCCTTGGAGTTGAACAACCTTTTCACAGGGGTTGCCTACAACCACCAGAAAACATAGCTATTTACATTATGATTCATAATAGTAAAAAATTACAGTTATGAAGTAACAGCAAAAATAATTTTATGCTTGGGATCACTATAATAGGAGGAACTGCATTTAAGGGTTGCAGCATTAGGAGGTTGAGAACCACTGCTGTAAAGGGGTTGACTGTTTCTGGATTTTGTGCTTAAATTATAGCTAACATATTTGTAGGTGTTTTCTATTCATCAAATATTATGGAAAATAATGCTCAAATTAAATAGTTTTAAGAAAATTACATTTGACAAACTAAGTAAAAATAATGAAAATACATCAATTATTATAGTCACTAAAGTTTATTATACAATATACAGTTGGCCACACCTATAGTCCCATTAACTTGGTAGACTGAGATGGGAGGATCACTTGAGCCCATGAGTGCAAAGTTAACCTAGACATAATGGAATCTCATAACAACAACAAACATCAGAAACAAACAAACAAAAAATATAGGAAAATATAGAATAGTTCATCTTCTCCTCATCATCATCATTACCAGCAGCAGCAGCAGCAGTAGCAGTGTATTAGCATTTTAAATAAATAGACCTATTTTTCTATATGTGTGAATGTACTGCCTGTATGTATATGTGTGTACTATGTACATGCCTAGTGCCTGAAGAGAATGAAGAACATTAGATACTCTGTAATTGTAATTCCAGATAGTTGTGAGCTTCCATGCCGGTGCTCAGAGCAGCTGAACTCAGGTCTTCTGAGAGAGCAACAACTGCTCTTTACCACTAAGCTATTTCTTCATCTCCTAATACTTAATTTTTTAAGTGTGTGTAGATATAGGGGGAGTTGTATGTGTGCATGCAGTGTTTATAAAGGCCAAAAACATGCATTGGATCCTCTGAAACTAGAGTTACAGCTGCTTCCTGAAGGAGCAGCATGTGTGTGTTTGTTTAAATGTTGAGTCTTCTTCCCAGCCCCTTTTGACTTTTCTATAAAAGGCCAGATAAACTCCTGTTCTAGAGCTCATGATCCCTACAATCTTCGATACGTTACTCAACTTTGCTGTTAACACTATGAAAGGAACCACTGGTAATATTGCTGTATAACAACAAAACTTTATTTGTAACAGTAATGGTAATTGGTGATGGATTTGGTGTGTGAGCGGTATTTTGCTATCTTCTAACATAGAGTTTGTACTCACTTCTGCATGCCGTTGATTCCTTCATATATATCAACACTTCTAGAGACTTCAAATGCACTTTATTAGATATTTGTTTATAGCCCCTAATATCATTGTTGTTTGTTATCAGAAGCAATATTATTTTTTTCAACATTTGCTTGTCAAATACCCCTAGTCTTACAGATGAGACAATGGTCTTCACTCCTTTCCTATTTTTCTTTGATGTTAAATGCTGTCAACTGGGTCTTACTAATATAATTACCTGTTTACCTTCAAGCTTGTTTGTATTTTCTTCAACTTGCCCATTCCCCTACATTGTGGGCCTATAGGTCCCCAGTAAGAAAAAAGCAGAGCACACTCATTTTGTTGTAAACAAATGCAGAATACCCTGGAATAGTCTCACTGCATGTCAAGACAAAGAGAGAGTGGGTCCACAGAGAGTCTGAGTTTCATGAGGCTCTGTACTCTGTACTGGGCTTCTGTCCACCCTGACATTGCATCCTCTGGCTAGGACTTGTATTTGTGTTTTGGCTTGAACTGAGAGACTCTTATTTCCTGCAAGGCAATTCCTCTGCCTTTTAACATTCTCCCAGCAGAAAATAATTAAAGAAGCTTGTATTTCCTATGAATAATAACTGAGATCATTCACTCTCAGGTCTGATGAGATGGGAATGTGTTGTGGAGAAAACTGGGACTGTAGCTCCTGAACTCTCTTTCCAACCCCAGGAAATAGGCTATACAAAGACCAGTGTATATACATGTACATATACATATACATATACATATACATATACATATACATATACATATACATATACATATACATATACATATACATACAAGTAACTCCAACCGCTTGGCTCAACAGATCAGTTTGAGAGAAGAATGGCCAGAGGCCTGTTGAAACTTTAATATATGAATTCATTTATGATCTTTTCCTTTTGTATTTGTTGGGCAACTTTTAAAGTAGGCGAAAGATAAATGGTAAGCTCTCATATTAGAAAGAGTATTTACATTCAAGAGTATTTGGGCTATAAAAATTAACCTTGATGTATGAGAGGAAATGCAAATTTCAATGGGATGGAATGGGCCTGGGAAGAGCTGGGGGAAGGGAGATGAACATGATCAATACATGTTTTATGAAAACCTAAAAGAACAATAAAATGCATATATTAAACCAAATACACAAATAACTAATTAAACTTCCCTAAAACCTATTCCTGGGGAGAATGAAATATTTTCATACCCTAATGTTAAGTCTCTCTGCTGACACATTAATCCAAATCAAGCTAAATTAAAAATAAAGGGCCAGACTTATTGGTAAAATGTTCCTAGGTGATTTTCCTGACCCCTACCCCAGAGATGAGGCAGGAAGAGGAGGGGGACCATCCACACACACACACACACACACACACACACACACACACACACACACACACACACACACACACACCGTCATTCTCCAGGAGGCAGTTTAAGTACTCTATAGGCACAGTCTTGAGTCGTTCTCAGGGGAGAAGCCTGTGCTTGTCAGGCTTTCTGAAGGTGAGATAAGGGGGGTGGGGATGGAGGGCTGAGGTAGAGCTTCCACCCAAATAGAGAAAATATCTAAATGATTTAATATGTTCATCCCTGACAAAAATGGTTACAATATAAAACTAAATAAAAATAAACTCCTAAAATTCAAATATATTAACACATATTTGTGTATTATGTGCCAATTATATAATGTTTGGGCAGATTCAAAAGAAATCACAATTCAAGGAGCACATTCAATTGTTCTGTCTTCATCTTCCAGAAAAATAAGCACTTTAATATCAGCACACAAATGATGACACAACACCTCACATTTACACACACACATACACATGCTCATATTTAAGTTTTATAATATATTCAGTATTGAAAAACTCCATCCTACTGTTTTTTTTAAATATTCCTGTGACAATAAAAGATAAATTGTGTTTTGTATTAGTTCACTCTTTTCTGAAACCTCAGTATTGTGTAATGGAGGATTAACCTTTGCCAGATGAGTCTAGTTTTTGTAACAAAACCTCTTGAAGACTGATCTAATTTATTTTAGTTTTTTAACTAGCTAAAAATAGCAATTTTGTGAGATTAATAGTAATTATATTATCTAAATGGGCCTATTCTAAATTCAAATTAAAACCTATTGCTACAATGAGAACAATTTACAGCAGAAAAAATTCCCAGTTTTGCATGTCAGTGCCTCAGTAACAAATTCATTTCATATTCAAAATACTTAAGTGATGTGATATTTTATTTTTTTTCTCTTTTACAATTTCTGCTTTCATTATGAGCCAAATGTGTAATTATAATAAGGCTATACTAATTTATGCAGCTGTTTTGAGAAGAGGAAAATTAAGCCAGCCTGATTTAGTAATGAAACAATTGAATTAGGGAGTGATTTTTGCATAATTGATTTTTGTGTTGTTTGCACAATAATGAACAACACTTAAGAAGTCAAAGTGTCTGATTTCGTGAATATACAAGGCAGATGAAGTCACCTTCCTCCTGCTGGATTTGGAAGTGAAAAATCTGCTATAGTCTAGCATTGTGGGACTATTTGGCATGGTTGTGGAAGGAAGGAAGTCTATCTTGAAGAGGTAGGCTCTGGCTGCAGCAAGCAGCAAGTTGCCTGTGGGGAGGCTGTCCTTTGGGTTATTATATCCTTAGTTTTAGCCCAAGGTCTCTCCTGCTTCCTGGCCACTGGAATGATATAACCCACTGTCTCACATTGGACTACCATAGCCCCACGATGTTCCCATTGAGATGCTTCCCCCACACACACACACACAATGGACTGCATCTTCTCAAACATTTCTAAATGAACTTTGGATCTCTTATCTATGCTAGGTGCTCTGTCACTCTGACAGTAAGAAATGCAAGCAATAAACTTACAATTAGAAAACATGTTTGGAAGGATGGTAATACTGAAAGGAGTAATGATGATTACCAACTTGCTGGATGTAGAATCACTGAAGAGATGAGTCTTTGCATGTCTGTGAGGGACAATCTGGATTAGATCACCTGGTAAATTAATCCTTGAGAAGGCAAACTGAGCACCAGCCCTGTCCTCTGTATGGAGATGCAACCTGAGCAGCTGCCTCATGCCCCTGTGGCCATGTCTTATCTATGATGATCACTGGATCCTGGAACTATGATTCTGAATAAACTCTTCCTTAAGTTGCTTTTGCTATGGAATTTTTCCATAGCAAACAAGAAGAGTGACTAATATAGATGGTACATAATTCAATGGTTTTTGACCTAGCAATGATATTTTAGAGTAATAAATTTCAATTTGTGTAACACAAGTTTGTCTTAGGTAGACAAAAAGTACCAGGGTGGCTTGCATTTTTATTTCCAAATGCTTACTGAAAGATACATGAATATTAAGAGCCTACTCTGGAATGTGTGTTCTCTGTCCAATTCTGGTGGCTGCATTCCAATCATCTGCAGGGAAAACTTGGTAACAAACCACTAAGGCAGGTGGCACTAAAGCAGCATTGCATGATGGAGTAGAAGGTAGTACGAGTGTATGAAGATGAAGAAGATACCATTGAGGATGGTTGGTCCATAGCATTTGTCTTTGTAGTCAGCTGTAAGGTGTACAGTTTTTCTGCCTGCCGCCGCTGGTCTTGTCCCTCCGCCGCCCCAAATAACACACAGAGACTCTGGATTTGATATTATACTGTTGGCCAGTTACTACTTTCTTATCGGCTAGCTCTGTCTTAATTATTAACCCATTTCTATGTATTTCCACGTGGTCTTACCAGCAAGAGGCAGCTAGCAGTTCTATTCTCTCCAGATTCTCCATCTTGACTCCTCCTTACTACTTCCTATTTCCTCCTTGTCTCCTAGTCCCTCCTATCTTCCTTTCCTATTGGCTAACAGTGCTTTATTTATTAACCAGTATGAGAAACATATACAGAATGACATCTCCCATCAGTCAGCCAAACATGAATTGTCACCTGCTTGTGACTTTTCCAGTCTTGTAAGTTTTTGAAGAAAAGCAGGTTGGGTACACACTATGGTTCATCCCCAGTTCCAATGTTGATAACTTTTTCCAGAGTTGACCCTTCCTGTCTATAAAACAAGTATTCTAAACTTCCATTCATGACAACAGGGTTGTGGTCTACATCAAGGAAGGAGTAAAAAAACAATTCAGCATAATATCATACTGGGTGATGTTTTGTGGTTTAGGGTTTCTAGAAATAACCTGGTCCGTGTATGGGTTACACTCAGAGTGATTGAACACTGCTAGGCAGTACTAGAAACTTCAAGTTTTAATCTAGGAGAAGAATTACTCATGTTGAATTTCAAGGAGAGATTATAATGCATGCAAATACTTTAAAATGTTGTGGGAATTCTTTCCATCAACAACTGTGAGATATGCCATAGAACCCTTATGGCATGGCCTGGGGTTCTATGTGAGGACTGAAAAGCTGGAGGAGAAAACATGTTCTCTCTCTCTCTCTTTCTTGGCATGGTGGGAGACCCAAGCAGTGGAGAGGTGGTGTGAGATCAGCAGTGGCTCCAGCCTTACTCTGTATCTGTGAGTTTGTCCCTTTCATTGCACATCTTAAGAAATTGGAGGCATCACCTTCCCTGTAGAGTGGAAGGGGAAAATGGGATGGGCAGGTGGTTGGGGGGCATGGGATAGAGGGAGGGGGGAGGAAGGAAGGGAGAGAGGGAAAGAGAGAGGAAGGAAGGGAAAAGGAATTGGGATCAATATGTAAAATAAGAAACAAATAAAAAAATCAGTCTAAAAACAAAAAGGAATTGTTTTTTGTATCTGTGAGTTCATGCTTAATTAAAATAAATGTTCTTTTTTGCTTTTTAGCTTCCTTCGTTCCTTCCTTCCCTCCTTTCATTCATTCTTTCTTTTTTCTCTCTGTTTTTTTTTCCTCGAGATAGGGTTTCTCTATATAGCCCTAGCTGTCCAGGAACTCTCTGTCAGGCCAGGCTGGCTTTGAACTCAGAAATCCACTTGCCTCTGCTTCCCAAGTGCTGGGATTAAAGGAGTGAGTCACCACCTCCCAGATCTTTATTATTTATAAAATAGGCCATTTTGGCTTCAATCTCTTCAAAGAGAACTTATTTAATTAAAATATAGCCCTATCTCCAGAGGAGCATTTGTCCTACAAAAACATTAATACTTACATATAGATATAGTTATTTATAATATAAAAGGGAAACTTTATATCACCACAATGGCAGTAACTCTAGGAATAACTGCATATTATTTGAGATTTTGAAAGACAGTGTTCCAGCTATTAACTTATTAGACAATTTAAATACCTTAAATTAATAGAAGGTAAGATATTGTGGTTTGAATAGGTGTGGCTGTCATAGACCTATGTGTTTAAATGCTTGGCCCATAGGGAATAGCACTGTTTGGAGGTTATATTGATTTTCATGGCAGTTTTTCATTGAGGCTCCTAGGCTCCATCATCTCTTTTAGTCTTAGCATTCATCCTCTGGCTTCATTGCCCAGGAATCTTCCCACAGTCATGCCATGTAGGCACCAGAAATGTGTCAGTTCTTTTCATCTGGGGAGCAGGGCAAGTAGGACCGGGTTAAGATTACAATAATGAGAGCAAAGCAGGTAACTAGAATTGAGCAATAGAAGGGATGGAAAAACACTTTACAGGTTGAAAATGACTTATAATTATTCAGAGAAAGTCAATATGATAAGGATAACAATTTTAATAAGTGGTTGAACAGAAACACAACATCTTGAATATTAATGATATTAAATACCCTTTCCAAATGACAGATACTAACTTTTTATGTTTTCTTTTTAGTTGTGTGGTTAGTTAGTGGTAGTGGTGGTGGTGGTGGTGGTGGTGTGTGTGTGTGTGTGTGTGTGTGTGTGTGTGTGAGCATATGTGCTCATGCACATGCATGTGTTTTGCTAACAGAGGCCAGAGAAAGGGTGCTGGATGTGGGTACAGAGAACTGAACTCAGGTCCTCTGATAGCACAGGTAGTTCTCTGAGCTGCTGCTGAAGCCTCTCTTTCCCTTGATATTTTTCTTGGTTCTACACAATATATATATTAGTTAATTTGAACATCAAGGAAGCATATAAACTAGCAGAAAATATCTATGAGGTATTATTTACATCCTCACTGGCATACTGTTTTAAGAATGAATACTAGAAAGAAGGGCTTCTGTTAATTCAACCTTCAATAAAGCCTTGTCAAACTTTAAGCAATAAGCATTGTCATTCCTTATGACTGAAGCAGAAGAACTCTTGATCCTTTAGAACCCTTGAGCTACCAGTGGTGTTTTTGATGGAGCGTGAGAACTAATGATGTGATCTGTTGGGATTTCAGAAAATAAAGCTGAGGTCTTATGAAAAAGACAAAGACAAGATGGTAACTCTACCATAAAATAAGCAACTTGGGGCTACTCAGTTTCCCAGAAAATCTCTAGATGCCACCCCCACCCCACCTATCATAAATTCTGACTATGACATTGTTTGGCTATAAAAACAGTATTTCTGAGTGTCTTACTAAATGGTTTCAAAACCTAAATAAACATTTGCAAGTCCTTCTCTCCCTCTTTCTCTCCATCCCTCTCTCCCTTCCTTCCTTCCTTTATTCATTTGTTTATTCATCAATTTCTCATGTTCATCAGATTTCACATTGACTTTCACCATGAATTAACATCTTGGCCATTTGTAAAAGATTAAGTAAGGACCACCTAGACTTTGTCATTCAGAACACAAATGCTCTGGGTAGGCTGATTTCTCTGGATGGCTGGGACTGTGAAAGCTGGTATTTATGAGGTTCACAAAATTGTGCTATCCTAAAAAAATTATGGGGCATGTGCCAATATTGGCATAAGGGCTTACATTATTCTATGCTGAAACAGAAAGCAGCTGTGTTCCTTAATAGATTATTTTCAGGCAATTTTCCTCTTAAAAAAAAAACCACACACACAAGGTGCTCCCCAGTTGTTGTGTTGTTGGCATGGTATTTACTGTATCTATTAATGTTAGATGAAAGCAAGTCAGTGATGTTTACAAGACAGGCGCTTAGAACCAACACCTCCCATTTTGTAAGTCCATGACATAAAGACTGTACAGATGCTCTTAATATTATTTGCCTATAGCAGATTTCAAATTATCTTTTTGTCAGTTACATTTCTTGTAATAGAAGTGAATGACTGTGAGTATCAAAAGAATATTAATAATTTGCATTAAATGTTATGTGTAAGATACCTAAGTGACTACTATACTATGAAAACAGGAAGAGGCAAGGTGACTGGAGAAACGTCTCAGTGATTAAGAACAAGTATTATTTTTGAAGAGACTCTGATTTTGGTTCCTAGCACCCACATCAAGTAACTCACAACTATCTATAACTGGTATTCCAAAGATCTGATGGCCCTCTGGCCTCCTCATACATAGAAACATACACATAAATGATAATAGTATATAATTAAAAATATGAGGAAAGAATATTATTTTGGAATATTGTACTGGAATAAATTTCATTTAATTTTAACTTTTTAAGTATAATCAAAACAGATAATCTAACAACTGAATGTTGCCTCTTTAATCTTTAGCCCTATACTCTATTAGTATTTATTTTCACTGCTGTGACAAGATACCTGACAAAAGCAATTTTAAAAGGGACAGTTTTTGCTATGGCTCACAGTAGGAGTAAACAGTGCATGGTGGTGGGAAGCACATAGCTGCAGCAACATGAGAAGGCTGGTCCCGTTGTATCCATGGCCAGGAAGCAGAGAGAGATGGATGCTGGTGCTCAGCTAGATTCTTACTTCTATTTAGCCTAGGACTCCAGTCCATGAAGTGATGTTGTCCATATTTTGGGTAAGTCTTCCCACCTCTATTCTCCCAGTAGAAACTTCCTCCCAACATGCCCAGCATTTCCTAGATGATTCTAGCTCCTATCAAGGTAACAAGCGATATTGAACATCTCATCCAGTCAGATATGGCATCTGCAAAATGCCCACCTGAAACTGTTGGCACCTCAGTTTTCACTGCAGATATTCACAGTGCTTAGCTGTAGCTATGTCTATGATGACTCAGCCTTCAGAAACATCTTTACTCTCTTCACTTAGTCACCCAGTGGTCTAGAGAGCCAGGTTGGGTAAGAGAAGTAGCACTGTTTAGAGACATGGCCTTGAGTGCAGCCCTCAAGATCACACCCAGATGTGTTTGCATGCAGTTTGCATCTGCATAAACCTTAGACTTGAAACACAGAGCTTTTCATTACTGCTGTTCCTCTCTTCACCCAAGTACAACCCTCAAAGCAGAGGACGGCTGAGTCCATGAGGAAAGGGCAGGTGTTTTAATAATGCCTGTCTCCGCCAGACATGAAGGAAGAATCCATGTGGTGAGACTTGCTTTTCATAGGCATAATTAGATGACAAAGCTGAGAACAATTCATACTGGTTAATTAAATGTAAAAGTGCTGTACAGACAGCTCTCATGCTCACTTCTAATAATAATGAGCCCCGAGATGACATTATACATTTATACATATTTGATTTCATTGTGGCACAGAGAGGAGACTTAAAATGAGCTACACTGTTCACATCCTTTTGTCTTAATGAGGGAAACAGCATTTAAAAGTAGGATCAATTAAGCATATAGGAGTATAATTAATGAGTTACTTTTAAAAAATAATATGAGGTACTGGAAAAATGGTTAAGTTTTTGGAGTGCTGGCCGAGCATGCAAGAAGTTCTGAGTTGATTCTTCCATATTGGATAGATTGGGTGTGGTTGTACATACCTGTAGTCTCAGAATGGGGAGTTGGAGGTTGGAGGATGAGAAATTCACGGCCATTCTTGCTGCATACATAGTGAGCCTGAGGCCAAACTGTGTTACATAAACCTCTGTCTAAACAAAGTCTTAAAAAAAACTAGACAAAATAAGAAATATTGATTCAACATAAAATATTATGATATCTGTGTGTGCTTTTCTGTTTTTGAGTTAACTAAGGATGGAGAATATAAATGACTTTCTCCCAGGAACAAACCATGTATGCAGCAAAACCCATGACTTACAATGATTTTCCTTCTTTCTGATATTCTGATATTCTGTAGCATTGTTTGGTCTATTTAAATAGGCAAGTTTCATAACCCTCCTTTTTGTATATGAAAAAAAGACACTGAATGAACCTGATTACCTGATTTAACAAAAAGAAATATTGATGTACCTATTTACTTATTGTTATGATTGGTTGATGGATTGAGACAATGTTTTCCTCTGTAGTCCTGGCTGGCCTGGAATTTACTATAAAGCTCAGGCTTTCTATCTTAACAGAAGACTGCCAAGAAGTTCAGTAGTGAGCAGCTATGATCTGATTCACTTTTAAATAATAAACATGTTTTCTACATTAAACCATCAAAAAAGAGATTCCTATTAAGAAGTTGAATTTTCTTGAGGTTTAGCTTTTGCTATTTAATTGGAAAAGAGACACTGACTAGCAGAAATAGAAGAGGGACTGTCTCTTCCTATAGTCAATACACCAGAAACTGACAGTGTGAGTTTTTATTGGATAGGAGTGAGGGCATGCATTTTTAAACTCAGATTAGGTTTATAACACCTTATAAATATATAATTTATTGGCTATAATATATAATGGTTACATATTAGGTTATTAGAGGTTAAAATGTTTATAGACATCCAATGAAGGAGCAATCTCTGTAATAAGTCAGGTTTATTAAACAGATACAAAATAAAGTACACTCATGATACAGAACAAGGTTGCAATACTGCTGTTGTTTTAGTTGCTGATCTTCTCATTGTCTTGGATGATCAAGGTAGTCTGGGGAAATTCACCAAGCTGCCACTGCCAGTGAGCTCTCCAGAGTCCAAGAGAGCTTGCTGACCCTCACACCCTCAGTTCTTATCTGGCCATGTATCCCAGAAAAGACTGTGCCCATTAGACCAAGCCACCCCAATACAAATGGCTGTCATACTGAATTCCCACAATAGACATCAACCTTCTATAGACTGGAAGCATTATCAGTTAGACAGAAAATCTAATAGGAGTGCATTAGTATTTATCTGATTTTGAGACTGGACTTGAACATTGTAGCTTGCTGGCCTAGAACTCACTATATAGCTCAGACCAGCTTGAAACTCATGGCACCTTAGCCTCCCACCTTAGCCACCTCAGTATAGGGATTATAAGCATGAATCACCATGGCTAGGAAAATAATTTATTATTAAAATGGAGTAAGTCCTTGGCAGCTGACTGGTTGTCTCAATTGTGTCTCCAGTTCTCTATTTAATCAGGCAGTGGATACAACACATTCACATGACCTTGACTACTTCAGACTTTACAAATTATCATTCTTCTTGCTTGCTCCTCCCTTCTTTTTCTTGTTGGATGCACGTGGATGCCTCATCACCCCATCTGGCTTAAGACCAATCTATGTGCTAATGATCAATCAAGAATAATCAACCATCTTGATTACTGTCAGCAGAGCGATTCAAAGACATTTATTGACTTTAATCCTTATTTTGGAAAACAAGTGTGTTAGAATTTCTGCATTCAAAAGCCCTTAAGTCCCAGTAGCACGAAATGACACAGCCTTAATCTCATGCCTGTAGGTCTACGGGTGTGCTGGAATGACATGGCTGCTGTGTGCTGTTGACTCAGGGTGTCAGATTAGATGACTTACTGTTGAGGGTGTTTATTCTGGACCCTAAAACTCATGACCATATACAGGAAACATTTTATGCAAAGTATGAAAGCATAAAATGCAAGCCCCTCTCTGCTTCTTGTCTCATGTCTGCTAATGTGCCTTTAATAAAACAAACCATAAGACTGAAGGAGTGAGGGGGACTTTTGTGAGTCTTTAAAGGCATGGACATGATATCTTCAAATAGCAGTCCATCTTCCCATTGTACGAAGGAGGGTGATGGCTGATGATTAAATATTTCACTAGAGGCAATAGCACATTAACATTAGTTTTCTAGGATGTAGTCTCATAGCCTGTTAATTCTCAGGTCCTAGAATAGATAATGACTTGATAATGCGCTGAGCATCCTTGATGATAAGCTCTTGTCTGTGAGCTGTGGTGAAGAGAGGGAAGCTTCACAAAGAGAATCCCTGGATATGATACATTTTCCCAGGCTGCACAGTTCTGGCTAGAGGAGCTGTTGGGCCAAGAAGTACTAAAGCTGGCAAGTTATTCATTTTAAGGAGTTACTTCCTTCTGTTTGCCAAGAGGGGTTCTCTCTCAACAGTGATCCTGAAAGTGTGTGTACATGGTTGTGTGGGTGTTTGTGTGCCTGCATGTGTATATACTGTGTGTCTATGGTTTGATGGAAAGTGACACCAAGCTTTCTACTAAATCTGCAAGTCGGACAAAGAAAACTTGGCTGAGTTTATTTAATTTATTTCTGTGTCTTTGATCCTATCTCACAAGTCTGTATGTCTAGTTACATACCAATACCATGTTAGTTTTGTTACTATGGCTGTGTAATATAATTTTACATCAGGTATTAGAATACCCCCCAGCACTGTTCATTTAGATCAACATTTTGGTTCTGAGTTCTTCTATGCTTCCACATGAATTTTGGGATGCTTTTTGTATTTTAGTGAATAGTTTAATTGGAATTTTGATGACATTCCAATTGACTCTGCAGTTTACATTGTTTAATACTGTTATTTTTCTAACTATCTTTCTTTGGTGTTTTAAAGTTTTCATTGTAGGAATCATTTATCTACACTTAGGTTTATTCTAAAGGAATACTTCAGGCTGTTGTGAATTGGCTGCTTTTCTGATTGTTCTTCTCTGCATGCTCATTAATGGTATATATAAAAGATACTGGGTTTGTATGTTAATTTAGTGTCCTGGTTGAAAGTGCTTATTAGTTTTATGAGACTTCTGGTGGAGTCTTTAGGGCATATGTGGATGAAAATGTATTTATGAAACAGATGACTATATTCAATGAATATATAGTAATAATAACTTGGGTGAAGATGGAAGCAAAATAAAATATTCTCAACCGAAGATGCAGCACCTGCCACACTTGGGCCTGGGAGGCAGGAACTCTACTTTATAGGAGAGAAGTAAATGAGTCCATCAAGAGTCCTGGCTTCTGTGTCATGTAGAATCCTTATGGAAGACTGCATGCATCTATTAGGGAATTTTCCTTCCTTTACCCTCCATTGCTTGCATCATGTTAGAGCTCAGAGGTTCTGGGTCACAAGTTTGGCAGGGTTACTCCATCCTTTCTGTCCTAGTTTGCTCCTATTGCACCATGTCTTCAAGGAATTTTGAGACTTCAGCTTACAGTTGTAGTCCATCCTTCAAGGGAAAAAGCAGAAGACACATAGGAATGCTGATTACAGGCTTGCTGCCCCTTAGATTGCTCAGCCTGACCAAGGATGTTACTACATACAGTTGGACTTGCTCTACATCAATCATCAATCAAGAAAATGCACCATAGGTTTGCAGGTTTGCATATAAGACAATCTGGACAATCTGATGGAGACTTTTTTTTTCACTGAGCTTCAGTTTTCTCAGATGGCTCTAGATCATATCAAGTTGAAAATAAACACATGCCAACACTCCTTGTGTATGTCATTGGTAATAGTTAGTATGTTCTACTCATTTGAGAACAGCAAATATTTAGCAGTTTATTTATGTTAAACAAAACTTCCTCAGTCATGCAAAGTTGATAGAGGATGTCTTTCTGTATGTTGGGAATATATGTTTCTCTTATTGGTTGATGAATAAAGCTGTTTTGGCCAATGTACAGGCAGTATTTAGCCAGCCAGGAACTTCAAACAGGGATAGAGAAAGGTAGTAGGTAGAGTCGAGGAGATACCATGTAGCTTTTGAAGAAGCAAGAGACCTGAGGTTCACTGGTAAATGAAGACAACGTGGAGATACACAAGATTAATAGAAATGGGTTAATAATTAAGAAACAGCTAGCCAATGAGAAGCCTGAGCCATTGGCTAAACAATTTATAATTTATATAAGGCTCTGTGTGTTTATTTTGGACTAAAGGGCTGTAGAAACGGGCAGAACAGAAACTTCCATCTACATGTGGCACCCAAACATTTGGCAAGAATTTTCACATAAAACCTAACAAAAGCTTAAAAATGTTTCTGAATACACGGAAATGGAACCACACTAGGTTTCCTAGTATCAGAGTCCAATACAAGCCATGGTGCAGAGACACTGTGGCACTCAAACTTGGTTACAGCATACTGCACAGCAGATTTAACTTTAACTCATACAGACCAAAACAGTTTATGGGCAATGTGCTACAAGCTGCTTGAAGGCAGCATAGACCAGAGTAGAGGCGGTGAGCATAGCTCCCAGAAATCACCCATGTTGGAAATCCTAACAGGGAAGAACCAGGAACTAGAACCTCCACTTTAATCCTAGCTATGCTGCTTAGCAGATTAAAGACTTATGTGCTCATAAAAAGGCAGAGATATACAGCAAAGACTGATTCAGATAAAAATAAAATTAAAAACCCTCTAAACTTCTTACAGTGTGTTTAAAATACATGTAGGCTTGGAAAAGAAAAGAAAAAGGAAATAGAGTAGCTGAGCATGGTGGCACATGTCTTTCATCTTAGTACCCCAGAGCCGGAGGCAGGTGTATCTCTGTGATTTCAAGGCCAGCTTGGTCTACAGAGTGAGTTCCAGGACAACCAAAGACACACACAAAACCCTGTCTTAAATAAATAAATAAATAAATAAATAAATAAATAAATAAATAAATAAATAAGATAAAAGGATACTGTATGTATCCAAACAGGGATACAGAAAGGTATTAGATTCAGAGAGATGCCATGTAGCTTCTGAGGAAGCAAGAGATCCAGACACCACCATTAATCCAAGACCATGTGGGTTTAAATGAGTGTTAATAATTAAGAACGAGCAAGCCAATGAAGAGCGCTAGCCATCAGCCAAAGACTTTATAATTTATATAAGCCCCTGTGTGTTTATTTATGACTAAAGGGCCCCAGGAATGGACAGAACACAAATTTTTGTGTATACAAAATAACAACTAAGCTTGTTGCACCTTGACACTGGGAATGCCCCTACATTTTCAATAATGACCAAGGGAGGGGCAGTATTGGCCTTGTGCCCTGTTTTTTGTATGTGACAAATTACTTATACCACACCCAAGAGTTTCCACCAGGGGTTTGGATGACTGACAGCCTACTCTATAGCCTGATTTTGTTATTTTTTGTATGTGTGTGTGAAATAAGAGGTAGTCTGAACTTTTCATCTTCATCTTTCCACCTTCAAGTACTGGGACTGTAGGTGTACATTACAATGCTCAGCCTTACTGCATTTTAGTAGCCTTTTAGTAAAGTATGCATGTGTGTGTGCACCTGGATGCTCATGCACACACATATGGGGTACAGACACAAACACACCCCTATAATTTATTTCTGGTCTGTCCATTGTTATTTCTATTAAAAGAAGGAAATGGCTGTGCTTTTATCAGCACTCTTGGCTTCCTGTCTTCATGTATAGGCTTTAGTTTTTTTGATTTTGTTTTGTTTTTTTTTTCCTTTTTTAATTTAAATTTGAAACAAAGTTGTTTTACATGTCCATCCAAGTTCCCTCTCCCTTCCCTCCTCCCCTGACCCCACCAACCCTCTATTCCACCTCCTTTCTTCTCTCCAGGGAGGGTGAAACCTTCCATGGGGAATCTTCAAAGTCAGTCATATCATTTGAAGCAGAGCCTAGGCCCTCCCCCATGTGTCTAGGCTGAGACAGTATCCCTCTATGTGGAATGGGCTCCCAAATTCCATTCATATAATAGGAATAAATGCTCACCCACTACCAGAGGGACCATAGATTACCCAAGCTTCCTAATTGACACCCACATCAGGGGATCGGGATCAGTTCTCTGCTGGTTTCCCAGGTATCAGTCTGGGGGTCCATGAGCTCCCCCTTGTTCAGGTCAAGCTGTCTCTGTAGGTTTCTCCAGCCTGGTCTTGACCATTTTGCTTATCACTCCTCCCTCTCTGTAACTGGATTCCAAGAGTTTGGCTGTGTTTAGCTGTGGGTGTCTGCTTCTGCTTCCATCAGATACTAGACAAAGGCTCTAAGATGGCATATAAGGTAGTCATCAATTTCATTATCAAGGAAGGGCATTTAAGGTAGCCTCTCCACTACTGTTTAGATTGTTTGTTGGGATCATCCTTGTAGATCTCTGGACATTTCCCTAGTACCAGATTTCTCTTTAAACCTATAATGGCTCCCTCTATTATGGTATCTCTTTTCTTGCTCTTCTCTATTCTTCCTCCCACTCAATCTTCCTGCTCCCTCATGACCTTCTCTTCTCCCTATCTTTTTCTTCTAATTCCCTTTAGCCTCCCCACATGCTCCCAATTTTCTCAGCAGATCTTGTCCCTTTCCCTTTCTCCTAGGGAACATGTATATCTTTCTTAGGGTCCTCTTTAATTCCTAGCTTCTCTGGTGGTATGGGTTGTAGGCTGCCAATCCTTTGCTCTATGTCTAAAAAATCATATATGAGTGAGTACATACTGTGTTTGTCTTTTGTGTAAATGTACCATATTATCTTCTTAACATAGATGGACTGGGTAGTCTGTGGGGCCTCTAGTAATGGATCAGTATTTATGCCTAGTACAAGAATTGACTTTTGGAGCCCAGCCTACATTTCTCAGCCTAGACACAGTAGGGAGAGCCTAAGCCTTACCCCCAAATGATATGACAAACTTTGAAGACTTCCTATGGAAGGCCTCACCCTCCCTGGAGAGCAAAAAGGGGATGGGCTGGGGTTTGGTGGGGATGATAGGGGTGGATGGGAGGGAGAGGGGATTGGAATTGACATGTAAAACAACCTCGTTTCAAATTTAAAAAAAGGAGGGGAGTCTATGGATAGTTTGGCATGGTTTATTGAGACTCTGTGAGGAGCAAACTGCTGGATTGCCATCATAGCCTTTGACTCTCTCTCTCTCTCTTCTTTCTCTCTCTCTGTGTTGCATAAATATGCATGTTTTCAAAAGGTAGAAGAGGACATTGAGTGACCTATTATGGCACTCTCTTCTTTATTCCCTTTATTTATATTGTGTCTCCTGGTGAACTAGTGTTAGATAGACAGCATGCCTCAATGATCCTGCTGTGCTCAGAATACAGGAACATGAAGCCATAATCAGTTTTTTGGTTGAGGTAATGGAAATTCAAGCTTCAAGCTCAGGACCTCTTATTCACAGATCCATTGCCTCAGCCTGAATTGTTTATCTTTTTGTGACACTAAGCATGAATGTTCCATACAGTGAACTACAACTTGGGTTATGGTAATGACACAACACATACAATAATATGCAGTGTATGAAAAAGAGCAATCTAGAACAGAATAAAGTTTTGGCCTAAGAAATGGATAACTGGTGGTCTGTTGGTGAGTATGACTATTGAAATGGAGTAGAGATCATTTTTATCACTTTTATGGACATTGTCTTATTCTCCTGATCTGCAAGTGACAGCGAGAGAAAGAAAGGGAGAAAACTGGGTCTGGCATTAAGAAGCCTCAATGCCCTTCCCCATGTCACACTTCTCCCTATAAAGCCATACTTCTTTTAACAAAGTGATACCTCCTAAACCTCAAAAAAGAGTTATTCCCTGATGACTAAGCATTCAAATGTATGAGCCTGTAGGGTCATTTTTATTCAAACCACAACAGACATCTTGACATGGCCCTCCACATGAAGGGAGACTTCAGAACAGCTGATGTTTAACTCAGAGTTATCAGTATAGAATTGTTACTGAAAATCATTGACAACAGGTGATAACGATCACAGAGAGTAAGTGAAAGGGTGGAACAGGTTCAAGTGCTAATCTTGAGCATGTTCCCACAAAAATGAGTGTCAGGAGGTTTTCAGGGACATGACAAAGGAAGTCAATTGTTATTTGTGACCAGGGATGTAGTCTGGTTGTAGAGTACCTGTCTAGCAAGGACAATGGTCTAGATTTCATCTTTAACTCAAAAGGAAAGGCATAGTTTAGACATCTTGTAATAAAGTTTTACAGTAATACTCTATTCACTTCTTTAATCCAATGGAAATTGACTTTGTATTTGATAATGGTGCATCTCCCAGAAGCTTCTTTTCCCACAACCATTTATAAAAAGAAGTTTACTTATTGACAAATGTCAGATACCTGGAGAGGGACAAGTAAACTAGAGTGTGACAGCTGACATTTTCAGTTTATTTCCTGTCAGCCTATTCCCTCCTCCTCCCACTTGAGTTTGTTAAGAGAATAAACCATGGTCTCTGATAATCCTCATTTTATTTTACTTTTACCTCTGTCAAGGTTTCTGTTAATTCCATCCATTTTTATATGTGTTTTAAATGCAGTTGTCCAAGTTATACCACACAATGTAAGTTCTAACTAATATCTTGTATTCATAGGCTTTGGTAATTTTATCTAGATAACATTTCTGATATATTTTCTAAACATCACTTTTTAATATTTTTTGCTTCCAGTAAACTCTTACACTGATTCTAATAGGTTTATTCCCAAGTTATTTCTTATTGATTCTTGAACTTACAAAATGTAATTTTTCTTATAATTGAATTCTCTAACGGTTAGATCTTGTTATATTAAAATTCAGTCCACAAGATTCTCCATGCCCATCATATTTTCAGCATAAGTGTCTGTTCTTCCTTTCCCCTTATCATATATTTGATTACTTTTTGTTTGTTTTCCACACTGACTGGACTATACTCAAACACTGAAATGACGTGGTGAGAGAACATCTTTACTCCGTCTGATATTAATGGGAAGGTGTTCAATACCACACTGGTAAGTATGTCTCCTATAGAGTTTTAAAAGTGCTTGCTATTAAATTACAAAATCATCATCTATCAAAAGTTTGATTAAAGTCTTTTAAATATTAAACCCTGTATTGAATTGTGTACTTTTATTAATCTACTGAATTACATTTAATTGGTGTGTGTGCGCATATGTACTTAGTCGTGACTGTATATACACATGTTGTGGAACATGTATGGATGTCCGAGGACACCTTAAGTGTCTGTCCTTCTAATATGTTAATCCCGGAGATCAAACTCAGATCACACAGTTTGACAACTAGTGCTTTTACCTTCCAAACCTTCCTCTAAGCCCTCCAGTGGAATATTTTTTAAAATGTAAATAAAACGATGTGTTTCCTTCTATGCTCTAATATTATGCCAATCATTGTAAGTTAAGTTTCAGTGTACCAATTTATGAAGGGAAATAATAGAGGTTACCAGATATTAGGGCCTAGCCCAGGAGCATGAATCCAGGAGTGTGAGAGCAATGATGAATTTATAAAGGACAAAGGCTAACTGTTGTTGAAACTCCTCATGGTAGGGACTGTAGGAGTGGGCTCATTAGCCTAAGCAAGTGATAACATAGCAGAGATTCACACAAAGAAACAAACATGCCCTTCTTGTGTTTCTGATTCCTTCTATAGTATTATTTAATTTCTGTAGTTATTTGGATGTGAATGTCTTTTCTAAGGTCTTGATATGAAGCTCCATATTTTCTTTTTTTTTTTTTCCAAGCCAAACCTTATCCAGCTTTATTAAAGATACTTTCCATAAACAATCATGGTATTTCAGGCAGGACATGGGCAGACAATCATTAACAGTTTACAAGAACTTCCAAACTCCCTTCTTGTATAGACTACCAAAATCAGAAAGCCACTATAAAACCCAGTGAAGTCTTCATTCAATGCTTTGAAAAGGGGAAGAGCTTAGAGTGAGGGTTGACATTTCACATTAAGGATGTTGTTTAACAACTTTTCACAAGCCGACCCTGACTTTCAGAAAAAACGAAATGAAAATGGCAGAATTATCATTCTGAAGATCCACAATCTTGTCTATAAAAGGAACCGATGCTCCTTTGAGGATAATTATCACTGCAAAGTCCAGATTGCCCAATAGACCAGCAAAACCAATTTTAGGGGGTCAGGTTCCAACAGGTCTCTGGTTTTAAGGGAGTTAAGTCTATGTTGATGGTACAGGGGGAAGAGGATATAAAAAATGAATTTAGTTTTCCCACACAAGGCATTCTTTGCCATGGTGGCCACATATGTCAACACCAGGACGTCTCTCCTGAGCCAAGAGGAGACCTTTAAATTGTCAAGGAGAGATGCTTTCATCAACCATCATCAATCCATCTTGGGAGACATTTTGCTAGTGACACATGTTCCTTCCCCCCACCAAAACAATGAAGTGTTCTGTGTGCTAACAACATAGCTTAAAAAAAAAAAAAAAAAAGTAAAACAAGATTCTGCATTTTTATAAAACTTGATAAAAAATAGTATTTCAAACTGTACAGTCACCAGAAGTACACAGTTATCAAAATGCACACATCTCACTTGGCATCTCCAGCACCTTCAGCTTTCTGCGCCTGGTCTGTTTTGGCGTCTCCATTTTCTGCAGGATTATTTGCATCCTTGCCAGCATCAGCTTTCCCCTTCTTCCCCTTGGGTACCTTCTCTCCCTTCTTTGCAGGGGCCTTTTTAGGCTTGGGTTCTGGCTTTGGAGGAGCAGGTTTAGCAGACAACCTCGCAGATCTTCTCTGTGGCTAGTCCTTCACCTTGGCTTTATCTCCTTTAGTATCCCCTTCAGCCTTTCTTTTGGGCATGGCGGCGGCGGGGGATGGCGGCGCAGAACGCGGGGCTGCAGCGGTGCGCGGGTTTGGTCCAGCCGGGGGTCGTTCTTGCTGCTTCTTCACACTGCTCCGAAGCTCCATATTTTCAACCTTTACTAATTTGATCATCTGTGATTATAAATTTCCCCCTAAAATTGTTTTTTGCTTGACAAATATTTTTGTATGTCATAATTTTTTTTTAGTCTGCCCAGATGTTTGGAGATTTTCTTCTGAATTTTCCCTTTATCTAATTACAGTTAATATGTGCATGTTCATTTATGAGTTTGATATAGATTTGAGTTTGATGTATTCACCCACAAAGTTTTCAAACATGTCTTAACAGACCCTACTCCAGCCTCAGAGCTGGTCAAAGTAGAGGCAGTAGGGACCCAGGCTCACTTGGAGAAGTTCATCCTTTGGGAATATAGTTCCTGCCAGCTTCTGTGTACCCTTTTAACTTCCAGTAGATTTTATATAGGTATATGATATTTGAGGTTTGCTTTGTACCTTCTTATTATTTTTGGTGGCAATGAGTAAAGATTTTTCTACAAGTGAAAACCTAATCTGTTTTGAGGACCGGCTTTTCACTATGGTGTTGACCAAGCACTTGTCATATAATATTTTCCCACATTAAATCATGTAGAAGAAATGTCTTCCAGTGTTGAAATCTAAGAGCCTGCTGTCATATTATATATGCCCTTACAGTCATACTATAAACATATAAAAGAGGGTTTTTGATCCCCTAGGATTGTGTGTGATTGTGAGCTGCTCACTGTGATCACTGAGAATCAAGTTGTCAAAGAACAGCAAGTGCTCTTAACCATGGAACTATTTCTCTAGCCCCTACTATCTCTTATCTTTACAAATATTTCAATAATTTTCTTACCAATGTTGTGTATTTTTGTTCTTTGTTCTTTTGTGATAATTAAGCATAATAATTTAATTGTAACTTTATAAGTCCCTGTGAAATGGCTAAAGTAAAACCTCATCTGGGTGCTACAGTCATTCAGAAAACAGTGGGTTTCTGAACTATCCAAGCAATAAGTCAAACTGGTCTGCCTCTTTAGACCTGTAAAGTGATAACTACAATTTTTCAGTCATTTTTTTCCTTGAAAAATTCCCTAATTTCTTGACAAATATACTTCTAATTAAAATACTGGGACATCAAAATGGAATGGTTTTGTGCTTGAAAAATGAGTGATAGACAGTAACTAATGCAGCATGCAAATCCACAGTTATGGTATTAGAGGTACTCGATCCTAGTATTGAATATTTTTCTATACTTCATCATCTTCCCAAGGTTATCTTAAAATAGGAAATTTGGTAAAAAATTTGCTTTGTTTGTTTTATGAAATTGATAGCAACTATTACTAGTTTGGATATAAGACTGAATGACATCTCTCTGATGATGCAAAACAATACATTAGTTATAAAGAACAAAAAAAAAAAAAAACGTGTATATATACTTGTGGGAATTAAAGACAATACTCACAGAGGTAAAATGGAAATCTTGCCAAAATAGAAAATTCAAAGATTTTACTCTTGAGAAACCAAGCCTCATTAACTCTAATTAGGATTCCTGTACACATCTAAATTTTAATGCTTCAGACTTCCAACAAGGGACATTCTGTACATTTAATGCCAGCTAAAACTTTCCTAACAAACCAGCTTGAATTTTATTTTACCAGTGTCTTTCTACTGTGTGTTCTGGACATTAGTGGGCTTGTCTTCATCAAGTGTGCATGGTTTACACAGGCAGATTCTGAAAGTCAGTTGCTTTCCTTGCTCTCCATTTCATCTCATTCAGTTCAGAACATAATGAATAACAATTTTCTGTGGGAAAATAGAAAGTAGCCTGGTTACTCAGGAGCATTTAATGTAGACAAGCCATCATCACCAACTATGTAAAGATTTCTTTCTAGGTCCTCATTAATGATTTCATTCTTCTGGTCTACACTGTTCATATCCCTCACTTTAGCACCAGTTCTTTGGGGATAGACAAATCTCTCTTAATTTTTTAAAAATTCCAATAATATTTTAACCTTTGCTTTATACAGTAAATATGAAGTCACATTCACTGACTATTAACAATATTACTGAATTTCTGCACCTTTCTTTTGTGGATGTTTATTTTTTTTATTTTATTTTTTATCTTGTTTTGAGAGGATTCATGTAGCCAAGGCTGAACTTTAACTTGCTCTGTAACCATGGATGGCCTTTAAGTCCCAATAATGCTTCCTCTACTGTTGAAGGTGAGAAAGTCCCTGAAGGATTTACAACAGGTAGGGAATATGATCAGGGTGAAATAAGAATGAAATGGTTTAGTATGATTTTGGTAGTTAAATCTGGACCAGGACTTCTGGTATCTGAGCCAGATCATTTTATTTTAGCCATATTTAAACAAGGCACAATTTTTGAGGGGGAAAGTTTTCTGATAACAGTTAACTCAGTCCAAGAACACAACAATTTTGAGACTTGTTTCTGATGAGACGCTTTACAAAGTACATCTGGTTTCTTTCACAAGAAAGGGTTTTGTTGACTCAGAGATTTAGGGAGTTTGACTGAAGTAAATATAATGCCTGTTGGTGTCAGGACTTGCCTGGCCCTAAGAAAACATAGAAGTCACTTAGGATGTTATAAGGCACAGATGGTATCTCTCACAAGAATTTTTTTTAAATAATGTATTTTTTATTTTAATTATTTATTTTTTTATTTTACATGTCGATTCCACTTCCCTCTCTCTCCCTCCCTCCCTCCCTCTTACCTGCTCTGCCCCCACACATGCACCCTGACCACCCTCCCCTCCCATCCCCCTCACAAGATTTTATGGCCTAGAAGTAATGCTTAAGGGTTTAAGGGGGGAAGAGTCTGTGATAAGTAAAACACAAGTTCTGAAAGATATGGGCAGGATCTGGCACAACAGGTAGCAAAGGATTACCTACCAGATAGCAAACAGCATCACCCTCACTCAGTATTCTGGGAAAATGGCTACATATCTCCTTCCTTTGAGGAGATAAACTGTGTGTTTAACTTTCACAGCTTCACTAGTGCTTATCTGTGTGCATGCAGCCTTTCATGCCTTCTACAGTCTAGCTCACCAATGATGGGATTGCAGGTGTATGTTACCACATCCAGTTTTATGTGGTTCTAGGGGAAATATCCAGGGTCCTGGATGACAGGCCAGCATTTTACCAAATAGTCTACAGTTCCAACCTTGATTAGAGGATTTTTATCTGAGTTAGGCATCTCACCTTTCTCCTCACTGTGGAACAATTGTCACAGGGTTCCAAAAGGTTCTTCAGAGGTTAGAATATATGCCTCAACATTTGAAAGTTAGAAGGAAATTGGAAACACAAGTCTCCTGGGATAGCATCAGAAGCTGCTTCTGGACATAAGTTAGAGAGTTCTAATTATACCAGCAGACATATTCAAGTATGCAGGCCACACTAGCCACACTATCATTGAATGGCTTACAGAGTGACCTTCATTCAACAAACCTTTCATTGTGAAGTGACCTGAGTTATTTGAGTTGTAGTAACATACACCTGTAATCCCATCTTTAGTGAGCTAGAGTATAGAAGGCATAAAAGGCCTTGTCCACAAAGACATGACCAAAGGTGAATTTATGGATGCAGAAGGTTCTTAGGAATAGAAACCAGCCATAAATAGGAACAGCCAGATTGCTATGTCTCATATCTTTTGGGCTATATGAGAATTCATTGACGATTATTGATATAAAAAAGTAAAATTAAGTATAGGCAATTTAAGACAATGGATGCTAGATCACTTCATTGGGTTGCAAGTCAGTCTTCTTATCCTCCCTTCTTCTTCTTCTCTTGTCTCCAACTCTAACCCAGGTTTCAGGAATACCAAGAACACTTACTTCCTGTGTGTTCTTCAGTTCATAAACACATTCATTCACATACTGAATGCATAAAATACATGCCTATAATGAAATACAGAAATCTTATTAATTGCTTAAATTTCACATTAAGAAAAGCAATCACTGTGCCATGTGTGTGTACATGCACACAAACCCTGGTATCCAAGAAAGCTTTGGAAATAATGAGGGATGTGTTTATTCTAGAATCAAAGTAATCCTTTAATTAAAAATAGCCTATTTCTTCCTGAATTTGTAAAGCAAATGAACAGGTGCAGAAATGTCAGTGGCCTCCTTTTACTAGGTCCTCATTACTTTGTTTCTTTCTAACTCTGAACAACTGAGTTTGAAGTATGATCAAGATGAAGTGGCTTTTTGAAAAGCACTCAAAGGATTGGCTTTCAATTCTATCAGATAATGCCAGCTCCCCAGTGCTATGGCTATTCCAGTCCCTTAATTCCTTTCTAATATATCTTGCCATGATTTCATCAGGTGAACAAATCCAATTTTCTTTTAAGAAACACTGGAATTATCTAAACCAACACAAGTGATTTCAAGGGAAGTGAAAATGAAGAATTAGAGAGGTGATATTTTGGGGAAAGATTTTTGTTGTTGTCTAGATTTAACATGAAATAACAGTTTCAGAAAATGAGCTAGGAATGGAAGCATATTTTTTCCCTTACCAGCTAAACATAGGTGACATAGATTCTGTGTGGAAGACTTTTGGTTTGATGTTCATAATTAATACTTTTAAGAGGAAGGAGGCATAAAACAAGAATGCAATACACTGAAGTACTGATTTTATGTATAAGCAGATTTTCTTATTTTATACTTCCTATAGATTGTAAAGCCTCTGAATGTTATTAAGAAATATTTACACTCATTCTTTGCATCTAGCCTATCAGTTTTGGCTTTGTTTTCTTCTCTTTTAAAAACTATTTTTAAACACACACACACACACACACACACACAGAGAGAGAGAGAGAGAGAGAGAGAGAGAGAGAGAGAGAGAGATATGAGAGATGCAGGTACACCATAGCAAATGTGGAGATCAGGAGACCACTTATGGGAGTCAGTTCTCTCCTTGTACCGTGTGGGGTCTGGTAACTCAGGCCTTTACTCTATGTGTCAGCTCTTTAGCTGCTAAACCATCTTGCTAGACTCTTTAGACTTTTTTCTCTGTCTCCTTGATGCTTCCTACATGTTTATTTCTCAAGCAATGCTATAATGTTGACTTGTTTAGGATTGTTGCCTACTATAGAGATGGCTGGCCACCACTTCAGAGATTCAGTAAGCACTACTATGTTTTCTGGGACTAATATCTAGAAATGAATTTCAACCACTTCTCAAGAGATTTTGTAGAAGTAGACTTTGAGAAAGCCTATACTAATGAATAGAGTTGGTATTTGAATATTTCATAAGCTTACTGATCTATGGAAGCATTAATTTGAGTCAAATTCCCACCTGTTGAATTCCATTGATAACTATTCATCTAATGTCACTCAGTGTCTCATTTGTGTAATGAGTGGAGGACTTTTTCCACCCCCAAAGTCACATTAATATGCCTATAGAAAATTGTGGTCTTCACCATTCTTAGATAAGTGAGTTTAGTGATACAGTTTCTTCTTTATATCTAACCTTCTTTTAATTAAATAAACTTATTTTTGATACTTTCTTACATAATTTATTATGATTATTCTTTCTCCAACCTCTCATTTTTTCTCTCTTCTATCTCTATCAAGCACCTCCCTCTCCCCTACTGATTCCCCAGATTTCCCCAGATTCATTCTTTTTACGTTTATTTTGTGACCCACTTGTTTAGCCCGGGTCTCCTGTGTGACCATCATTTTGGAGTTATTCACAAGCACTTGGTGGGCAACCTAGTGGACAGACAGAAGAAGTAACTTTCTATCTCTCATAATCTATCCATAGATACTTATTCAGCCATAATATGCAAGGCTCACTAAGCCACTCCCTCATTCATGCCTGACTGTTGATGGGCTCTTCTTTATTGAAGAAATAGTCTCAGATGAACCTATAATAATTTTAAGTGTCCACATTTCAACCCTGAAGACAAGCAGAGAGTTATTAATAAAAAGAAAAAAATTAACAACTAGCTTTGCCCAATACACAGAAATATCACAAGAATGTTGGGTGGTCATCTGATCGAATCTTATTCCTGTCTGTGACATCACTCTCTGTTTTGAATCCACCTCATCATGAAATGTTTTCATCCATGATGGTAATTTTACTTTTTCTATTTACAGTCTCTCAATTCATCACAAAACCCTTTCTTATTTTATGCTCAAACCTTCTGCCTACAAGAACCAGTCTCAACAGGTTCACATTCCAGCAGAGTATTCATTTAACATGGCCACATTTCAAACTCCTTGCTGGAAATGGAAATACCTTTGGGTATTTGTTTCTACACACATATTCACACACACACACACACACATACACATACAGAGAGAGAGAGAGAGAACATTTTTAATTTTAATGATTTCATGACTGTGACTGCATTAGCAATAGGATTTTTTATTTTACTAAATTTTTTTATTTTGAGAATTTTATGCATCATGTAGTGTGTTTTGATCAAATCGATCCTCCATTTCCTCCCCTCTAAACCTTCCTTTATCACCCCACCATTTATCCCTCTCAACTTCATGTTTATTTTCTTTTTTTAAAAAATTTTACTGAGACCACTTAATGCTGCCTGTAAATGTAGGGATATAGGACCATCTACTGAAGAAGCATGAGCAAAAAAAAAAGTAACAGCAATGCAAATTTTTGCTGTTCCTTTAAAAAGCAAAAAGTTGGATAAAGGCTCTTCCATTTGCAATGCATGAAGCACCCTTCCAGCTTCATTTAAATATTAATGATGTGCATTAAATATTAATAATGCATGTCAGTGTGTGTGTCTGCATATGTGTGTGTGCTCATGCGTGGGTATGTGTGTGCACATGTGTGTACATATGAGGACCAGAGGAGGATGCCAGGTGTCTTTATCACTCTCTGCTTTACTGCTATGAGATATGGTAATTTACTGAATTGGAAACAATATTTTGGTCTAGGGGAACTGGCTTGAATGCTCTAGGTGTCTGCCTGTGTTTGCCTCCCAGTGTTGGGACTATAGCATATGCACCCATGATTGATTTTTTTTTATGTGAACCATCAGGAGCTGAACTTGTAAACCAAGTTTTCTTACACCTGAGATATTATCCTTGTGTCTTTAACTTCATTTGCTTAGAAACAATTGAGTTTATGTTATGTATATAGCATTATATTTGGGGTTGGGAGTCAAGATTGAATGATACCACGTGCCACAGGTTTTACTAAGTACCAAGAGAAAACTGCAAAATGAAATAAAAGAACCTATTTTCAAAACTGATAAAAAAAAATGGCCAGAAAATCTTGGCAGCTGGTTGTCAGAATTGAAGAGGGATTTGTGTTGAAGACACAAAGATTTTCAACATTAACCTATGGATTTAGAATGAGAAACTGTCAGGAGATGATAGAGATATGTGTTTTACTGTCACTTGACACAGAGAAAACTGCCTGACCCAAAAGTCTGAGTAATGATTTTGCCTATCACTCTATGGATTAACTCTGGCCACCAACCCAATGTATGTACAATTTGAAAGGAATAAACAAGTCTTAGCATATGGATCTTACTGTCTAAGGTGTGGATGAAGTAAGTCTACTGTTTTAGTGGTACTGATGGCATCCAATAAGTAGCTGATGGTCATATGCTAACATCAGAAAGAATGGTATAGCGCTTTGTGGCATAAGACATCTAGGATCTTGCCATTGCAGCAGGGAATTACTGTTGAAAAACCTGTCAGGAACCACCCTAGTGACAGTCAGGCTGGAAACTTTGCTTTTGCAGGAAAGCCTTTGGTTGTGAGGGTCAGAATGAATACTAGGGACTAGAGAGACAATGGTACATTTCAAAGCAGGGTAATATCCTTTATGGAGACTTATAAATTTGTGTAAAATAGCACCAAAAGAGATGTTTTAATAGCTCCATAGCTTGTGATTTGTGAATGTGATTTTGTCAGGAACTAAGTTAAGGATTTCAGAGTTGCAAGCTTTAAATAAGAAACCACAGATTTGCTTTTAAAATATTTATTTTACTTTTACCTATGTGTAAGTCGTGGTGGTGGGTTATGTGTTTACTTGTGTGCAGAGGCCAGAACGAGAATTCAAATACCTTGCAAGAGGAGTTAGAGCTTGTTAGAGCACCAAACAAAAGTCCTCTGCAAGAGTAGTGTGTCTTAACACAAAACCATCTCTGCAGCATCCATAGTTGTTTTTTTTTATCACTATGTAAAACTATGAATGTGCTAGACACAGGAACATGTGTTCTTGTTAATGTTTCACTCTGTATTGGAGACCTCCATATCATAACGCTGTGTGGGATGCAAAGTCCACTGTCTTTTAGGAACTCTTAGTTGTCCTCCAATGGGCGCTATAATAATAAGAGTCAGTGTTTGCCACCATTACAAAATAGAGAATAAGAACAAATCTCTTCTTAGAAAATATTTAAATACTAAAAATACCAGGGTAAAGGTGAGAAACCTCTGCTGACAAAGAGAGCTATAGTTGATTTTACTGGAGTTTCTGTGAACACATAGCCACAGCTAGGAGAATTCTCCAGATACTCCTCTCTCATAGTGCTGCTGCTGAGGACTGAGATACAGCCTTGCTTCAGAGTCTTTCTTCATGACTTGTAGAAGGCTGTATTCCCACATTGTCTTTCATCTTGGGTATTCTTAGACCCATTTCTCTTCCTTTAAGGATAACATATAGAGGGGTTGAGAGCCTGCTAACAGGGTCTCCTTTTGTTTTTATTATATTTTTATAAGGGAGGGTATCAACATATGTGCAGGAGAGACTGATAATTCAAACTCAAATTAAACCAACATCTAAATCAGGAACTGAACTCAAGTAGTCAATGAGGCATTAGCCTTTACCAACTGTGCCATCTCAATGGCCTAAATTATTTTGTTAAGAACCTCTTTCCAAAGCTATTCATAAATGTGCATTGTTATTTTTATTCTTGTGAGATTATTTCATGATTTCATTTAATGGTGTAATATGAATTGAGGATCTTTTTTAAAAAATAAAAATCTCTTTTGATAGAAATGTTTGTGGGAAACAGTCTGTAATTTCTCATTTCCTGGTACAGGAAGTAAGGTTCAAGTGGAAGGAAGTGAAGTTGATGCATGATAATCATAGTGATTTCCTGCAGCCCAGGAAGCTTTGATGTGGAATGAAGCAAAGCCAAGTTAACAGTTTGGGGCATGACATGTATGGGAACAGACATATCTCACACTTATTTTCCTCCAGGAAGGATCATAGGTACACTGAGTAAAGAAAGACACTGTGATGACACTTGCTCACAATTGACTTCTAGCAGACAGACAATCAGTTGAAAGAAGCAACACTGATGTTGCCAGCTGTTGAGAATGTCAGCCATGTGGGACAGAAGAACATCAAGATCAGAAGTTCTGCTCAGTTCTACAAGCCTTTGAGATAGATAGACAGTCAGACAGATAAAGAGATAGACAGCAAGCCCAAACATAAACAGATAGATAAGATAGGCAGATATCAAGAGAGATAATAGAGATAATACATAGATGAAAGACATATTGATAAATAGATGGTAAATAGAAGATATGTGTGTTTGTGTGTGTGTGTGAGTATGTGTGAGTATGTGTATATATATGGTAGGTAAATGACAGAAAGACAATAATGAGATAGGCAGACAAATATACCATTGGTGATATAGATATAGGTAAATGGTAAATAGAAAGTAGAGGATATATAGACAAATATAGAGATATGGATGTTGGATAATAGATGATAATATATAATATAATGATGAAAAAAATGATAAAAGATGTATTTGGATAAAATAGAAGGATAATATATAGATGATATAATATGTAATATATAGATGATAGGACATTATAGAGAATAGATAATAGATGATAAATGCAGATAATGGATAATAGAAAGGTGATATGTGAGTATGTAAGTGTATTAATAGATTGATGCTATATATATATATATATATGTATTTATATAGAGAGATGATAGATAATATGTGATACAGAAAATTTATATTACAGATTATATATAAGTGATAAATATATTAAAAGATTTTGTAGATAAAATTATAGATTAATGATAGATAGATTAATGATAGCTAGGAAGATATGATAATAGATGATGATTGATAGATGATAATAGATTTTTTTTCCTTTGCATATCTGTAAATACTTCAAAGAATGTTTCAGACACCACAGACGGATTTCCTCATCCTATTCCAGAATAAGTTTAATTATGTATTATTGTGATGGCCCAAGTCTGAGACCCAGATGGAGCCACCTAAGACACCAAGATGGACAACTCATTTGGGAACTATCCTCTTTTGGGGGAATAGAAACTGCATTCTCTTCATGTGTCAGGAATCTGACCCTTATCTCAATGAAAGCAGCCTGACCATCCTGTTTTTAAAAGCATCCTGTTTTTACTCCCACAGCACCCTGTTATCCTAAGGACCAGAGATCACTCATAAAATTTTCTGCATACAACAGATTTTTTTTCCAGTAGTCTCTTCCCCTTTAATGCTCATCTACCTTAAACCACCCTCCAAAAGCCTAAACTCTCTTTGGACACTGCCCCTCGCTCTTTTCTCAGACATAGCCTGGCAGTTTGTAATTCAATAGTTTTGTTTTTTGGCCTTGGTGCAGCTCTGGTGCTTTCTCTCTCTTCTAAACCTTACACAAATAACAAACAGGGAATGGAACTTGGGGGGATATTTGGAGAGACTGAAAGGAACAGCATTGACATTATCAGAGAATAAAAATATAATTTTTTAATATTATAGAAATCTGGAATGCAGTTATAAATTGTAATTCTGGGCTTGCAATTGGAGGTTTAGCAGATTGAAAAATTCACCTTCTGTGCTGTGTTACTTGGCTCTCTGTCACTGTGACAAAATGTATGAGAACAACTAACTGAAAAGAGGAAACATGCTTTGCCTCATGGGTTCAAAGCATTCAGTCCATGGCCACGAGGTCTTACTATTTTGAGGCTAATGCAAGGCAGAATGTGGTGGTAGAGGAAATCTGCTAGCCTCATGGAGGTTGGTATAAAGATTGAGTTTAGTTTTCAAACAGAACTCCTGACCTAGAACCCATTATGTTCTGAATGCTTGGATAGTTTGATCCACTCATGACTGCAGAGCCTTTAATGACTTAATATGCTCTGGCTCATTGGGGATCAATTCTTCAACATAAGAAGTTTGGGAAGAATTGAAGATTTAAGCCAGGACATATGATTCACAATATCTCCTGATTAAGGCTGAGCTTGGTAGCTTTGAATGGATTGATATTTGCATGGTGGCCTTCCTGATAGATCTTTCTCTTCCCTATTCTTACTGTTTTCCCAATTAACTTTATAACATAATGAAGATGAAGATTCCTAGTTAGAATTTGAGACTTGAATTTACATGATTAACTAGGTAGCACAGACTTTAGGTGTTTTAGACCTTAAGCTATGGGGCACTATACTCTAAGGACATTCTCCCCCCCCTCCCCGCCCCCTTTGGTTTTTCGAGACAGGGTGTCTATATATTGCTTTGGAGACTGTCCTGGAACTAGTTCTGTGAACAAGGCTGGCTTCAAACTCACAGAGATCTGCCTGCTTCTGCCTCCTGAGTGCTGGGATTAAAGGCTTGTGCCACCAACACCTGGCTATTCTAAGGACATTCTTCAGCATCATCTAGGACCCATTGATTAGGAGAAAAACTTCCCGCTTTGGCTGTTTTTGCTGTGCAAATTCCTAAACTCTGAGTCTCAGATAGGGCACACACAGAAGTACCCCACAGGAGTGACTTGTAGAGTTTATTGTCATGTTTGCTCTGTGTTTGTACTGTCAGAACCATCCCTTCAAACCAGTTCTAAGAAAGGGTGTAATCTGTACAGAAGGATCCTTCAGAATTTCTCTGTAAACAATGTCTGTGTATTCCTATGCTCTTTATTTTCCCTTGGTATCTGTGTGTTTAAATAACATTGTGGGAGACATATACAGGCATCTGTAAAATAAACTTTTAAGTCAAAAGTAATATGTAATGGACATATGCATATGTGCAAGAATTAGATCAATAGAAATTAATACAATACAATAAAGTAAAATAATTACATATATAACTTTGCAGTAGACAATTTTACTATAAGTAAGAAGGGCAGATTTTGTTGTTGTTTTATTTTTTTATTTTATCTTATTTTACATATCAATCCCAGTTCCCTCTCCCTCCCTCCCATGCCCCTCAAAACCCCCTCCCATCCTATTCCACATCCCTCACACACACTGTACAGGGAGGGTGATGCCTTCCAGGAGGAATCATCAAAATCTGTCAAGTCATTTGGAGTAGGGTCTAGCCCCCCACCCCCACCCCACTCCTGCCTCTAGGCTAAGGGAGTATCCCTCCATGGGGAATGTGCTCCCAAAGTCCTTTCATGTGCCAGGGATGCATCCTGGTTCCATGATTAGAGGTAGAAGGGCAAATTTTTAAGAGCATTAAAAATTTCTGTTTATTGAAGGCAGACCCGCACCTCTCCTACTGCCTCTGAAATACAAGTCCCCCAGACTCACTGCAATCTCTGTAGTAGGAAATCTTCTGATGTTTCTCCCTTTCCTATCTGACCCCATAATCAGTAAAAATGCAGTCTCTGACCTTCAGATGCTCTCACTGCAACCCAAGAGGGACGTCCAGGCCCTCCTCTATCTTATAAATGGTCAAGTTTGAACACCTGATGCCACATCCATAGGGGATGGCCACCACTGCAAGTTCACTGGCAAAGCAAGATGTCTCTATATATTTTTTTTAAAGATTTAAGGCCTACTCCATAAGATGGAACCCATGCCTGACAAAGCTTGGGTAACCAAAAACCAGAGACTAGCTAGCCCGGAGACCTAGGGTAAAATCACACATTACTGGTCTAAAGAAAAGTATTGATTAAATAACCCCAAATGATGCTCTGCTATCCTCAAAGATCAGTGCCTTAGCCAGTCATCATCATAAAAGTTGTCTTGGGTAGAAGGTGGGCACAAATATAATGACTCACAGCCAGATGTTATGTGGAGAGAGAATCCTTGGAACACATAGCTCTAAATGGGATGTCTCCATCAAATCCCTCCCCTCAGAGCTCAGGGAATCCAGGGGAAGTAGAGGAGAAAAGAATGAGTCAGAGGGACTAAGGGCACCAGGAGAATAAGGCTCTCACAATCAACTAAGCAGCCAGCACAGGGTCTACATGGGCCTGTACCGGGTCCTCTGAGTATATTATAGCTGTCAGCTCAGTATTTTCATGGGATACCTGGCTTTGAGAACGAGTGGGTCTCCGAATCTTTGGCCTGATTTTGAGTTACCCTGTCCAACTTGGTATGAAAGTTTTTGCTTTATCTTTTATTTTATTTTGCATGTTTAGTTGTTATCTCTTACAAGCTTGTTCTTTTCCAATGAGAGGCAGAAAGGGAGTGGATCCAGAAATGAGTGACTGGGAGGAGTAGAGAGAGGGGGAAATTATAATCTGGATATATTGCATGAGAAAAGACTCTGTTTTTAATAAAAAACAATGTTAAAATTACATGAACCATAAAAGGAATAACATAAACATGGAATAATAGGCTTCATAGACAAATAACTTTTCAAATTAGTAAGAGCAAAGTGGGTCTCTGGGTAGCAAGTTGATTATAAAAGCAAATATATGTTTAAAAGACAGGGTATAAAAATTCTTAGTATAAATATGAAAGATATTTAACATTGTTAGTATTTGGAGATGTAAAAATAAATAATAATTCAAACGGTTATTTCCTTTTGAGGGTTCTTTTTAAATGTCTACAATATTAGCGGACAAGCTATTGACAACATATGTGCATATTAATTAAACTGTGTTTGATGATTCTATCATGGAACAAGCTTAGTTTTTGTTATTTGTATTCTGCATATCACTTGAGTTCCTTACACTGATTAATGTTACATAATGCTTCATATCTAGGTACTGCCACCAGGGAGGATTTAAACAAGACAGGAAATAAAAGACCAGTACAAAGCTCTTCCTTCTTGGCACACGTAATGCATGCTTTTGAGTAATTCAATCTAAGTATCACTATCACTATGCACTAAGAAAACAAAATCCATCTGGATGTGTGTATTTTTATCTTCTTTCTATGTTGCTTTCAATTTTTATGTTCTCAACTACCTAAACCTCAGTGTCCTTACAGTATACCAAGGGCTCTAGTTTAATTGTTGAGTGTTTCTGCATGCTGGTAAGCTCTATAGATGCAGCTGTATGATGCAGTGATTTTTGAACACTGCACTGTAATTATTATATGTATAGTTGGAATTTTTGTATGTATAATTCATTCCTAGACACATCTAGACATGAGTACTCCTCAATGTTTTTTCCTGATCATGGGGTTTGGGTCAAAATAAACAAAATGAGAGTTGACTCATTGCAGGAGAACAACGTCCCTGAAGTCCTTAGAGTAGTAATGTGAAGGTCTTGTCAGTACTTTGTGGGCTTTGGCTTGGACATTTGTTCCACAGTCAGATTTCAGAAAATCTTGTCATACAGAATAGTGTAGAGAAGGGGGAAGGGATAATGTGGACAAATTCTTGCCTACTCCAATCAGTCTTTGATAATCATCTGTTCATTATAGGCCACTATTTCCTGATGAAATCAGCTTGTTACATTATTTCAAAGGTCTTAAATTTCAGACACTTTGTTCTTTTTCAGTGTTGTAGAGTAGTTCAGTGGAAGCATACTTATCTAAGTGAGGATCTTGCTCAAAGTGTTGACATCACAAAAATAAAGTAAAAATAAATACTTTTTACTTATAACTAAAAACATAATGCATAGAAGTTATAACATTTTTAAGTATCATTTCAAACACCAAAATTTATAACTCAGCACCAAGATTTAGTATTATTACAAAGATCAAATTATTTTCTAGCATCTGTTTAAATTCCTGAAAATTAATACTTTATTTTGAAAAGTTGATTAAATATATTATAAGCATGTAAAAATAACAATATAATTATAATCCTTATATAAAATAATCCTTTCCAGGTATCCCAGTTTAAGAATAGATGTGAAATGTGCATAATAGTCAGACTAAATACTTAAACAAATTTAGTTAAGTTTCTGAAACATATTTCATCCCTGAAAGACTTAGGGGCACATTATTACAATGTTTGGCTAACCAAGTGAGAAGAGGTCAGCACTAAAATATTCATAATTTATAACACACACACACACACACACAAAAGAGAGAGAGAGAGAGAGAGAGGGAGAGAGAGAGAGAGAGAACAAGGTCTTTTGACATTAGTTCAGGCCTTCAATTCTCATTTAACTTCTCTGAATTCTAGAGCTCTCTAGAACCGTCTCTGTGATTCTTAGATGACAAATTGGTCCCATCATTGTCAGCTCAAATTAGTGGTGACTTAAATGTATAGGGAAGAGGACACTTCACAAAGGAACTGTGAAGTACACACACATGTACTATGCCTGATGCAGAAATGTTTGTAGAAGTCCATGGAACTAAGAGTCTTTCTTCCAGAATGTAGAACTATTCTACTTTGAGATCACCTTTAGTTATTTTCTTATCTCACTGTAGGTCTCTGTAAAATTACAAAATCAAATGGCGTGTTTAACCCTGGTCTTTCTTTTTCAAATTTTATTTTCACTGAATGCCACAAATGACATATGTAAATTTGCTCCCTTATCTTGGAAGCTATTCAAACTTACTATAATGCTTAGAGACAAATTAAGTGCCCTTCCCAGAAGAGAAAAAAATATTCATTTAGAAAGTTATTTTTATATGAATACATATTTTGCCTGCTTCTATGTGCATTGTGTGCTTGCAGTACCTGAAGAGTCCAAAAGAGGGTGTTGGACCCCCCAGTGATAAAGTTACAAGTGGTAGTGAGCTATCAAGGGAGTGTTGGGAATCGAACCTCTGGTCCTCTGAAAAACAACAAGATCTCTTAACTCCTGAGTCATCTCTCCAGTTCCAAGGAAAACATTCTTACATCAATTCTGTCACTTTTTGCAAAATTCTACTGGTAAGGAATGAGTATCTTTTCCCCAGACAAGATATAAGACCAGTTGTGGTACCCAATGATGACTAGATGCCAATAGTCTGATCAGTTACGAGTGTAGCTATGTTTACGCCCTGATGTTTTTTATTAGGATGCCATCACAACACTGCCAAACATTGTTCAAACTTATAGACATGTACTAATGTGTAGTTTAGGAGGGCACACAAAAAATAGGAAGACCAATGCATTTGACTTTGATCTCTATAATTCTAAAGCTCTTTAGTGGCCTTCCCATAAGATCTAGACTGGTGGAAGCTTTATAAAGACAAAAAAAAAAAAAAAAAAAAAATGATCGAAAATCTTACGTATACAGGACTTAGTTGAGGTGAGTTAACATCAGTAAGGTTAAGTCCCATGGAATTGAAGCAGGCAGTAGTCTAATGGGAATTGGAAATGAAACATTTTGACACAAGTTCAAAGATCATAATTTGCATTCTGGTGCCAAAATAAATATTGTGACTTTTAAGTACAAGTCTTCAAGGTGAGACTGTCATAAAGTGAGTTAGTGTTTGATGACATTTAAATTTTAGCAAGAAATATGTGCATGTAAAAAAAGGTCATTTGGTGTTGATTGGCATGCTAGAGGGTATATCTCATAAGCTGAGTATACATAGTTCCTAAGCATCAGGGAAGGAACTCTCTCTTCTATGTACTTCTTGAGATACAGAGTATGCCCATAAATGCTGCTTCTGGTGGTAGTCTGACTTTAATGGGATTATTATAAAACCAACAAAATAATACATTGCTCTCTATGCTTCAATGTAGGATATTCATCATAAAGCAAGACATATGATTGTGCTCATCAAGACAAATTTTGCAAGTATATATATGAGTGGTATGAATATATATATATATATATATATATGTGTGTGTGTGTGTGTGTGTGTGTGTGTGTGTGTACATGGGTATATTGGCATGTGTGAGGGTACATATATGAGTACAGTGAGCATGCCTGTGTGTATGTGCACATGGAAGCCAGAAATTGATGTTGGACATCTTCCTTAACTTCTTCTCAGTTAGTCCACTCCAAAGTTCCCCTACTTTCATTCCCAAGGCCCCAAGAAGTGAGCCACCATGGCTGTCTGGGGTGGATGCTGCTGATCAGAACTCAGGTCTTCCAGCTTTTCATTATGCACTTTGTCCACTAAGCCTCGTTCCAAGCACCTCAGCATGAGTTCTTAATAAGCATTTCCATCTCTGCTTTTTCTATTATTCCTTTGTATTTGAAGAGTGGGAAACATGCAGACTCTGAGTGTAGTGGCTCAGTGTGTTTCTCTCTTACTGTGCACTCATGTAGCTCATTCCTTATTGCCCGGGCCCCACCACTTACTTCACCGTGGTAAATAAGCAGATGTAGCTGACATGGAAATGGTGTGAGTTTTCACATTGGTCTTGCCCACTTAAAGGACTTTGTGGAGGCAGTTATTCCAAAATGATGAATCTGATTCAGTGCAAAATGAGAACGCAGGAGGAGAGTGGTGATGCTCTGTCAGCAACCAGGGCCAAAGCAGATGCTTCCCTGCGTGTGGCTGTAGGTGAGAAGAAAACAAACCAACTAGCCTAGGTCTGTCTGCTGACTCCTCCTCACATTGTAAGCAAGCAAATCAGGGCTGCATGAATGCAGAGCATCTTGGCATGGTGCGCTGTGCCTCAAAAGATAACTGTTGCAGAACCATTATTTTGTAACTTGATTCAATTCTATAAACTAGCTATGCAGCTGACTGTATAGTCCATTTCCCTTCCTGGCTCAAAGTGGGGAGAAAATCAGATACAGTGTGGGCAGCTTGTGACAGATGCTTGAGTCAGATGAAAACCAATAAGGTCAGGAGCACCACAGGATCAGGTAATGAGGTGTAATGAATAGTCACCTATACAATCCATGGAACATAAATCTATCGTGTTACCTCAGTTGAGAGGATTTGCCTTGTCTCTAAAGAAATAGAGTATTTCAAAACCCCTGTTCCTTCCTCTTAAGCATTTCTGGTTAGTGGAATCACATGGTGTGCCCTTTATGATTTCTGCTTCATGCTTCAAATTTAATTTATTTGAATGTGCAAATTGGTTTGCCAGTGATGTGGCAAACTGTGCCTGGTTATGAAATGTTAACTTGCAAGGCACAATCACCTTACAATACTCTCCCCCACGGCTCTCATTTGATGCTATTCTGCTTATTGTAGGCATCTCTGATCAGACCAAATCAGCCATAATCAGGCTGTATTTACAATACAGCCAGGCTACAAACACTGACATCTGGCTTGTGGGAGCAGGTGGCTTTGTGTAGGAGTTCCTGGATGGTTTCTTAATCAATAATTGTGAATACCTATAGAAGCGAGGCAGCAAAGTCCTTCAGAAAATATTTCAAACCATAAAAATTACCTCTGTTTTGTTCTCCTTCATATTTTTTGATTAAAACAAGTATATTTCTCCATATATCTTATGGTATGAATATGCAGAAACTAATTAATTTTATTGATGTGAATGAAAATACTTCCAAGGTAGTTTCTAGGTCTCTTGCCTACTTTTCTCTCTGAGTGGATCATTCAACATTCAGTCTCTGGAACATTGTAACTGGACAGAAGAATGAGCAAGCAAGATGCTAGGAGGAGGTCTGATGAACTCCCCTTCCTTCAGATATTCAGTAGATGAAAAATAACCCAATGTCTATTGTATGGCAGCACTCTCCCATGATTTACAGATAGAGTTAGGCAAAATGAGGAAGCCTCTTACCTTCCAGAGATTGTATTCTAATTATGTTGGCCCATGGAATCCAGCATCCATGTCATTAAACTCAAATCAGTGTGTGTGTGTGTGTGTGTGTGTGTGTGTGTATGTGTACTAAAATTTGTGACCACCCCCCCACACACACACAGATAAGCACGCATAATTGCGCGTGTGCGCGTGCCCACACACACACACACACACACAAGAGGACAAAGAATATCATTCATACCTTTAGGCTTTGTAGCTGTTATTAGTTACTGTCCTTATAAACCTAACAAAATACCCAACAAAGCACCTCAAGGTGGGATGGGTTTATTTTGGCCCAGTTTAATGCAAAGGTTCATCACCATGGAGAAGACATGGCAAGTAATAAGAAAGGCTGTAGCTGTGATTACCTTACTGGGAAAACAGCTGGTTGTATTCTGCCCTCAGCCTGGAAACAGGAAGCCACAAGTGCTGATACCTTGTTGGCTTTCTCTTTTATTCAGTGCCATAAGGTATGGTGCTATTCATATTCAGGGTGGGTCTTTTGTCCTCAGGTAACTTCTGTAGAACCGCCCTCACAGACATGTCTGGTCTGTGATTCCAAATCCAGACTAGTAGACAAGAAAGCCTCCCACTAGGCAGTCTGTTACAGATTCCATCCCCTCTAGAGAGCGCCACCTGGCGATCAAGCTTTTAATACACAGCCATAGGATGTTCAGGATCCCTAAAGGAAAAGCTGGGGACATTTCATCAGAGAACATCAAACATCTTGAACTCTCCACAATATATACTGGTGACATCCTAATCAGAAACCTGTCACATATGGTAGTCCTTCCGGAACTTTGTTGAGGGCAATATTTCAATAAAGGTGACCCTTTCTAACATCAGTAAGTTAAAAATCACTTCTTTCTGTTGAAGGGGTAAGCCTGCAGCTCTGTTCTTGTGTCCCCTTTGCTTTAGTGAGTGGCCTCTGTGGCTGTTCTGAGTCTGTAGGATGTTGTGTGCCAGGAGTATTTTGTGCCAGTTAGCTGTATTTTACAAGAATCCAGCACTCAGCTTGCAATTGTGCTAATAGAATATATGGTGGTCAAAGAGAGCCTGTTTTATTGCTGCTTTTGTTTGCTTTGTCATAAAAAAATGAAAGAGGGGTAAACACTGACTTCTCTACAATGAACACATGTCTGAATAACGCTTATGGAGGTTCTTAAGTTGTTACACTGTGTAACTAGATTTAATCTTCGTAATTGGAGGCCCATTACAGTGAACCAATTGGAGAATACCAATATAAATGGATCCAAGTAAGATTTGTAAATGAAAATGAGGTTTCCTCATAGTACAAGGTGATCCTACATTCAAAACAGTTGGACAAAACAGCCCTACAGACTACAGCCAAGGATATCTGAATCTTCTTCGAATCCCCCATGACAGTGCCCCTTACCAGCAGGAACGACGCCCAAATTCCCAAATATTGTGTATAAATGTTTGTTTTCATTTAATTGGACTTTGTTATATAAAATTAAATAAAATAATAATAACAAAAAGAAATTGAGGTTTCCTTAGCAAATCAAAAGAATAACCCAAAGATGCTGTACCTGGTAACATTTCATGTTCTGACACTGACTAAGTTCTGTTAGTCCAGAATTACAGATTGAATCCAGGGTATAGCATATGATAGACAAGAGTGTTACTACTGTACTTCACTTCCAAACCCTAACACATTTTTCTTGGTGGTTCCTAAGACAGAGAAGTTCTTAGCTGATTAAATAATACCAATAATTACCTGAAATGATAGGACTTATAGTATGCTCAGGACACAGGATCATTCCATTTAAATGAGTGATTTTATAAATGTTTCTATTTTTTGAACAAGCATATCTCCTGAGTGTATCATGTTGTCATGCTGATGTTAAGAGGGAGCTAAACATGATGGAGATCTGGTCTTCAGGAAAAATGAGAGACAAAGTTTGTCTTTGATCCTCTAAGGGCAATAAGGTGATAATATAGGGAAACCTCCACTCACTCACGGGCTGCTAAAATAGATACTGCATGAAAAAAAAAAAATGGCTGCATCCACAGTAGCAGAGTTTATTCATTTCCAGCTGATGTTGAAATGAAATCAAGAATTTCAGTATTATTTGGTTTGAAAGATAACTAGGTAGAGTAGAGTATTGATGATGTTAAAATTCTCTAATTGATGCCACTTAATTTTCTTAGATTTGGCCATTGGAAAATTGAATTAAGTAGGATGTTCAGTGGGAAAATAGGGGAAATTATTCTTTCTTTAGTCACTCTGTATGTCATTGGATGCTTTTTAATTACAGATTTTGATTTTTATGGACTTTGCTCTAGTTTTTGTTCAATTATATGAACTATTTTTCCAAGTTTATCAAAAATGCATTTGACATTCAAATTATTCCTGGGAACTTACATAGAGTAATAAAACACAGTTTAATAGTCTATACATTCGACATTACTGTTCTATAATAAAGGAAAATAGAAGGTCAAGGGACAGCATGGGGCCATAATAAAATCCCACTATTTTACTGAGTGGATTACTGGAAAATACCAAACCAAATCAACACTATGAAGAAGGATATAACTTAGAGTTCTAATTAAATGAACACTTAACTGTGTATTTCCTTATTTGACTTGGAAGGATGGTCATGATATTGGTTGTAGGACTTCTTGGGATAATTAAATATCTTGTTGCTTGGACACTCATGGTAGAAGACAGGTTTAAACTCTGCCTCACAGGGTCTAAATAACAGGTCAAATTTCTCTTGTGACTCAGCACCAGTGGTTAAGGAATGGCATGGTGTGGTTTAATATCAATCTCTTGGAGATTTGTTACCAGATAAATAAAGTGAACTCATAATTTCTGATTTTGTAATTCTAGTTGCTTTGTGAGAGGGCACAAATATATTTAAGGAAATATAAAATTTCAAATTAGCAAAATTAATACTGTATTTTTAGCTTCATTAACTGAAAAATCTTAGTTTGTTTCATGGAGCTTATTTTTATATTCACAGAGATGAAGTGAATCATAGATTCTATCAGAAAATGTTTTTAATTACTCATTGTGAAGAGCATGAGTGATACCATCATGTCTAGGAGAAAAGAAATCATTAATAATTTAAGACCAAATGTGTGCCAGGTACTGTGCGAATCGTATGAATATTGCAATCTCATACTACATGACTCATGGTTAAATCAGAAAAGTCAAACTTCCAAGGTAGTAAACAAAGCCAGAAGTGGGAGAAAGGATGGTAGAACTGGAACCTGATGATTCTAAACTACTATGAAGGTGGAGGCTTTCTGTGTCCCACCTGGTCCCTCAGCCACTTATAAAATAATCATTCAGAGGCTTAATATTAATTGTAATTGTTTGGGTGGTGGCTCAGGCTTATTACTAACTGGTTATTATATTTAAATTAACACATTACTATTAATCTAAAAATTGTCATCTGGCTGTGGTGTTACCTCACTTTCTACATGTCTTGCTTCCTCCCTTGCATCTCCCTTGACTCTGCCTTCTTTCTTGCTGTATCTCTACTTAGATTTCCTGTCTAGCTATATACTTCCCTGCCATAGGCCAAAGCAGCTTTATTCATCATCCAATAAAAGCAACACATATTCCAAGCATACAGAAAAACACCCCACTCACTCTCCCTTCTACAAAATACCATCTCTACTGTCAATGTCCTGACCATAGCCAGAAACTAGTAATAACTGGAGTTCAGTTATAGCCTACAATCCATCAAATAACTAGGAACCTTATCTTGTTAAGTAGTCATATTTTGAGTTATACCAGGAAATGCATCAAGAACATAACAAGTATTTAAAATCAAAACAAGAAAAGGATGTGTGTAGAGAGATGGCACATTGTTAAGGAGCATTAACTGCTCCAGAAGAGAACTGGACAGTTTACTTCTCCTCACCTACATGTTGGCTCATGACCAACTCTCACTCCAGATCAGGGGTACCTGCTGCTCTCTTCGGGCCTCTATAGGCACTGCACAATATGGTATACATACATACACTCATATACATAAAGCAAATAAATCTCTACATAAAAGAATATTAACAAAGCATAATTGCAAAACATTCAGATTTCCAAAACTGTCATTTTATAGTACAAATACAGAAAACATAATCTTGCTTTTATCTTGAGCTTCATGATATTTTAAAAGTTATTGATTCTCTCATGTTTTTCTTTTCTGTATGCACAAGGAAATGCTTTCCCATCTTCCAATGGTGATAACTGAAGGAATTTGTTGGCTGCTGTCTATGCATGTAATTCCTGATGCTCACTGGAATTTGTTCTTCCAAATTCATATCCAATTTCCAGAGTAATAAGCTGTGTGAAGCAGTTTGTGTACATTTTACAAACATATAAAATAATTGTCATGCAGGCCTGGAATGAGTTGATGGAACTAAATGGCTTCCACTAGATATTTTATGGTTCAAATGATCAGAATTGCTTAATGTGAATTTCATTCATCACAATATAATACACTTTCAATTAGGCCAGCTCTAAAACTGCCTGCCATAATGACAGCCAAGTTAGTAAAGCCACTGTCTTTTGAGAAAGAGGAAATGTTTACTCAGGTAGTCTCATCACTTGCTTTTGAAGGCAGAGTTGCAATTATATAACCTTTATTTATTCAATCTATCACAGTTAATTTTAATCAGGCAGCTTTGTTGTTTGTTTCCTACTAGAAGGGGGGAAAGACATCTAATTATATTTAATGCAGTGTTTATGTACATATCTGCATTAGGCCAGCTGAGAAGCTATCCCAGTGAAATGGTAATCTCTCTGACAACCTGATAATGCAAGAAACAAATGTGAATGGACTTTTGATACAGAAAACTACAGTTGATGCATATTTGCATACTGATAAAGTTATGCCAAGTACAAGCCACTATTGCATTAGCACAGACCTAAAAAGAATTTTGCTATCTAAGACCAGTTTGAATTCAGAATTTAGTAATTCTATCTATATGTTCAAATGAAGATGTAAATACCATAGATGTAATAAGACACAATTTTGGGGAAAAAACTGATATATTAAATAACATTTATTTCTCTCTTAGGGTCCTCCTTATATCCTAGCTTTTCTGACAGTATGAATAGTAGGCTGGTAATCCTTTGCTCTATGTCTAAAATCCATATATGAGTGAATACTTACCATGTTTGTTTTATTGTGACTGGGTTACCTCACTCAGGATGGTATCTTCTAGTTCCATCCATTTCCCAGAGAAGAGATACCATAAAAGAAGGAACAATTATAGGGCTAAAGAGAAATCTGGCACCACTGCTGTTCCTGTCACCAATGCCTCCTCATTTCCAAATGTGGGATGGGGAACCTCAACTAAGCTTACTGCCAGTTCATCTACCTTCCAAGAAAGCATGAGCCTATTCTCTACCAATTTTATTAGTTAAGCTTAAAGATAAGGGAAATGTCCAGAGATCTACAAGGCTGACCCCAACTAACAATCTAACCAATAGTGGAGAGACTATCTTAAATGCCCTTTCCTGATAATGAGATTGATAATTACCTTATATGCCATCCTAGAGTCCTCATCTAGTAGCTGATGGAAACAGAAACAGACACCCACAGATAAACACTGAGCTGAACTCCTGGAATGCAGTTGCAGAGAGGGAGAAGTGATGAGCAAAGTGGCCAAGACCAGGCTGGAGAAACCCACAGAAACAGCTGACCTGAACAAGGCAGAGCTCATGAACCCCAGATTGATAGCTGGGAAACCAGCATTGGACCTACCCAGAGCCCCTGAATGTGAATCTCTGTTTGGAGGCCTGGGAAGTCCATGTTTCCTCTGATAATGGAAACAGGATGTATCCCTAGTGCAGGAACAGATTTCAGGAGCCCTTTTGCTGTTGGAGGTATACTCCCTTAGCCTAGAAACATGCGGGAGGGCCTAGGCCCTACCGCAAATGACTTGACAGACTTTGATGATTCCTCATGGAAGGCCTCATCCTCCTTGGGAAATGGATGGGGGATGGGATAGGGGTGTCTCTGGAAAGCATGGGAGGATGGGAGGTAAAGGGAACTCGGGTCAATATGTAAAATAAAAAATATTAAATTTTTTAAAAAAAGAAATGCATTGATGGGATCTGGAAATGTACCTCAGCTGTGAGAGGGTTTACATAGCATGAAAAAGGCTTTGATCTCAGTTTTCCTCACCAATCTCAGTGTGGTGATGCACATCTATAACTGTAACAATTGGGAGGTACTTCTAGGTACATGACAAATTTGTGTCTAGTCTGCACTACACAGGATCCCTGCCTCAAAACAAAACAAAAACATGAAACAAACAAACAATCAAACAAACAGAAACTATGCAAACCAGAGAGGCTTTGAACTGGCAATGATCCTCCTACTCCACCTCATGAATGAAGGGATTACAGGTATGTATTGCCATGCTTAAAAAATTATCCAGTAACTTTTAAATACCAGTTAATTATCCTAATATGCTTTACTATTTACTACTGGTTGATTTTAAGAAATACTCATTAATTGTTACTATGAGTGCAGACCTAGATAAAAATCTAAAATGTTGTCATCCCCTTCATGTTAATAACATTACTGGTTTGAAGTAATGAAGAAAATGTCCTTAGACAAAGAACTGGTAACATGCACATCCAGAAGGGAGAGTGAGACAGTTATCCCTAAAATACAAATCTCTTCCAGTTGAATCAGAAACTCTGTGATTATTCCCAGAAATCTGTACATTTAAATCTCTGTGAGACTCACCAATAAAGAGGGAGAGAACTCAGTGACCAAATCAGACTAATTAACAGGTGCAAAACAATAAAGTACACTTATAATACAAAACAAAGCTACAATGCCACCCAGGGTTCAACTGCTACACCACTGCTGTTCCTGTCACCAATGCCTCCTCATTTCCAAATGTGGGATGGGGAATCGCAACTAAGCTTACTGCCAGTTCATCTACCTTCCAAGAAAGCATGAGCCTATTCTCTACCAATTTTATTAGTTAAGCTTAAAGATAAGTTACATATATGATTTTAGACTCCCAAATATAGGATAGAATAGTTTCTTTTAATTTTGCTAAATGTTAATGGACTAAATATTGTTAACTGTGATTCTTATTTGATAACTGTTGTGTTATATATTTTGCTATGTTAAGCTTAAAACCCTTCTTTTTATTTAGACAGAAAAGAAGAGATGATGGGAGATGTCATCCTGTATATGTTTCTCATACTGGTTAATGAATAAAGCACTGTTGGCCAATAGGAAAGGAAGATAGGAGGGACTAGGAGACAAGGAGGAAATAGGAAGTAGGGAGGAGGGGTCAAGATGGAGAGCCTGGAGAGAACAGAACCGCCATTCCTCCACTCTCCGTAAGACCATGTGGAAATACATAGAAATGGGTTAATAATTAAGACAGAGCTAGCCGATAAGAAACTAGCACCTGGCCAACAGCATAATATAAAATACAGAGTCTCTGTGTGTTAATTGGGGCTGGCGCGGTGGCAGGACAAGACTGGCGGTGGAAGGAAAAACCCTACTCATTACAGCTATCCCCATTTTTTTTCTATTCCAGACAAGATTCCTGAGTCTAATCTCTATTGCTCCATCTAACACCTATAACAACTTATTACCAACCCCTTACAGATGACAATTATCCATAAGACTGAGAAAAACCAAAAATGATCCACCCTACCTATTAGGAGAGGAGGCATCATGTTCTTAGAATTACTACATGTTGTCTGGGGAGGTGATGGTATCTCTATGGGACCCTGTAAAATTAAAACAATGGCTAAGTCTTATGAAGACTAGCTGTGACATTTGTAGCTAGTCTGAGAAATGGGTTAGGATTATCTGAAATTCTAGCTAGAGTGATATAAAAAGATGGGCCATCTCAGCTAGCCACCTTGGAATTTTTCATGAGCAGTTTGTAGTCCAAAGCAGATTTCAGAGTGATATTTATCAGCTCAGCAGAATTATTATGAATCATGTAGAATTGTTGTGATGCCCCATCATCTTTTTTGGAGACTTAAAAGATTACTGTTGGAAAAATATACTATCCACTATGGAAAACTTAAACATTATTAATATCAAAATGGAAAGTTTAAATTTTAATGTAGTATTATTTCTAAGGAAAGGTTCTAAAGAGCCAAAAATGAGTTTGAGGGGAAAGGAATTTGTGACAATGGTTCCTAGGTTTTGGTTTAAGGAATTCTGCTCTTCAATCATTTCAATTGACATCCCCTAAAGGAAAGATATCTATTCATAGGAATAGCTAATTTTATTATTATTTCCCAAGGGATCTTTCTCAGGAGTTTCTTTTTAACAACAGAAAAATTAATGGCCATTATAGGAAGGAGAGATTAAGTGAAAGGACACCCTTAACCATAAATTCTACCAGGATATTGAGGAGGAATGTCACCAGGCTATAGGAGAATGAATAATAATGGAATGTAAGATCAGTAAGAGGGAGAAAAATTTTAGTGGTCTAACAATATGATGACGATACCTGTAGGTAAAGTGCTTGCCATGCATGTATGAGGAATTGAGTTCAGTCTCCAGAGTCCATGTGATGTTGTGCACTTCTTATCACAACACTGAAGAGATAGAGACAAGTAGATCCCAGATGTTCTATGAGCAGCTAGGATAGCCTACTTGACAAGTTCCCATTCTTAAAGAAACCATGTCTCATAAAGCGTGCTGGGATGATCCCGAGTAATTACAGCAAGGAAGCCTTTCTTTCCTGCAAACATCTGTGGATACACATGCACCCACATATACATGGACATGACACATACATACACACAAAAATGCACACGTATACATATATGTATACACACATATGTACTACACACAAACTAATGTGCAAGCTGCACAGTGTTGGTAGCCCATATTCTAGTCTCCTACAACCTCAGAACTTGGAGCAATTAATTCCTTGTAGGATGTGATACACACTTGTAGAATTAATGAAAGGAGTAACAACAATGATAGAATAGTTAATGTTGACTTCATATTTAGTCACTGCAAAACACTATTTGACCACTTTATATAGATGACATTACTTTCTCTTTATGACAAACATGTGGTATGGATGTGACTAGGTCTGTTTTACAGACACTATGGCCTTGAGTACTGTGGCAGAAATGTGTTCATGGCATGGTTATGAGATTTGCACATGGGTCTTCTGACACCACACACACTTCTGCCCAGGACTAGTACTTACTTAGCCACCCCCTCAAACTTGTGTTCATTTATATTACTTGATTTTAATATCTCCATCACCAAGACCAACCTAAGAAAAATATATTCATTCTTCTTATGAACAGAATGATAGAGTTAAACAATTTGAACTGCATTATATTTGTTTTACTTAGTTACAAACATCAGAAACAATTTTACATTTCTCAAAATAAAAATAGAATTCAATATAGTTAGCTTTCTTTCTCAGGAAATGGTATTGCCTTACCAGCTTAACTGTGAAAGATCTCAGAGTCTGTGTGCTAAAAATGAGAATAATCACAGGACAGAGTAATGACCTTCATAGTTGTTGTATGACCTGATTTATATAGAACAATTGAAAATTTTCTGTTTTTAGATTGTATTGAAGTCATGTTTGATTCATTTAATAATTTTAAATATTTAGATTTGATAAAGTATAGAATAGGAAAGAAACTGTATTATCCAAGTGGCTTCATTTCCTTCTAACTCATTTGTCTTTTTAGATTGTTCTTCTTTTATACTACATGTGAATGATTTTCATCTCTTCAGGAACAAAGTAGAGCTCAAGTTGAGTTTGATATAGCAATATTTGAATTTGTAGGAAATCACACACATATATTGAGTTGTCTATTTGACTTGTACTTATAAAAGGAAAGAGGGTATTGTTGAGAGGAATAAAAATAAATGCTACTGAATAATGGAAATGTGATTTAAAGGCAGATTCCACTTAGACAAGGGTCCTGTTAATCCTTAAACCTGTGTAATCAGGTTCATACAGAGAAATAAAACAAATAGAAAACATTCATCACCACCATTATGAGAAGTGGGGCATACCATGGTCTGCTTTCATCAGCTGGGGAACCAGGGAAGCTAGAAACATAATTTAGTTGGATTCTAAAGACCTAAGAAGCAGAGCAGGTGAGAAAAAGGTAAATGTTTGAGAACTGGTGGCCTCATAGTCCAAGGTAAAGAACACAGATGTCTCAACTCAAACCAAGAGAGGCAATCTGTTCATCTTATTCTGTATTCCCTCTTATAAGATTAGATAATGGCTACCTGTATTGGTGCTCAACCATATGATTAAGTGCTAAATTTTCCTGAAAATCTCTCACTGACACACACAGAAATGGCATACAATAGAAACTTGTGCTTTTCTTATTTATCCTAGCCAAGTAAGGAGTGGATACATGTGTGTGTGCAAGTGTGCATGCACAAATACACACACACACACACACACACACACACATATCACAGCTGGCTCCTTGAAAACTGACTTGCACATTCATCTCAAATCATAATATTCAAACAAAAGTAACAAAGTTTTAACTACATGTATCATGATATACTCATCTTAAACACAGCTGAAAAAATTTATGACCCTTCCCCCCAAAAAGATAGAATCATTGCATGTTTAACATTCTGCCTATATCTGACTTAAATACTTGGTTTTAAAATTAGCCACACTTATATGCTGACACAACATCAAGATATCTTGTTTATGATAACAGCATAAACAAGGAAAGGAAGCAGATGTGAATGCACACAAATGTATAAATTAACATAATTAACCCAGAGAAGGGATCTGTGATACTAGAGAATGATTAATTTTTAATGTCTGGATAAAGAACTTTTACTAATACACAGAAGCAACAGAAAAGTAACAACCCATGGGCTGTTAGATGGCTTAGTAGGTAAAGATGTTTGCCACCAAATGTGATGACCCTAATTTAATATCTAGAAACCACATGGTGGAGTGAAGGAACAGACTTATATAAGTTGTTCCCTGATTCACACACACACACACACACACACACACACACACACACTATGGTGCACATGTGCATGCATATACCATACTGACACAATAAATGCATGTAATAGTTGTTTCAAAATCTACAATTATTTACCCTCACAGGACAATAGATAGAAAAAGAGTTAATTCAAATATTACTATATAATAAAATTGTTTCAAAGGTATGTCTTCATCCTGTTTCAAAAAGATGTTTTATGTATATAGTAAAATAAATTTTTCTAATTCCCTTTTCAGAAAAATAATTTAAAGATTTATTTTTGTTTTATGTATTTGAGTGTTTTGCATGCATGCCATATGTGAAAATTTTGAGTGCAGTGCCTGCAGATCCAGAACAGGGCATTGAACTCCTGAAACTGGAGTTTCAGATGGTTGTGTGTTGTGGATGTGCTCAACTCCTGAGTCATCTCTTCAGCCTTCATCAATCACCTTCTACAATTAGATTCATTGCTTACTGTTTAAAATGGAAATAACAGCAAGTTTAATAATAACACAACATATAAGAGAGAAAAACAGCACAAGTTTACATAGATCCTTAATAATATTCAGCATTAAATATAATAATCAGAAATTAAATGATGCCTTATCAATCTCATAGGATAAAATGTTTTGTTAGATCTCTTTCCTGTAATTTAAATGTCTGTCATTCCTGTCTGTATTAGTTACTTTTCTTGATGCACAGACAAAATACTAGATGGAAACTACTGAAACAAAGAATTTCTTTTGGGTTATAGTTGGAGGGGTTACAGTCCTTCTTGGAGGTGACGGCAGTAGCAGAAGTGTGAGGCAGCCAGTCACATTGCGTTTGCTCTCTGGAAGTACAGAGAGATGAATTCTGGTGGCTTTCTCCTATTTTTCTTATTCTTTAGTATGGAACAACAGACCATGGGATGGTGTCACATTCCAAGCCAGCGAAGATGATAATATTAACCAATTCAATGACTTTAAGTATTTTCAAGTAATGATATCACTTATATTAGATAGTAGTTATGTATCTTAATTTGGCTCCCTTTTTAATGAATTTTCATTACTTAGATGTAATAAGTGAATTTATATAATGCAAACATTTACACAGAAATATGGTCATTCTCCTGATTTATGAAGAGTATGCTTCAAGATTTGAATATGTAGTCATGATGCCATTCTTTAGACAATTACCAAATGTCAGAAAAACTGAACAATATATCATAGGATTATCTGTGAAAAATCTTAGAATCATGGCTGGATGGCTGATAAGAAAATATCTCCTTATGCTAATAAGAAAGAATTTGTATTCATTCATTTTGACTTAGTTTGGCCCAATGCTCACTGGAAGAAGTTTTAATGCAAACAGGGAGGCACTGCATTCACTGCCAGCTATGTTCTGTGACTCACTCCTTCCCACTGTGGATTGCTCACATTTGCAGACATTGACAAGAGAATTAAAGAATCAAACTCCTCCTGAGAACTTATTTATCTATTTTAATAGTTACTTTCCTACAATGCAAGAAATGAATCCCTCCAAGTTCACACTAAGTTTCATATCTTCTTAAGTTTTGGCTTCATAAGTTTTCTTATTCATCTTCTAAATTAATCCAGGCAAGTCTCTATGCAGTGAGTGCAGAACACAAAATGTTGGGGTCTAGTACCATTGCCATTACTTTCCAGGACTCCACTTTCAAAGTTGTGGGAAGAAGTGCCATATTGATCTCCAAAATGGCTGTACAAGTTTGCACTCCCACCAGCATTGGAGGAGTGTTCCCCTTTCTCCATATCCTCTCCTGAATAAGCTGTGATTGGTGTTTCTAATTTTAGCCATTCTGGTAGGAGTAATATGGTATCTCAAAGTTGTTTGGATTTGCATTTCCCTAATAGCTAAGGATGTTGAGCACTTTCTTAAGTATTTTTCAGCCTTTTTGATTTCCTCTACTGAGAAATCCATTTTTTAATAGGGTTATTTGGTGTTTTGCTGACTAGTTTCTTGAGTTCTTTATATATTTTGGAGATCGACCCTCTATCAGATGTAGTAATCAGTCTACTACAGACTTTTAGTCATATACCCAAATGATCCCCATCCATGCACTAAAAACATCTGTTCAACTATGTTCATAGCAGCACATTATTTTTAATAGCAAGAACCTGGAAGCAACCTAGATGCCCCTCAACTGAAGAAAGGATAAAGAAGATGTGGCACATTTACACAATAGAATACTACTCTTTGGGGGATGGGGTGAACAAAAACAATGGAATCTTGAAATTTGCAGGCAAGTAGATGGAACTTGAAGAAACCATCCTGAATGAAGTAACCCATTCCCAAAAAGAGGAACATGGTATGTACTCACTCATATATGTATTTTAGACATAGAGCAAAGAGTCACCATCCTATAATTCACATTGCCAGAGAAACTAGGATACAAGGAGGATCTAAGAGATTCATATAAGGTCCATCACAGAAGGGTAAAGGAACAGCATCTCCAGAGCATATTGGGAGTGGGGGGGCAGTGAGTGGAGTGGGAGCTAGGAGAAAGAGAAGGGGAGGAGAGAAAAGTATGTGGGACTAGGAAGATTGAGTCATGGGGGGAATGCATGAGAGAAAAGAGAGATAACATAAAAGAGAGAAAGAGAGATACCATAAAAGAGGGAGCCATTATAGGTTTGAAGAGAAAACTGGCCCTAGAGAAATGTTCAGAGACCTACAAGACTGACCCCAACTAACAATTTGAGCAACAGTTAGAAGGCTACCATAAGTACTCTTCCCTGATAATGAGACTGTTGACTAACTTATCCACCATCATCTAGTAGCTGATGGAAACAGGAGCAGACACCCACAGCTAAACACTGAGCCAAACTGGAATCCAGATACAGAGAGGGGAGGACAAGACCAGGCTACAGAAACACACAGAGATAGCTGACCTGAACAAGGAGGAGCAAGTAAGCCTCCAGACTGATACCTGGGAAACCAGCATGGACCGACTCAGACCCCCTGAACATGGGTCTCAGTTAGAAGGCCTGAGCAGTCTAAGGGACCTCTGACCGTGGAATCAGGATATATATATATATATATATATATATATATATATATATATATATATATATATATCCCTGGTGCACAAAAGGATTTTTGGGAACACATTCCACATGGAGGGATACTCCCTTAACCTAGAGGCAGGAGGGAGGGTCTAGTCCCTACTCCAAATGACTTGACAGATTTTGTTGACCCCTCCTGGAAAGCACCACCCTCCCTGTGGAGTGGTGGGGGGATGGGATGGGAGGGTGATGGTGGGGGCATGAGAGGGAGGGAAGGAAAAAAGAAAGGAAGGAAGGAAGAAAGAAAGAAAGAAAGGAAGGAAGAAAGAAAGAAAGGAAGGAAGGAAGGAAGGAAGGAAGGAAGAAAGAAAGAAAGAAAGAAAGAAAGAAAGAAAGAAAGGGAGGTAAGTAAAAGACAAACCTAAGTTTTAAAGAATGGAGTTTAGAAGTTCATTGCTGATATGAACAATGTTCCTTGCTGATATGAACAATATAGAACAGTGGGGACTGGAAGGCTTTCAGAGGATGTGGCTGAACTCTTAGGTTAATCATCAATCAAGGAAGAATGGTGACAGCCATGTTAACATTAGTAGAAATCATGTATTTTCCCTGATTTTTATTAATTAGTTTGTTTGATAGTATAAGTTAAGAGAAAATAGTGGGAAAAAATTACCACAAGGGACTGTGAGAAACATGGCTTTTAAAAGTAAGTTTAAAAGGATAACAATTATCTATCCCCACCTTATCTTAGACTCTTTTTCTACAAGTTTGCTCAATCTGAGGTCTGCAGCCACTTATCTGTGTGACAGATTGTGACAAGCAGTTTTCCTGCCAGCCTGGACCCACAGCCGCATCAGTCCCAAATAACAAGACAGAGATGATATTCTGTATTAGATATAAAGCTGTTGGCATGTTACTAGCATTTCTTATTTGCTAGCTCTGTCTTAAATAGTAACCCATTTCTATCAATCTAAACGTTTCTACACGGTCTTATTTTACTAGAGAGATGGACGGACCTGTTCCTCAAGTCCCTACATCTTGACTCTCTTCTACATCTGCCAGACTCTCCTTGTTTCCTAGTCCTGCCTATCTTGCTTTCCTATTGAACAACAGGGCTTTATTCATTAACAATAAGGAAAACATATTTACAAAATGACATCTCCCATCAACAGATTCCATCTAACTTAGTGGTAAATGTAGTAATGGGAACCAAAACATAAAAATACTATATTGCATTACATACAATTTTAACGCTTGCATAATATCAGAAAATTTTCAAGAACAAGATTTGATTATGTGATTCTGTCCATGGTTCAAACCTTTCAGAAAGATGAAAAACACAACACACTACGAGAAGCAAAATTGGATTTTCACACCACATTTTCCTAAAGTTAGTACATACAAAGAATATAACTTTTGAATAAGGCTCCTATCAAAACATGCCATGTCTATCAACCCCAACTTTACTTTACTCTTCCCAATAACATTCTACAACTCTGTGCAAAGACTGTGTTTAGAAATGTTCATTTTCTTCAGAATTGTTATTTCACTTTGATAGAAACCATAGAAAATGTGGGCAGTTTTCCACGATAAAGGATAACAGTTCAATGGAATATTTGTTGTCATAAATCTTACTTATTTCTTCAGCTGAAATAATAGTTTATGTTTTTTCAATGTAAAATAAAATGTCTGCGTGTCTTAGCTTTATCTCTGTTGCTGTGCTAAAACATCCTGACCCAAGGCAAGTTAGAGGAGAAAAAGGCTTATTTTGTTTTACATTCTCAGGTTAGAACCCTGGATTATCACTGTGGGAATGGCAGAGTGGCAGGAGCTTGCAGTAGCCTGTCACCTCACACCCACAGTCAAGAGAATAGAGAAATGAATTCATGCTCACTTGTTTACTTATTTCTCTTCAAATTGATTTCTCCATTCATACAATCCATATCCCTGCCTAATGAAGGAGCAGCCTACTATGGCCACGTCTTCCCACATCTGTTAACTTAAAAGATAATCTCTCATAGACAAATTCACAGTCAACCCAATATAAACAATCCTTCATTGAGACTTGCCAGGTGAGTTCATGCTATTCAACATTGATAATCAACACTAACTACCACACTCAGTAAATGATTGCATACAATTAAACATGAAGCTTTATTGTTAACATTATATATAGTTCATTATTAAGCCATTTCCCTCAATCAATACCTTCTCATAAAGCATATTCTTCCCATTGCTTGTGTTAGAAAATTCTTTCTGCTGGGCTGTGATAGCTTATGCCTTCTATGCCTTTATTCCCAGAGGCAGGTGTATCTCTGTGAATTCAAGGCCAGCCTGCTCAACATAGCTAGTTGTAGGACAGCCAAGGTCTCTCTCTCTCTCTCTCTCTCTCTCTCTCTCTCTCTCTCTCTCTCTCTCTCTCTCACACACACACACACACACACACACACACACACATGCATGTTTGCTAACATGTATCTGTTTCAAAAGGAAACAAAGAAAAGACAAAGGAAGGTCTTGAATTTGGAAAATATACTTGGCAAAGAAAAACTGAGTAAGGTTGTGGAAACAAAATGCTAAACATTACTCATCTGTAAATGCAGATGAGTTAGTAACACATTTGAAATTCCAGATGAATAAAATATCTCATATATACTGATGATGTCAAAATAAGTATAAAAAGACAAATGTTTGTTTCCACAGATATAAATGATAAAGAAATGAGCATATCTATCTTAGATTGTGTATCAAATCTACACACTGTTTTGCTTATGTTGTATAACAGTGTGTCACAAATGGAAATTGATAGCTCTATTACACTGTGAAAATATTGATGAAATCTATTTTTATAGTTCAGGGTATTTATACACCATTTTTTCATTCATTAGATAATTCTGACAGTTCTAAATTCTCCAAATTTTCCTTTTGATGCATATGTCTTGCTCCTCCAATATTCTATAGCCTTCTACATATTTCTCAGCTTAGAGTCTAAATATAACCCTCTTAAGAACTTACTGTTACTCTTACTGTTACTCTCTTCCCAGTCTTTCTATGCCTTTGTACATAGAAAGATTCACTGTTGGTCTCAGAAGGCTGGCATTCTATCAGTAAGCATTCCAAGGTCAAAGTCAATATTTTTTGAAAAATACCACCAATCAACCAGCAGCAAAGAATAGTTCCAAAGCTTAAATAAATAACCTAAACAAATACAGAACATTTTAACTATTCCTACTCTGTTTTATGAGCCTCTATGTGTGTGAAAGGAGTAGAGACGCAACTAGAGCCAGAAAGCAAAGCACACTTGAAACCACAACATTAGAGATATTGAGACAGAAAGATGAGAAGTTCAAGGTCATTCTTATCAACATAGCAAAATCAAGGTTATATTTCGATATGATACACCTTCTCAAAATAAACAATTACAAACCTTCCTTTCTCTTAGTAAATTATATTATGGTGGAAATTGTTAATTTTAATTTCTTTTTGTAAGACTCTGTGTAGTTGCCATACTATAAATACTAATATCAACAATTTATATTTCCTTCAGTCTTCATGCCTTTGTGTGTGCACTTGCAAAAACATATATATGTATATCCACACTGTCTTACTGAACTTGTAGACAGCAATGATTATTGGTTTATATTTTTTGTTTTTCTGTATAACTCTTACATTCATTTGTATGTACTTCTGCTAGCTATCTCTGGTCTTCTCTTGCATATTTACAAATGTCAGCCACAAATTATTTGGCGAACTTTGACATAATATTAAAGTAGCACAACAATTTTATTTTCAGTAAATTGCACATCAAAGCCAAGGACATTCACATTTTCTCACATATCTGTATTTTCAGCACCAGTTTGTTCTTTAATTAATTAAACAAACAAACAAACAAAAAACAGACAAAAAATACTCTCCTTATTTGCCCTTTGTTTTTATTGTCAACATGACACAACCTAGTCATCTGCAAAGGGGAACTTCAGTTGGAGAAATCTTCAGATCTGGTTGGCCTGTGGGCATGTCTGGGAGGGAATTGTCTCAGTTGATAATTGCTTTGGGAAGGCTCTGCTTGGGATGTACCTTTCCTAGGCAAGTGGGCCTAGGATATAGAAATAAGCTAGCTTAGGGTAAGTTTGTGAGTGAGACAATGTACATTTCTCTACAGTGTCTGCTCTATTTCATGACCTAACTTCAATTAATGATGGACTGTGACCTAGAAGTGTAAGATAAAATAAACATTTTCTTTCTCAATGGTGCCTTTTGTGACAGTATTTATTACAGAAATAGACACAAACTGGGGTGGCTTTATCTTCAATTCTTTTCCTTGCTGATAAACTTCCAGGGCCTTGCAGATATACTTCTTTGTACTGTTCAAAGCTCTAGTATTAACGCCAATGCATAACAAGGGGCAGATAGTAAATATAATCCTTGCATACATTAATGAATAATTTTCAGTGTAGGCCAATGTGAATAGGTCATTGCTACCCCTCCCCAGGTTCAATTTATGTGTTTTTTTTTTCACAACGTCCTGTGTTCTGATGCCAAAGCCATTGAAAAAAAAATATGCAATAGTTTGTATGATTCCAAATTCAATGACTTATACGTACTGAGTACTGAAGGTGAGGTTCCCTATTATCCCAAGAGATTAATGGGGAATATAGATTTAAAACCAATCAAAACAGTATAGGAACTGCATTGTGTGAATACAGAAAAGGGGTTTCATTGTTAAATTGTCCTATTAATGTATCATGCATGAGATGGGATCATAGAATGTCATAGAAAAGAATCTTAAACATATAGCAACTGCGAAAGTGATTGTAGAAACATAAATTAATGGTATAGATCTTAATCTAGAAAAAATCACAAAAGTAATAATTTAGTAGGGCAAAATTATTTGCAGCACATCAATATTCACTGAGCATCATAATATACAAATTATTTAATCCTATGTTTATGGTCAAACAGCTAATAATTGGTCCAGTAATCTATTAAAATTCAAGCTTGAACTAAAGCTTCTTCCAGGACTTAGATATTAAAACAATGTAGTGCCTTTTCAGAGGTTGCTAATTTGATTCCCAGAACCCATGTCAGGTGACTCACAACTGTCACTCCAACCCCAAGTACCCTCTTCAGGCCTCTGAAGGCATCTGCACTCACATTCACTTATATACACAGAGACACACATCATCATGGACACAAAAATAAAAATACAAAATAAATAAATCTTAAAAGCTGAATTTGACCTAACATTTCCCTTTATATATTTACCCAATAGTGATTTGTAAACAGACTGTAAACCTACTCTTTAACATCAACTGGATTCTCAGACAATAGCACCTGTTCAGCTTCTATCCATGATAAGACCATCATCCATTTAAACCTCTCTCTCTCTCTCTCTCTTTCTCTCTCTCTTCAGTCATATGTTTTTCTCTAGCTGATTCATTTTTGTTGTTCTGAAATACAAATGTAAGCCAGTTAAAATTTATAATTCTCTTATTTACAGATTACAAAAATGAAGTCTCTAACAAATGTGAACTAATTATGTCAGAACTGGAAACTCAGAGAATTACCCACTATGATCTTGCTGGGGCCCTCTGCTGAAGCTTTCAATGGCTTAATGAGCTAGGGACACATTTAAGGACTTCAGCTAATTCAAATAGTACATTTTACATTTGAGACACTTACTGTATTCTGAAATTACATATTAAGAGTAAAGGCTGGAAATCTCCGTGAAATGAGTGGATTTCAGGAAATAAGTAGTTAAATAAATCAGAAGTAGATGGATTTTTATTAATAATGACTTGAAGTCAGCTCTAACTCAACTCACTTGAATTGGATTAAGGTGACCAGCCGCTTTCCCCTGCCTCACAAATGGAAATAAATCACCCTGCAGTGAACTAAGACCCAACAAAAATCAGTAGGTATTCCAGGGCAAGAGCACAGAGAAAAAGAAGGAATTTTACCTTTGCTGCCTAGTTGCAGGTCAACTTAACATAAGTTAGAGTCATCAGAGAAGAGGAAACATCAATTGAGAAAATGCCTCCAAAGGGAATTTTCTTAATTGATGATTAATGAGGGATGGTCCAGTCCATTGTGTGTGGTGCTATCTATGGGCTGTTAGTCTTTTGTTCTAAAAGGAAGCAGGCTAAGCAAGCCACAAGGAGCAAACCAGTAAATAGCACCCTTCCATGACCTCTGCATAAGCTCTGTTCTCCAAGTTTATGCCCTGTTTGAGTTCCTGCTCTGACTTTCTTTAACTATGAACAGTGCTAAGGAAGTATAAGCCAAATTAATCCTTTCCTCCTGTCTTAGTCAGAGTTTGATTGCTGTGAAGAGACCAATGCAACATTTATAAAGGGAAACATTTAATTGAGGCTGGCTTACAGTGTCAGAGGTTTAGTCCATTATCATCATTGTAGAAATCATGGTGGCATGCAGAAAGGAGCTAAGAGTTCTACATCTTCATCTTCAGGCAACACGGAGTTAACTGAGACACTGGGCATAGCTTGAGAATAAGAGACCTCAAAGCCCACTCCCACAGTGACACACTTCCTCCAATATGGCCACACCTACTCCAAAAATGCCACATCTCCTAATAGTGCACTCTCTTTGGGGGCCATTTTCCTTCAAACTGCCACACCTTCCTAAGCTGCTTTGTCATGGTGTTTTATGGCAGCAATAGTAATGCTAACTAGGACATCACCTCTGATCTTGAAAGTGAAAAGAGACAAGAAGTTTAATTAATTAGGAAAAAGGAAACAGAAGAAAATAACTAAAAAGATGTCAGACTTAACCAGCAGGCTATGAAGTGAATCAAATGTAAATCATAGAATTAAAAGAACATTATCTCAAAACAAAAATGTAGAACAGTGGGCAACTATCTTATGGAAGAACAGTGAAGAACACCCTCAGAGTTACAGGAACACTGCCATTGAACTTCTCTATTCCTCCTCATCTAGGTGAATTTTCCTTCAGCTATTTGGCTGCTGGATTCTCTATCTCTATCATTTGCGTGCCACATCATGTTACTTAAATGAAGTGAAGAAATGCTTAACAAGGGAAAGGAAGGCTCAGCAAGAAGGAGCTTGCTGCCAAGCCTAAAGACCTGGGTTGAGTCCCCCAACCTGAAGTGTAGTATAGGACTTTCTGTAGGCTGAGGTACTCCATCAAATAGTGTTATGGCTGCTGTGACCTTTGAGGGACCCTGAGAAAAACTAGGATAATGGTTAAGTCTTGGCTATAGTAATCTGTGGAATTGGACCATTTTAGCCAGCCACCTTAAAGCTGTTCTGGATGCAGAAATCAGAGGAAACAGCAACAAAGGTGCTCTGAGATATTGGATCACCTGGGCTATCTGCTACCATCAGAGATTTTTCAGGGGAGCTTCCTCAATCAAATCTGATTTTTCTTAAACCAGAATGAATCCACACCCTCTCATATCCTGTAGAAAAAAAATGTATAACCTCTCTCCCAATGCAACATACCTTTTGACTTAAAATTTGAAGTGAAGATAGTTTTCAAATATATAAGTTGGTTTAATCTAACAGTTTCTATAATCAAAGGTTTCTTAGCAGCCAAAAAATTTAAAGACAACACAATAACATAATCCAAAATTTAGTCTCTCTGTGTATTTTCCATCTTTATGTGACTTATTATATTTTAATTACTCTATTTTTCAAAGAACTTTACTAGTTTATTCTTAAACTATTTTATATACCCTTTCTCTTCTCCCTCCTAAGCCTATGTATATTTTTAAATTCACTGTAACCTGTTTAGAGTTTTTATTTTTATTTTTTATCAACTGCATCTGTCCGTTCTGTGTATCTGCAAACCTTTATGTCTGCATGAGCAAAACCCTAAATTTGTCTTGCAGCTAGCTGGCACTCACATCAAGTCTAAAGACAGATGATTAGAAACACCTCTTTTGTATTGTTCCCCACATGAGAGATTGTGGAAACCTGCCTCACCATTTATTGTCTGTTGGGAGCTGGCTCCATCTCACCTGCAGTTGTCCAGAGATGGGTCTCTGCACCTCGGCTGGCATGAGAGACTAGGAAGCCCAGTGTGGCTTCATTTCTGTGCTTTTACAACTTTTTAAAATGTGTTTCCAAGTCTTATGTGGCTATTTTGGCTAAAAGTGCCATTTACAGTTTTGGTGTCTTTTCACAGTAACAGAAACCCTAACTAAGACAAACATTGGTACCAGGGACTGGGATATTGCTACACTTCTCTTTGAAGGAATGTGGACCTTGAGACTGAGGATTAGAAAAGCAGTTGAGCAGTTTAAGAGCTGCTTAATGGGCCATCTTAGCAGGAACATCGAAGACCATGGTGCTGAATATGACTTGAATTGTGGGTTTCTGGACCAAGAGGTTTCAGAGGAGAAGAATGTTAGTATGTGACCTAGAGACTATTCTTGTATTATTTTGGTGAAGAATGTGGCCACCTTTTGTTCTTATCTGAGGCTAAAGTGAAGAGTTTTGGATTAATTCCATTGGCAGTGGAAATCTCAAACAGTGTAGTATGGACTCTGATGTGTGTATTAGTGGTAAAATTAATGAAGATTTACAATGACAAAGAGCAAACTGAACAGGGAAAAATACTCAATTTAGAACTATTTGAGGAGAAAGAGAACACCAGAAAGTGTAAAAGCACTAAATTCTGTGTTCAAGGAGATAAAGAGATCAAGAAATAGAAGAAAGGGAGTGGCAAGCTCAGGGCAAGATTCTGCCCAGTTAAGTTTACAACTTGTGAAAAGGAATTAAAGAATATCTTAGTGCCAGGTGTCATGGTACATACCTTTAACTCAAGTACTTGGAAAGCAGAGGCTGGCAAATCTCTGAATTTGAGGACAGACTGGTTGCCAGGCAAGTTACAGAATAGCCAAGCTTGGGCAATGAAGGAAACCATCAAAAACAGAAATTTTGTGAAGAGGTAATAGAAGCAAGGGGTCATGTTGCAGCCCCAGCAAGCAGAAGAACTTGGCAGCTTTGGCTACATGGTTCTGGCTTTAGAATTAAAGATATAAGGAAGAGGCTATGGAATCTCACTCCATAGATAAGCCACTGAGGCCAAGTGTATGTCAGGGGTGTCCCGGAATAGAGGCCTAGAGAGGCCATTTCATGAAGCTGTGAAAGTAAGGCCTGGATTGACTTGGAGACCCAAGATGTTGGAGATGCCAGAGCCATGGGATATGTTCCAAGGAAAGCTGCTAACAGAGAATGGAAGTAGCCCAAGAAAAACAAGTGTGTTATAGTCAACAAAGCTGAATGGGGTTGGAAAGCTGAGGAGCCCTTTGACATCACATGGAGATGCAGCATTTGGAGTTCACCCAGCTGGATTTTGGTCTTGTTTTGGTTCAAGATTTTCTCAATATGCTCCCTTCCCTATGTTTTAGAATGGTGATCTATATCCTTGTGCCATTTTATGTTGGAAGTATCTGGTCTGCTTTCTGATTTTAATTTTACAGGGATTGCAGTTAAAGAGATTTCATGAATCTCAGAAGAGACTTTGGACTTTAGACTTTTAAATAAGTTTGAGACTATTACAGACTATGATGATTTTAAAAGCTGAACTAAATGTATCTTTGCATTATGAGATGGCTACAAGTCTATGTTGGGCAGGAAGAGGAAAAACCTGCTCATAGCTTGTAGTGTCTTGAAAGAAAATATCCCCTCAATGGGAATGGCAGTAATGGGAGGTGTGGCCTTGTTGGAGGAATTGTATCCTTGTGGGGATGGGTTTTGAGGTCTCATACATTGTCAGGCCATGCCCAGTGTGTCAGATCACTTCCTATTGTTTGAGAGTCAAGATGCAAGAACTCTCAGCTCTTCTCCAGCACCATGTCTGCCTGCAGGCTGCCTTACTTCCTCCCATGACCATAACAGACTAAAGCTCTGAAGTATAAGTGAACCACCACAATTAAATGTTTACCATTATAAGAGTTGCTGTGGTTATGGTGTCTCTTCACAACAATAGAAATCCTAAGACAATTCCCAACATTAACTTTGTATGTTTCCATTTCCTTTTTTTCTATAATTTTTTATTTTAAAATAATCTTTTATCACTTAATGTACCAATTCCAGTTCTCACTCTCTCTTCTCCTCTGATACTCTCACCTTCCCCCACTCTACCCTCTATCCACTCCTGAGAGAGGATAAGGCTTCCCAAGGAACTCTGGCACATCACTTTAAGCTGAGCAAGGCATCCCTCCAAAGAAAATGGGCTCCAAAAACCAGTTCAAGCACTCGGGGCAAATCCTGGTCTCATTGCCAGTGACCCCACAGACTGCCCAAGCTGCACAACTGTGACCCACATTCAGAGGCCCTAGTTTTGTCCTATGCAGGTTCCCCAGCTGTCAGTCCAGAATCAGTGTACTCCCACTAGCTCAGGTCATATGTTTCTGTGAGTGCCCCCCAAATGGTATTGACCCCTTTGCTCATATAATCTCTCCTCCCTCTCTTCAATTGGACCCCTGAGTTCAGCTTGGTGCTTGTCTGTGGATCTCCATGTCTGCTACCTTGGAATTTGGAATTTTCTTAGTGTCAGATGTCTTGCTAGCCCCAGAATGGCTTCCTCAATCAAGATTTCTCTTTCTTTGCTCTCCTTCTCTGTCCCTATCCCATCTTGACTATCCAGTTCCCTCATGTTCTCTCCCTCTCCTTTTTCCCTCACCTTACCTCTCCCCTTCTGTCCCCTCCCAATGCTTCCAATCTTCTCAGTCGATCTTGTCTATTTCCCCTTCCCAGGGGGATCATGCATGCTTCTCCTAGGGTTCTCCTTCTTACATAGCTTCTGTTTCACATCTAATATCCACTTATGAGTGAGTCAGAAAGGAATTTCTGGAGTCATCACCATCCCTGACTTTAAGCTCCACTAGAGCTGTGCTAATGAAAACAGTGTTGGCAGAAAAACAGACAGGTGGATCAATGGAATCAATTCACATACCCTGATATTAATACATACACCTATGAACACCTAATTGTTGACAAAGAAGCTAAAATTATACAATGGGAAAAAGAAAGCATCTTCAACAAATGGTGCTGACATAACTGGATGTCAACATGTAGAGGAATGCAAATAGATCCATATCTATCCACATGCCCAAAACTCAAGTCCAAATGGATCAAAGATTTCAACATAAATCTAGCCACACTGAACCTAATAGAAGAGAAAGTGGGAAATACATTTGAATGCATAGGCACAGAAGACCACTTCCTAAATATGACACCAGTAATAGCATAGACACTGAGATCAACAATTAACAAATGCGACCCCTTGAAACTGAGAAACTTCTGTAATGCAAAGGACACAGGGACACAAAATGGCTGCATGTTTCCATTTCATATTTAGTAAAAGTAATTTTAAATAATGCAAATTAAATGGATTATTATAAAAATGTGAGCAAGAAAAGAGATATCTAAATAGAGGAAGCCATTATAGGTTTAAAGAGAAATCTGGCACTAGGGAAATGTCCAGAAATTCACACGGATGATCCCAACTAAGAATCTAAGCAATACATAGTGGAGAGGCTACTTTAAGTGCCATTCTCCTATAAAGAGATTGATGACTACCTTAAATGACATCCTAGAGCCTTCATCCTGATAGAAGCAGAAGCAGAGATCCACACCTAAGCCCTGAACCAAACTCCTTGAATTCAGTTATAGAGAGGGAGGAATGATGAGCAAAAGGGTCAAGACCATGCTGTGGAATCCCACAGAAACAGCTGACCTGAGCAAGTGGGAGCTCATGGACCCCCGCCAGACATCTGGGGAACCAGCATAGGACGGAAACAGGCACCCTGAACATGGGGCCTGGGCAGTCCATGGGGCCTCTTGTGGTAGAACCAGTAGTTATTCATAATGCATGAATGGACTTTGGGAGCCCATTCCCCCATGGAGGGATACTCTCTCAGCCTAAATATACCAGGGAAGGTCTAGGCCCTGCCCTAAATGATATGATAGACTTTGATGATCCCCCATGGAAGGCCTCACTCTACCTGGAGAGTGGATGGGGAGTGGGACAAAGGGGGGTAGTAAGGTGGTAGGTGGGGATTAGGGGAAGATGGAAGGGGAGAGGAAACAGGGGGTGTAGAGTAGGGTTGAAATAGTCTAAGATAGGACTTTGATTCTTTTAATGAACATTTGTGTTGATCTTCATTTCTGGAAATGATCATTCTTACCAAATAGCCAAAATGGCTATTTTAGGGATAGGGAGATCTCTCATCGATTCTGAGCACATACTGCTATTCAAGGGTCCCAGAGTTTCATCTCAGTACCCAAATTGGATGGCCCAAATCACCTATAATTTCCAGTTCTGGGGAATCAGATGCATTCTTCTGGCCTCTACAGGTGCTACACACACACACACACACACACACACACACACACACACACACACACAGAGAGAGAGAGAGAGAGAGAGAGAGAGAGAGTTAGAAATAGAATAAATCTTTAAAACTAACTAGTTCTTTATCATTATGCTGATTGAGTGATTGAGGTTGGGAGAAGTCATGGGGTTTTGTCATCCAGTCTGGGAATAGGTGTGAATGCACAGACTCACTAACATTATAGACTCTGTTCAATGCTGAGGATAGAAATTTTCCTCTGTAAATGGCTCCATAAACAACCCCAGGTAACTGTGCTAATGGTCCTGTGACAGACTGTAAATCCACAGCTAGAGCCTATGCAGAGCCATTCACTTAAGGCCCATTAGTTCTGCCTAGCACTTTTTCTTCTTGTCAACAAGAGGTATATATTTCAGATGGTAGGAATGTTTAGAGGTTCAGTATGAATAAATCATCAAAGTCATGTGTGCATTTTGATAAATTGTCATCTCCATAGAGCCAAAGGAAATCCTGAGACTGTATATCTCTTCTTGTTTCCTTGCCTTGACATAAGCCCTAGAATTTAAGACTAGAAACTTGAGTTTTTTATTTTGAAATGATATATTCTTAGTTGGGGAGTCAATTTTTAGTTGATTTATATGAAAGATTGTGTTCTAGATGGCAATGGGGAATTTTCAGAACATGAGAAAAATTTCCTGTTTTAACTCTATTTTTAATTGTTTATTTTTAACAATGTGCATGTATTTACTTATTTACTTACTTATGTGATCCCTTGCTATGACTGTCAACACATATAATATGTGTTGGTAAGAATATGGTAATAAACATTTTCATCTCTTTAAGTATCACTTCATTTCAACTTATCCAGACATTGCCTCTATCAGCTGTGGTGTATATAGTGGACACTTTGTTTCCTAACTTTAGTCATACCCCATTATCGCCTTTTGCTTTTCCACCTCCACTTCTTCCATTCCCTAGTGGCCCTGGATTCCATTTAAGCATCCACAAATGAGTGAGATTATGTGATTCTTATCTTTATTCACTGAGATTATAACATGACACTGTCTTCTTAACGTCAATGTTACTACAAATGACAGATTTCACCCATTTCTGTGGCTAGATATGCTAATATATTACTATCTATATTGATGTCAATTCAGAACCTTCAATCCTCAGTGAAAAATTCTGTCAATTCTCATTTTGTGTTTACAAATGTTGCTGGAATTTTTTTGATATTTCTATTTTTTTCCTCTCTTTTGAGGAACCTCAATATTATTTGTCATACTGTATTCAGTAACCTAAACTGATTCCAACAATGTATAAGAGATCATCTTCTCTATCAACTGCTCCTGGGATTTACTGCCTTTTGATAGCAGCCATTCCAAGGTGAAATGACATCTTGAGGTAATTTTGAGTTGTAGTTCATGAATTTAGTCATGTTGAACAGTTTTAATGTGCTTGTTGGCCATTTGTATGTCTTCTGACAAATATCTATTCAAGTACTTTGTTCATTTAAGGAAACCAGGACATTGTTTTATTGTTGAATGTTTTTCTACTCTTCAAATGTTCAGCACGTTAACCCTTCTCTGGATTTATAGCTCATCACCACTCTTTCCTACTCTGCTGCCTCGACTATTCCCTGTGTGGTGGGGAAGCTTCTCTCACAGGTCTGCTCTTTATAGAGTTCTACATTAGTTTCTGCTGCCTTTCTAAGCTAAGTTTCCAATTTTTTTCTAATGCTTCTAAATGTGTCTTCTCTATTATCATTTCAGTGTTTCTGGGATCACATTTAAGAATCTTGATTTTATGCTCATTTGGGAGAATGGTGAAAGATAGGATTCCAATTTCGTTTCCCACACATGCCAATTTGTTTTCTCCAGTACTGTTTATGCAAACCTGTCCTTTTGTATGTGCATAGTGGGAGGCAGGTCTTGGGTATGGAGCACTGTGTATGAGTAGTTTTGGGGTCACAACTGAGACTAAGTTGTCTATGAATCTATAGACTTCGGTGCAAGTGACAGGCATATGGGCCCCAATGACAGTAATACACAGAGACTTCTGTGGGATTCTATAGCTTATAAAAGGGACCCCATCTTTAATCTAGAGAGGGCAACAGACTGGAGACTGGATGTAAAATGCATGAGTTTCTTCCCTGAAACAGAGCATGCCCACAAATTTTAACAATGGGTATCATTTTCCTTTCTTCGTTTTATCCATCCATCCTTCTTTCCTTCCTTCCTTTGATCCTTCTTCCTCCTTTCTTCTCTCTCTCTCTCTCTCTCTCTCTCTCTCTCTCTCTCTCACACACACACACACACACACACACTTGTTTTGAAACATGAGTTTTCCTTAATAGAGCAGGTTGGTCTGGAATTCATTATACAATTCAGGATGGCTTTAACTCAGGGTAAATCTCCTGTCTCTTATTCCTGAGTATTGAGGTTATAGGCATGTGTCATTATGCCTGGCTTGGATTGTCTTTCTTCTTTATTTTGGAGGGAAATACTGACTCCTTTGATATTTGGTGGAATAACACTGTGTTATGCTAGGTTGTTTGTGGACCATGTCTGTTTCTGACACCTCAAAAACATTCCATGGACCATTTTTATTCTTTTTCCTCTTCAGCTCCCATGGATGTCATCTGCACTAAATTGTCAATTGGGGCTGGTTGCCATCCAGTTACCCCTCAAAGTTTAATATTAATCAGTACTATTGATTAAAATCTGTGGAGAGCTGGGTTGAGCAACACATTATTTATGGATCAATTTCTGAATGTTAGGCAAAATTTCATATCTCCAAATGCTCTACTAGCTATCTATAAATTACTATAACTGTACCATCAGCTAAAACCCTGGTTTTACCATCTCCCAAAACAGTAGCAATTACAGAACTGCTTTGTGTCATAAGGCCATGAGCAGACAGTGAGGTATGGGACCAGAAATGTCCTTAAGGCACTAGTTGCTTTTATGCCGCATATTGTTTCCTAAGGCAGATTCCCTGGAGACATTTTTCTCTGAGCTGAATATTGGAAAAATATAGTATGTCAGTAGAGTCACATTTTTATGCCCTGTAATTCTGACACCTCTCTGCTTTTCAACACAGAAGTGTCTTGAACCATACCTTTATGGCAAATATGGGAGCAGGAATATGACTATATTAAAACATCTATGGAAATACTTTAAAGTCTTCATGCCATATCCATAAGACAGTACATCACATATGGACATGTAAAAATTATTCAGAACCCAATTTCTCCAGTTGGGTAATCCATCACTTCTAACATTTACATATTTTGTAGAGAAATATATACATCTGAAGAACAAACTTCAAGTTATAATAAAATATATAAACTATTGAAGAATAAAAATCTTATATGAAATAATTAAGCAGATGAATGAGATGCAATGGAATTGGGCATCAGAAATGTAAAGTACCTTAGGAAGAATTTGGTAAAAAAAAAATGTTCAAATGTTTACCTGAAATATGTGTTGAAATAATACTTATTTTAACCTTGTCTCCTTGTCTAAGAGCTAAAGCTATGGTTTTTTTCTGTGATGATCATCCTTTCATACAATTTTTCAAGCACAATTATTGAAGCGCTTGTCTCTTTGAGCATAAGACACAGAAATGTATTTGTTTAAATAGTAAAGGCAAATGTTCAAAACTGTCATCCTTCCATCCACTGTTTCAAAACCAATTATTCACTTAATTACTATAAAAAATTGTGGCTATTTGAATGTGTAGGAAATGGAAACAGGAGTGGGAGAAATGACAAGGACGAGACACAAAGCTTCAGAAAATAACAAAACAATATTAGAATTCTAACAAAAATTCAGAACTTGGTTGTAGCTAAACATGATATTTACAAAATCAAATGCAAAATAATCAATACCTTTTGTTTTCTAAGACCATATCATTCTGAGCACTCAATTCCAAAGGAAATTAAACATGGAAAATAAATACTACTAGTTCATTCAGAGGTTAGATTTCTTTCCAATTTTTCTTTGAAAAAAGCTTGCAGGTGTATTTCCTCAGATCAGTAAGTGGATAGCAAATAGATAGCTACTATATTTGATATGAATCCAGAGAATTCATTTTAGTGTTAAAGAAAAATAATTCTCAGGTTCCCGATTGAACAGCAAGGACTGCACATGGGAAATCAAATGACTTTAGGAAAGAAAGAGGCACCTAGCCAAAACTATATTCATGCAATAAATTTGCCATGGAAGAGCAGATGCTACTACCAGTCAGCTGACGACAAAGCTTGAGTCAAACAGAAAATGTGAAAGGTAATTTGATAGTTCATGAAATTAAAAAGCTCACTTTAAATACTGTTTCAGCTATACATCAAAAGTTTTATAATTTGAACAACTATAAATATAAGGTAGAAAAATGCTCACCTGGACCATATACCTACAGCACCTGCTTTAGCTGTAACCCCTTTTAAATTTTTATAATCTTTTTTATGAATTAATTTTTATATAATTACAATATGGGAATGTAGTTGGTTGATTTTACCATTTGAGCTCATAAAAATAACCAAAACGCTGAATTTATATTAACCATATAAATGATGTAATATCTTCTAATTTGAGTTGTCACAAGTATGTATCTGGAAATGTTTAAAGAACACGAAGACATCATGGGCACATACATTGCCTTGTCACACTTTCTAGAAGCCTAAAAATATAGGCTGGATATATGGCTCAGGGTAAGAGGACATGCTCCAGCAGATCTTAGTTTGTTTCCCAGTACTCTAGCCAGAATACGCATAACTGTCTGGAACCCCAGCTCTAGGGGATCAGCTGCCTGCTTCTGGCCTCTATGAGTACCTGCACTCTCATGCACATACCCAAACACAGTCACACATACACACATTAATATGGAAATGAGATTTAAAAGAACACTAGCATGTGATTTCTAACATTGACAGATCAAGAAATATTAGTGAACATTTTCACATAAATGAACATGTTATTAGAAAACACAAAATTTGGGAGCAGTGAAAGAAGAAACATGAATACTTTTCATATGTTAAATTCATGGTTATTAATAAATAAACTTTGAAATTAAGAAACAGACATGCTCCAGGCATGGTATGGAATGCCTTTAATCCCAGAATTCAGGATACAAAGACAGATGGATCTTTAAATTCAAGGCCATCCTCATCTATAGAGTACAGAGGAAGTTCCAGGACAGTCAGGTGTATACAGAAAAACTCTGTTTCAAAAAGCAAACAAAACAAACCAAAAACAAAAACAAAACAAAAAACAAGGGTGGGGGGAGGAAGAGACATGTATTTTTACTATGAAAAATTCAAAGTTAAGCAACAATTTTTTAAAGTTGTCACTAGCTTTTCTTTCTTAGTTTCAAAATTCAGCATATTATAGAATATTAATAGCCTCCTCTTTTGTTATGTGGTTTCCCTCCTGCCTGGCCCCCATCCTCCTAGCATAGGCTTCTGTCTGCATTCATGAAGTGTTTACTCTGTTACCTTATTACTTTTACTATTCCCCCATTAAGATCTCTTTGTCTTGGCAACAGCCTGGGTTGTTTGGGGATTTCCATGGGACCCCTTTGGCAAAAAAACCTCAAATAGATATAATCCAGTCCCTGAACTGGAAGTTTTGTTTGGTGACAAGAGATGGCCATCTCCCCCATTATAAGGAGATTTCATTAGGACCGCCTTCGTATATATTAGGAAGTTCCCACTGCACTAAGTTTCCATGCGACCTTCCAAACACACCTCTGGCTTTAATTAAGGACCATTCTGATGGGAGATATTTTTCTGTATATATGTTTTTCTTATTGGTTGTTAAATAAAACATTTATAGGCTAGTAGCCAGGCAGGAAGTATAGGCAAGGCTACTAGAGAGTTCTGGAAAGAGGAAGGCCGAGAGAGGCCCCAAGAGAGAAGCCATGCTACCAAAGGAGTAAGAGGCTAGATTATGAGTAAGCCACAACATTGTGACAATAACAGCTTAATAGAAATGGGTTAATAATTAAGAGAGAGTTGACCAGTAAGAAGCATAAGCTAGGCTTTGCAGACGCCGCTGTCCCTTGCCGCTTCTTCCTGCAGCCATGGTCAACCCCACCGTGTTCTTCCACATCACGGCCAATGGCGAGCCCCTGGGCCATGTCTCCTTTGAGCTATTTGCAGACAAGGTTCCAAAGACAACAGAAAACTTTCGTGCTCTGAGCACTGGAGAGAAAGGATTTGGATACAAGGGTTCCTCCTTTCACAGAATTATCCCTGGATTCATGTGCCAGGGTGGTGACTTCAAACGCCATAACGGCACTGGCGGCCGGTCCATTTACGGAGAGAAATTTGAGGATGAGAACTTCATCCTGAAGCATACAGGTCCTGGCATCTTGTCCATGGCAAATGCTGGCCAAACACAAATGGTTCCCAGTTTTTTATCTGCACCGCCAAGAATGAGTGGATGGATGGCAAGCATGTGGTCTTTGGGAAGGTGAAAGAAGGCATGGGCATTGTGGAAGCCATGGAGCGTTTCGGGTCCAAGAACGGCAAGACCAGCAAGAAGATCACCATTTCCGACTGTGGACAACTCTAATTCTTTTGACTTGCAGGCTTCTTACCCACCAGACCATTCCTTCTGTAGCTCAGGAGAGCATCCCCCACCCCATCTGCTCGCAATGCCCTGTAATCTCTGCTCTCACTGAAATTGTTTGGGTTCCATATTTTCCTCATTCCCCTCCAAGTCTAGCTGGATTGCAGAGTTAAGTTTGTGATTATGAATAAAAACTAAGTAAGAAAAAAAAGAAGCATAAGCTATAGGGCAAAAATTTAATAATTAATATTGCATCTGTGTGTTTATTTAGGGCTAAATGGCTACGGGACCAGGTAGAACAGAAACCTCCATCTTTGCCACTCCAGAAGATAGAGCCTATACCTAATACTTCTTGGGTGAGCAAGAACCAGACACTAGATAGATAAGAAACCTATTGTAAAACCAAATTTTATACCTTTAAAATATTAAAAGTAGTGAGAAAATGACCCCCAATCATATGCCGCAGTACTCATAGATGAGTACTTTCTTCAGCCATCATCAGAGAAGCTTCCTTCTGAAGTAGATGGGAACAAATACAGAGACCCACAGTCAGGCATTACATATAAAGAGAGACCTAGGAACACACAGCTATAAATGGAGCTCAGGGAATCCTGCATCAGAGAAGGCAGAAAGAGTGTAAGAACCAGAGGGGATGAAGGAGAACAAGGCCTTATACATCAAGATGATCAAAACTCATACAAACTCACAGAAACTGAAGCAGCAAACACAGGGCCTACATGGGTCTGCACCAGGTCCTCTGGGTATACATTATGGCTTCTAGTTCAGTGTTTGTTTTTTTATGGGACTTCTGAGACTATGAATGAGTGGGTCTCTGATATTTGTGGCTTTATTTTGAGGTTTTTTTCTTTCTGTTGGGTTACTTTGTCCTACTTCAATGTGATGTTTTCTATTTTATCTTATATTTATTTTACATATTTCGATTTTATTTCTTAGAAGCTTGTTCTTTTCCAACGAGAGACAGAGGGGAGGGGAAAGGGGAAGCTGGGAGAAGTAGAGGAAAAGAAAACTATAATCAGGATATAGTGTATGAGAAAAGAATCTGTTTTCGATAAAGGAAAGAAAAATGCAAAGGCTGAAACTAAAAGGAGAGGAGAGAGACACACAGAGAGAATCTTGTGTTTCACATCATGTGCCTATCATTTTGTTTTATAATGCAGCCATTTTATACATGCACTCAGCATTTAAGTTAAAGTTTGCATTAAATCTTTAGAAGTGCTGCAGGAAACCACATGGGATAGAAAGTTATAGATGACACTGAAGAATAGAATTGATGAAACAGAGTTAGTAAGGCCTACTAATTAATCTGAGATGTCAGTTTCCTGCACCAGCATTAAAATCAGGTCATCTAAAGCAAGTGCTGCTAGAATTCAGTGCTTCACTATTAAAAACAAGTATTTGCTGACATATTTTCTCCAACTAAAATTTTTAGTAAACAAAGGAAAATATTAACTTTAATTAAACATAATAAACCAAGACAAGATCATTCTTAAATATTTATTAAGAAATAAGAGTTTCTGGGCTGGTGAGATGGCTGTGTGGATTAAAGGAGTTTGCTCCCAAGACTGTGACCGATTGAACATGGTAGAAAGAGAGAACTGAATTCCACAAATAGTCCTCTGAGCTCTATATTTATGCCACGACACACTTGTGTATATATATACATATGTACATTTTGTGTACAAAATAATTAAATGGAATAAAATATTATTAAAAATTAAAAAAGAAGTAAAAGTAAGGAATATACAAATGAGTAACATTAAATGGACTCAACAGGTTGCACTTAGGGATATATACATATATACAAATACATATATCATGCATTAATAGTTGATGAAAAAAGAAGACACAAATCTGAGGAGGAACAGGAACAGGGAGTTATCTATTGAAGGGTTTGGAGGTAGGAAATAGAAAAGATTGTACTCAAAATGTAACCTCGAAAATAAACAAGTAATCTCTTTTCTTTTCTCATGGTTCAATTTCTAGTTTCATGACTCAAGCTTTCCAACAAAATTGTAAAAATTAAAATATATATAGTATTTGTCTTTTGGAGCCTATATTTCTAGATCTATTAAGTTTTCCACAAATGTTATGATTTAATTTTCCTCCATTGCTTCATAAAATTCTGTTCTTTATGTGAGTCACATTTTTATTATTCATTAACCTGTTGATATACATCTAGTATGGTTCCATTTCCTGGATATTGTGAATACACTGGCAATGATACATGAGCATCTCTGTGATAAGACAAAGTCATTTGGCATATAACCAAGAGTAGTACAGTTAGATAACATTTTCAGGTTTTTGAAAAACTTCCACAGGGATACAGGACACTGGATATCCATTTCCAACCCCACTTCAGTGATAAGCACTTCCCCAACACCCCATATCTTTGCTACCACTTATTGTCATTTGTTTTCTTAATTGGGGTGAGATGGAATCTCATGTTACTTTGATTTGCATTTAGGTTTCCCTATGGGTTTGAGGGAATGTTTTTGTCTAATATGATGATTTTTAAGGGACACAACTTAAGAAACTTTGGCATACAGTTTTTTTGTTTTACATATCTCAGTTTGCGTGAACATCTTTCTATGTGTGTATAATATGAAATTTTGGTTTTATATCAAATACTCCTCCCAGAAAGAGGACATTTAATTTTGAGTTAGAAAATAAATTTAGGAATAACTAATGAGATCCTGGGTTATCAAAATTTTTAAAAAAATAGATGAATTTAAAGTTGTATGTAATTGTGGAAGTATTAATGTTGAGTGCTAGTTAAGGGCTCATGTGTTTGGAGGCATGGCCATTTGGACGCATTAAGAACTTTAAGAGATGGAGTCTAGTGGCAAGGCTTCATGTCCCTGGGGGGACTGTCCTTGAAGCAGGGATCATGGGTTATGTGCTCCTCTCCTCATTGGCTTCTTCTCTTTGTTTTAGGATAAAAGTGTCTTTTCTCTGCCATGTATTCCCACCATAGTGTTCTGCTCTACTATAGGCCTAAGCAGCAAAGCCAGAAGCAAGCTAGGCTTGGGCAGAAACTGAGGAAAGTATGAGCAGAAATAAAACTTTTCTAGACCTTTTGTTTATAACTTGAGTATGTCAAGTATTATGTTATAATAATAAAAGCTAATAAAGTTATATTAATGAACATTGCAAACAAGATACTTTTAGTATAGTCCTCAAATATATTTAAGAAACTTGTTATTAAACAAAGGGTAGTCTTTCCTAATGTTGAAGATTATGTTAGTACTTAGACTATTTATAGAATTTCATTATATATTGCATATAATAATGCTTTGTTTTAATCCATGATCAGATTTCAATTTTAAACTGTAAATAATCTGTAAATAATCTAGGCATATTCCATTTCACCCAAATCTAGAAAACAAATGATAGTAAATTGTAGCAAAGATATGTATAAAGAATATCCCTTATCATTGCAACTGGGAACGGAAACTAATACATCCAGTATCCTATAACACTATAGCAGGTTTTTTAAAATATTTAATCTATAAATAATATAGGCATATGTCCTCCAAATGGATCAACATTATAAGATATAGTTTATAGTAACACCATTTATAGACAATGACAGTTACCTATATGTCAGGGGTGAACAGCTCACTTATAAACACAGTAACAAAACATCAATATCAACAAAAATGATGCTGTTTTCCAGATTCTGTGGCTAATTTATCATTCTTGGTAAGGTTTTTGAAAAAGTGAGAAGCACGGTGGAGTCTAATATTTTATCAGATTTTTCTATTGTCTTTATTACCTGGCAACTTCTCAGCTATGAGTGACAGGTAAAGATGGCTGTTGCTTTTAAGTCCTTTAATGTCATGAAACATTAAAATTCACTTTGTTAAATACCATCATTGGTCACTTTGTTCACATTGAAATTCCTTTCAGGAATCTTCCCTTGAGTTTTAAAAAAAAAAAACTAATGAATGAGTTATGAGATGTTTGACTCAACTATGTTGATCAATGTGATCACTACTCTAAAAGATATTTCTCAAATACTACTCACATCTGTGCATCAACCCCCTCTCCCATGATAAATGGTGAGTATCTCAGAGAAGATTTTCCACATTCATTGTCTAGAATTATTTATAAAAATGTTTCAATTTTTGAAATGGAAAATTTTGTTGAGAAAAAAAAATGTTACTTCTTATGAGAGAAAAAAGAAGGAAGAAAGAAAGAAGGATTGATGTAAAGCTTTTTGTTTCTGTAACAAAATACCCAAGATAAGCATTTTGAATTTTTTAGTTCATGTCTAGCTATAGCTATTGCTTGAGTCTTTTAGAACATGAGGTAGAAAGAAGTAGGTTTTCCACTCAGTATGACAAAGAAAGAAGGGATTTTTGTCTGTTTTAGTGTCACGTGTGTTTGATTTTAAGTTTAGCTTATCATTTCCTCTGAAGCATCTCTAAGTTTCTTGACTTTAATGGATCAAAAATATGGTTGCCTGAAAATATTCATCATCAGTGAGGGTTTACAGCTATATACTGATTTCTTTATTGCCTCCTGGAGAAGATAGAACATAGTTAACATATGTGTCACCATGAGAGGAAGGAAAACTGTTATTCTGTACAATTTGTCCTAGTATGGAGAGGGCTAAATCACCCTTGGTTGGGAAAGCCATAGTACATGATGCTCACACAGCATTGAGCTAAGATCAGAGTTCCTATAATTTCTAATTCCTATAATTTCTAATAAGAATTTGACATAGTGGTTGGTGCTATAAAGGATACAAAGAAATATTTTCCTTATATAAATTCAAATTTGTGAGTGTAAACAAATGACAAAGTACCTTAGGGTGTATGATATATTTTCAAATAGTATATTCCTCAGAAAGGCATCCATAGACTCTTGGTTAGGTGAGGAGGTTCATGAACCCCATCCCACTATGGTTAGAATGATCTTGTGCAAGGCTTGATCTTGTTGTGCAAGTCTTATGTAAATAAGTATAGCTGCATGAGTTCATGAGTGTGATCATTCTGTCAACTCCAGAAGACATGCTTTGCTCCAGTTCTCTAGGACCTCTGGATCTTACAATCTTCCCTTTTCTTCTTTCACAATGATCTCTGAGCCTTGAACGGAGGGAATGTGATAAATATGTTACATTTGTGACTGAGTACAGCATAGACTACTGGTGGGGAGAAGGAGGAGTGGGAGAATTGTAGGACATAGGTGATGTAAAGAGGGAAAGGGAAATAATAGGGAAATAGTCTTAAGTGAGGAAAAAGGATCTTCTTTTGAGACATGTGTTACAGTTTGGCCTCAAATATACTGCCATCCTTCCTCATTGAATGGAACATGAACTACTATGCCAAGTATTTCTTCAAGAAATGTCTATACTTGATATTCTCTTTCATTAACTGGTATCCGTGTAGACCAGCATGATCTATAGAAGAGAAAAACATCAAACATTCCCATGGAATAGGATGTGGGCAAGAAGCTATGTTTCACTCAACTCAGAAGGAATGCAGTGATGGAATACCACCGTCACAGGCAAAATATAGAGATGATCTCATTAATAGTTATAGCAAGAGTTTGAGAGATGGCTGAGCAGTTAAGAGTACATCTGCTCTTACAGAGGTCTTGAGTTCATTTCCCAAAACCATGTTTGGTAGCTTAAATCACTTTAATTCTAGCTTCTGAGGCATCTGGACCCTGGGCTCTGTGGTAACCTGCATTCACACACACATGCATGCTAAGTGGATGTTTATATTTGTTTGCCTCACTAAAGATATTGCTTGTGGAACAGTAGCTGTCAGTATTTTTACTAGATGAATAAATTTATGTTAGCCTGCTAATATAGCACTAACTAAATAAGTGAGTGAACCAGTTCAATGCATCATTACTTTGGAACCACTGTTACTTTGGATGTGCTGTGTAGAATGATAGGGGATTCCAATTTTTTTATGGTTTAGTTTTCCTGTAATAATAGCCCCATTATGAGTGAGATGGCTCAGGAGATAAATGTACTTGCTACCAAGTCTGACAATCTGAGTTTGATTCCCAGAAGCCACATGGTGGAATGAGAGAACTGACTCCTACAAGTTGTTCACCAAACTCCACATATGTGTCAAGGAACACACATGTTTTCATAGTGAATACACACACCTTGGATATAGGCTGCCTTGAGGAGGGAGATCTTACACAAGGCAAGCTGGCTTATTGGGCTAAAAGCAGATTCTGGAAAGAGACTTTTTCTTAGAGTCAGAAGGAGGCAACATCTGAGGAAAGGGCTACTTTGATTGGCTTACTGGAATATTAGTGTTTTTGTTTCATTTCTATTACTGACACTGATAGCAACACGGGGGAGAAAGGGTTTATCTTGGTTCACACGTTGCAGTACATCATAGCAGGAAAGTCAAGCCTTCAGGAACTTGAAGGAGCTAGTCACAGCACACCAATGAAGCTGAATACATGTATGTTTCGTGCTCAGCTAGCTTTTACTGCTCTTGTACAGTCAAGAATGCAAAACCAGGAAATGGTGTTGTTCACCTCTAATTTAAGACTTTCAACATCAGTTACAGTACTCCAGACAATTATCCACAGATATACCATAGGACAGTCTGATCCAGAGGATCTCTCACTGAGATTATCTCCCCAGGAGATTCTAGGCTGTTTCAAGTTGACAATTAAAACCAGCCATCACACTCAACAGGTGGCAGAGGGTTTAGGAAATATTTAAAAGGGATTAATTATTCATGGAAATGAAAGAAAACATCCTCTCAGTTTATATGAAAGTACATAAAAGCTCATTATGTCTTAGTATAAAGTGTAAAATTTAAATCTTTTTAATATACACTTTAAGATGACAATGTAAACTTAAAGGATTACATTATTTTTAAGTACATCAAATCAAAATAATATGTCTAATTTTATTAAACATGAATAAAGTATAAAAAAGAAATACATTCATTAAAAAAATAAAGAGCACTTAAAATTAATCAAAGTTACTGCATTTTCCTTGAAGTTTTTAATTTTTTAATTTTTTTTTTTTTTTTTTTTTTTTTGGTGTGCAGGTAGCTCAGTTTGGTCATGAACTCATTATGCAGGCAAAGGTGAGCCTGAACTTCAAGCATGCCTTCCTCCATTTTCCTGGTGCTGAGATTACAGGGCTGAACCACCACCACACTTTCTGAAGTGCTAGGGACTGAAGTCAGAACTTCATGCATGCTAGAGTTCTCTACCAACTCCACCAACACCCTTTTACTTACTTATTTCATATAGATGATTGACATACAAAAACATCTTATATGTCACCAATATACATGTCTTGATGGATTTAAAGAGTACATTTATGATCTAGTCTTCACAATTAAACCACATACATAGCCACCATCCTAACATTTCCTTCTGCTTTCTTTTTAGTTTTATTTTTGTGATGAGAATGTTGAACATAATGTCTATCCTCTTAACAAAACTTTAGGTGCAATTAGCTGTGTGCTCAGTAGTGTGCAGTAGACCTCTAGCATTTATTTTGCATGACAGATAAGGTGTGAGCTTTAACTAATGCCTTTTTCCTGTTTACATACACATTCTCAGGTTGATTACAACTGAAGTGCTCATCTGTCACTGTTATTATTTAGATGAGAACTTAATACATTATTATACCTCTCTTTGCTCATTGAAGTTGTGCAGTCAGTGGTGTTAGTGAGACACTCTGTTTGAAAACAGATAGGATAATGTTATGGGTGACAAAGGCTTTGTCATGGCTATCTAAGATGAGTAAATGCACCCAAACTATAATAAGAGAATACAGAGACTGAGCTATTAATGGCAAAATGTGGATATTTAATACAAGCAAAATGTTTATAAGTAGGCATAGATAAATTAGGAGTTTTGGAGATGGCTCAGTGGGCAAAGTCCTATAGATCTAGAACCCACATCGACTCTGAGTATATCAGCACAAGGCCGAACTCAGTGCTTTGGGAATGGAAACAGAAGAATCCTGGCTGCTTACTGGCCAGTATATCCAAATTGGTGAGCTCCAGGTTAAATGAGAAACCCTGTTTCAAAAAAAATAGTTGAAGAGTAGTCAAGAAAGATATCCATCATTGATCTCTGGCCTTCAAATGCATTTGCCATACATATACACCAGCGTGAACATGAACATAAACCCTCATGAACAAATACACATACCACACAGAAAAATACCTAATCTGTAATATTGAGAAGCAGAATACTTCAATCAAAACTAAACCTACTTTACATAATTAGAGAGCTTTCATATCTCTTGCTAAACATCTTGTAGTAGTCTAGACTGCTGATAGTAAATTTCAATTAATGAGACACTTATTGTGCCATATTAATGTAAGTGCAAGCCTTACCACCTGATCAGCTTTGTTTTTCACCTCTTATGTTGTTGATATCCAAGGCAATGATTTTAGAAAACTGCAATATGCAGAACAAATATTTTACAGTGGCTATCTGGGGATAGAGGGAAGTTTTTCCTGCAAGTCACTCAACACTACACATGCCAGAGAATTCACTCAGCAGTGGAAGATGCAGTGTTTAGAAGAGCTGTTACTGATGGAATAGATACAAGAGACTCTCAGGCATTGAACTTCTCAGTGGAGTTTTCCTTATAGTGCAAGCATAAGAATGTGGATATATTATTATCAGTATTAATTAAGTGAATAATAGATTCATTGTAGATGCATTCTAGAGACAGAGGCTGAAATGTGTTTCATATGAAATATGGAAGATTTTTCATGAAATGCATTATCGATCATTTGAACAACAATGACAGCTGTAAATGCTCTCTGGTACTTCCAATTTTGAAATATTGGTATGCCACTTGTAAATTTGTCTATCACTTACATTCCAGGAATGACTTCCTCTATGTAGATGATTTTATTTGTTACACTGAGGAAAAAGGCTAATTTACTTTCTGCCATTTTAAAATTTGCTTTTCAGCTCAATATACCTAGATGTATTTGACTCAATTCTTCTGCAAAATTAACAAAGTTAATTAGTGTTTGAGTGAAATCTGCAGTCTTCCTCTACAATTAAGTGTTTTATTTTTCCTGAAAATTTTCACTGAGTATATAAAAGTGTTTTTAAACAGTCAGCTTCCCATATTTGTTTTTATTTTTTTCATTTTCTTTACATATATATGTATGTATATATGTATGTATGTATGTGTGTGTGTATATTATAAATCATCTTATTTTACATATCCATCACAGTTCCCTCTCCCTCCCATTCTCCCAAGCCACCCAACAGCTCCCCTTCACATCCCCCATTCATGCCCCAGGGAGGGTGAGAATATCCATGAGGGGTCATCAAAATCTGTCAAGTTATTTGGGGTAGGACCTAGACTCTCCCCCATGTGTCTAGGCTGAAAGAATATCCGCTCATAGGAAATGGGCTCCCGAAGTCCATTCATGCACGAGGGATACATCCTTGTTCCACTGCCAGAGGCCCCATAGACTGCCTAGTCCTTCTTGCTGACACCCATCTTCATGAGGTCTGGTTCGGTCCTATGTTGATTCCCCAGCTATCAGAATGGGGTCCTAGTTCATGCTTGCTCAGGTCAGCTGGTTCTGTGGGTTTTCCCAGTGTGGTCTTGACCCCTTTGTTCGTCACTCCTCCCCCTCTGAAACAGTGCTTAGCTGTGGATCTCTGCTTCTGTTTTCATCAGCTACTGGATAAAGGATCTAAGATGGCATTTAAGGTAATCATCATTCTCATTATAGGGGAAGGGCATTTAAGGTAGCCTCTCCACTATTGCTTAGATTCTTAGTTGGGGTCATCCTTGGGGATCTCTGTACAATTCCATAGAGCCAGATTTCTCTTTAAACCTATGATAGCTCCCTCTATTAATGCTCTCCTCTATTCATCTCTCCACTGGATCTTCCTGATCCCTCTTCTTTCCTTTTTCTCCTCCCTTCCTCCCACCAAGTTCCCAATTTGTCATGGGTTCTTGATGGGAGATGTCATTCTGTAAATATGTTTCTCTGTAAATATGGTTAATGAATAAAGCACTGTTGGCCAATAGGAAAGTAAGATAGGAGGGACTAGGAGACAAGGAGGAAAGAGGAAGTAGTAAGGAGGAGTCAAGATGGAGAGTCTGGAGAGAGCAGAACCGCCAGCGGCCTCTCCCTGGTAAGATAAGACCACGTGGAAATACATAGAAATGGTTTAATTATTAAGACAGAGCTAGCTGATAAGAAACTAGTACCTGACCAACAGCATTATATCATGTACAGAGTCTCAGTGCGTTAATTGGGGCTGATGCGGCGGCAGGACAAGACCGGCGGCAGTGGGAGGAAAAACCTTACTCCTTACATATGGCGCCCACTTGGCTAATAAGAACTTCAACTTAAAATTTAACAAAAGCTTAGAAAAGGGTTTAGAAACAAAAGAACAGAGACAAGCAAGGTTTCTTGGTAGCAACATTTTTCTCGGTTGGATTCTGCTTTGGGAGAGACAAAAAGATATTTGTGCTTCTCCTTAAGGGAAGTTTCCTGACTCAGCATAAGCAGCAAAACAAAACAAACAAACAAAAAACAAAACAAAACAAAAACGCACGGCTTTAAAAAAGCACTGCTAAAAATTTATTGGTGTGTACGAGAGCTGGCAATGGCAGTGACCACATCTCCAAGCCAGCAACATGATGCTGGATGGCCGAACAAACCAAGGCGGTGAGCATAGCTCTCACTGCAGGCAGTAAAGGTACCCGCCGCCATCTTTGATAAACCCTGACAGAAACAACTATAACTTTCATTTTAACAATGTTGTTGTTTACCAGATAAAAGATTCATGACCAGAAAAAGATAAAGATTTATAGTAAAGATAGATCAAACACCCATACATAAACACTGAGTCGAACTAGAACCCAGATGGATAGGACAAGACCATGCAGCAGAAACACATACAGACAGCTTACCTGAACAAGGAGGAGCTAACGGCCACGAGACTGATAGCTGGGAAGCCAGCATGGGATTGACTCAGGCCCCCCTGAATATGGGTCTCAGCCAGAAGGACTGAGCAGTCTGAGAGACCTCAGACAGTGGAGCCAGGATGTATCCCTGGTACACAAAAGGACTCTGGGAACATATCCCCCATGGAGGGATAACTGCCTTAATCTAGAGACAGGAGAGAAGCCCTAGTCCCTACTTCACATGACCTGTCAGATGTACATGACCCCAACTGGATGGCATTCCCCTACATATGGAATTGAGGTGGGGGAATGGGGAGGGAGGGTGGTTAGAGTACATGTGAGAGGGCAGAGAGGGTAAAAGGGAGGAAAGGAGGGAGGGAGAGGGAACTGGGATCAGCATGTAAAATAATAAATTAAATTTAAAAAAAAATGCTTTGACTCCAAAATTTAAGTTGAAGGACAAGTTACTGGGGAAAAGGATTTCTATTTTTGTTTCCACAAAAAATGAAAAAGATGTGGATTCCTTCCAGACTAATGTGGTTTGATCATGCCAGACCGCTTGAAACAGAGTACAAGGTGATCCTACATTCAAAACAGCTGGACAAAGCAGCCTTACAGACTACAGCCAGGATTTCTGAATCTTCTTCGAATCCCCCATGACAGCGCCCCTTACCAGCAGGAAGTAGTTTGGAAAGAACAACGCCCAAATTCCCAAATATTGTGTATAAATGTTTGTTTTCATTTAATTGGACTTTGTTATATAAAATAAATTTAAAAAAAAGAAAAAAAAGAGAAATAAATTCACCTATTACATTCAAAAAAAGAAAAGAAAAAGTGCTAATGGTTTACAGTGTGTTCTAAAATATATGAAGGCTTGGGAGAGAAAAGATAAAATGGTTTAAAAAATAGAATAAAGACAGAGAACAGCTGGGTGTGGTGGCACAGGTCTTTAATCCCAGCACTTGGGAGACAGAGGCAAGCAGATCTCTGTGATTACAAAGTAAACCAGGCATGCAGAGTAAATTCCAGGACAGATAAGAGTTACACAGAGAAACCCTGTATCAAAAAATGAAAAAATAGAAAGAAAAAAAAATACAGAGTAATAAAAATCCCACATAAAGATGTGAAGCACAGGAAAACTGTGGATACTATAAGCTATTCTGTTGTCTTCTAATTGTTTGACTGCTGAGGAAATAACAACAACTGATAAAGGAAATACCGCTGGGTTAATTCAATTTATATATTTTAAAAGTACTTTAACTTCAAAATTTAAGTCTAAGGACAAGTTACTGGTGAAAAGGATTCCTATTTTTGTTTCCACAGAAAATTAAAAGCTATGGATTCCTTCCAGACCCATGTGGTTTGATCAAGACAGACCCCTGAAACAGAGTCATAGGTGATCCAACATTCAAAACAGTTGGGACATAGCAGCCTTGGAGACTACAGCCAGGATTTCTGTGTATCCTTAGGATCCCCCATGAAAGCACCTTTTACCAGAAGGAAGTAGTTTGGAAAAAACAATGCCCAAATTCCCAAATATTGTTTATAAATGTTTGTTTTCATTTAAATAGCCTTGTTTATAAATGGTTAATGATCACAACCAATAACTTTTTAAAGGTAAAAAGGGACTTATGGTATAGATATGAATTGTTTTGAAATGGATTTTCATTTATTGATACAATTTAAGGTCAATTTTGTGATGTGTATATTTCTCCTTTTGTTTAGGTGTTGTGTTTGTATAGCTCATTTAGAAAAATAATGTATAATTTAGTACAGATTTTAGATAGTAACCTATGATAGTCAAAGCTTAGAGTTAAGTTAGTTAGGTTTTTCAAGATACACAGAGATATATTTGAGATAAATAGACATTCTTCAAACCTTCCAAAGACCTACAGAATATGGCATTTAAAATAGTTTAGGTTTTTCTTGACAATAAGGCACAAATGTTCCTGGCAACACCCCATGTGTCAGAAAGGACATCGAATAAGGCATTATGAAGTTTGGCTTCAATATGGCAAGACTAGACGTTTGGGCAAGATACTGCTCTTGTCTGGACTCTTTGACTTTATACTGTATAAGCTGGACATGCAGGACCCACAGGAAAGTGACTGCTGATTCAAGATGGACATTGCTACAGAGTTCCTGCTTCATGGAAGAGTCTGCCAGACAGTCTGCAGGACACAGAGGAAAGTGACTGACAAACTGCCAATACAAGAAGACAGTTTAAAGTTTCCTGTTTGCTGAAGAGTCTGCCAGACACACTATGGCCTACAGGTTGAAGATGAAAGATTACAGAAGAGGTTCAGGTGACTTACAAGGCAAGATGTCTTTGTCATTTCTAGAGTTTATATGTTATCCTGTGGTCTTTGAGAGAGTTGAAGTCAAATAGTTATGGTTATAGTTTTCTTTAGTTAGGATTAAAGATAAGATACATATAGGATTTTAGACTCACAAAGATACAATAGATGATGGAATATTTTCTTAAATCTTACTAAATGTTAATGGACTAAACATTGTTAACTGTGATTCTTACTTGATAAGTGTTGTGTTATATATTTTGCTATGTTATGGTTAAAACCCTTCTTTTTATTTAGACAGAAAAGAGGAGATGATGGGAGATGTCATTCTGTAAATATTTTTTTCTGTAAATGTGGTTAATGAATAAAGCACTGTTGGCTAATAGGAAAGCAAGATAGGAGGGACTAGGAGACAAGGAGGAAAGAGGAAGCAGTAAGGAGGTGTCAAGATGGAGAGTCTGGAGAGAGCAGAACTGCCAGCGGCCTCTCCCCGGTAAGATAAGACCACGTTGAAATACATAGAAATGGGTTAATAATTAAGACAGTGCTAGCTGATAAGAGACTAGTACTTGGTTAACAGCATTATATCAAATACAGAGTCTTGGTGTGTTAATTGGGGCTGATACGGTGGTAGGACAAGACTGGCAGCGGGAGAAAATACTCCTTACAGGTTCTTGTCCCTCTCCCCTTCATTGGAGTTTATAAGAATGTAAGGAAAAATGCTTGCACTGTTGAGGAATGGGTCTCTGTGGGTTCTTGCTGTGGAATCTTCTGTGTGGGCAGATCTGTATATCTAAGTTAAGCCAGATGAGAGGTCAGAGGGGCAGGGGCAAGAGAAAATGGCTTATCAGGGAGGTTATGTTCACCATTCTTCTTGTACTAACTCAAAAACAAACATTCAAATGTTATAATCTACTTCTATAAATGGGACCTCTGAGAAAATGCTTCAAATATTTATATTTGACAGTCTCTCAGATCTGCTAATATAACTGATTTTTTCTATCTTGTTGTTTCTTTCTTTTGACTGATTGATACAAAATTTTGTGTAATAGAAAATTTCATGACATCTCTTTTGTAAATGTAACTTTGCCTTTTGAATTTATGGTAAAACAGTTGGAAAAATAAATTATGACAATAGCCAGAAACAGATTTAATTTTTATTTAAAAGGCTTGACTACTTCTAATTAACATTAAACAGATGGATATGTGTATGCATACAATATTAAATAGTCCAATACAATTAACTATATTTTATGAAATTATGTCATTTTGATATATTCATGATGAACAGAAGACAGACATTGGAATAAAACTTCATAAATAATCTCATTTTTTCTTTGAATAAGTATTTCCTAGCCAAAAATAAAGTATGACTCTAAACTTCACAAAATCTGGGCAGTTTATTCCATGTAGCCAAGTAGTCAGAGCGCTGCTGAAAAGCACCTGTGAGTTTGACCCATTAAGCAGGTCCTTGGTTGTATTATGCAGTGTTAGCTCAGGACCTTTGCTGGGCACAGATTTGTTTTTTTCCCATGAAAACATGAATTTAAAAATTGAGACAGTAGTAAAGAAATGAACAAGTTCATTTTCTTGTCACTGAAACAACATACCTAACAAAAATAAACTTGAGCAAGGAGAGGTGTAAATGGAGGTTTCTCTGTCCCAGCCAGTCCCACAGCTGCTTTTATGTAATCACTCAGAGGCTTAATATTAATTACAAAACATTTGGCCTATAGCTCAGGGCTATTACTAACTAACTCTTATATTTAAGTTAACCCATTTCTATTTATTTTTGTTTTGCCACATTGCCATGGCTTTACCAGTTTTCTGGCATCTTGTTTCTTGGGTGGCTAGCTTATTTCTCTCTCTTACTCTGCCCTTCTTTCTGTATCTCACATTTGGTTTTCCTGCCTAACCTTATTCTTCCTTGCTATAAGCCAAAGAAGTTTCTTTATTAACCAATGAGAGGAATACACTCGCAGCATACAGAAAGATTATCCCACAGCAGAGAGGTTTAATTGTCTCATTATTGGAGAGATAAAGTCCACTGTGGCATAAAAAAACCATGGCAAGAGTGGCTTCAGTGACTATGTGTGTGGCAACTGGTTTTCACATCTCATTAGACCAGGGATGAATCACCTACCAAGAGATGCAGCTTGACTGCATACCTTAAGACACAGATCCCAAAGATGTATTTAGTCCTACAAGCTAGATCTCACCTCCCCAGGGTCCCACCACATCAACAAATGGTGCTACTACTTGGGAACTAATTATTCAAACACACAAACCTACAAGGGATATCACATTCAAACCTTGCCATGAACTTTCATGGCAACTAAAAAAAAAAAATGTGACAAATCTCTTTTGGATACATATTTGTTTTATACATATTTGATTTGCCTGAAATTAATCAGTATTAGATTTTTCTATTTACTAATCAGAAGTTTACTAGAAGTTGTCTATTTCTTGAAAGAACTGGAGTAATTTTTGGTAACTCTGTTTTTTAGGAAGCTGGTTTGATGAAAGTTTAAGGAACATAAAGCTTGGTAACAATACTCTGGAAATCTCACAAACTTTCCTCTTCACATTATCTTGTCAGAACTGTAAGGTTAACATACATTTGACACAGGCCCGATGCCAGATAATGCAGGAAGCTTCAAGGGCTTCCCATCCCTTTTATCATTCTGCACAGGGAACAGGACACATTGGTGATGTGTCTTTTCATAACAGTCATGACAGGAATTGGGAAAATTGTTCATAAATCTTATTTCAATTTTCTCTTTAACAACCATTTCACCTCTCAGCTTAGGGGAATCCCTTTCACAGCTCAAGTTATTACAAAATATCATGTCCATCCCCTACTTTGCACCACAGCCTAGAGGCTGTGTCTGGTGGTTGCTGGGCTTTGCATCCAGAGTGACAATCCTCTGAGCAGAAAGGAATTCAGAGCCTGGAGAGCCTGCAGACCATTTCACCCTGACTCCTTTAATTCATGGTATTCATGCCCATTCTTAGCATCAACAAGAATATTATCTACCTATAGCTTCTTCAACAGCCTTGGCCATTAGCATTTTAATGAAGTCTTGAAAGTTCTTTAAGATGTCTGTTTCTATAACTAGGCCATAGAAAGAGTTTCATGCTCCTATTTTCTAGCATGCTCCTGAGAATACAGAATATAAAATAGATGGTTGTTTTAGTATGTTAATAGACCAAGTGCAGATTTGTAATAAAAAGTTGCGAATGCCAGTGGGAGAGCTAAGTGAGTATCTGAAACTAGGAATGGAAATAAAATGATTCAAAGCTTGGGCAGCAACTTGTTCCACCAAGTGCCTATTACCCTGTGCCACAGGAGGTGGAGAGTGACAGAGGGTGATAGAGTAATCTTGTGTCCCTCTCTGTAACTCCACACCACCAGTGATACATCTTCAATCGTTAAGCAATCTGGTTTAGAATCCTAGTGATTTTGAGATTAAATAAGAACCAAAATAATCTTATTATAATGAAAAATAATTCAACAACATAGGTTTGCCAGCAGATATTGGAGTTCTGAAGGCCTACTTATATGAGTTCAAGAATGCATGGATAAATTGTGTGTTTTCCCAGTGCTGTGGATCTCTGTGAGTGAGAAGAATGAAGTGCAGTGAAGTCCTATGGTTGTATTTGATGATGAAAGAAATGAGCCAAAGGTGCTGAAACTGGGAAGAGGTTGCTATGCATAAGGAGATTCGATTCACATGTCAGTTACAGAGCACTCTAAAGCAGACACTGTCTCTCTGGTCTTGTGTCTTCGGTCCAAAATGTCTACCACAGGCTTATGGTCTGAATCCTTGTTTTCAAGGGGATGATGGTGTTTGGGGAGTCTGTGGATGCTTGAGGAAGGTGGGCTTATCTGAATAGCAGCAGATCTATCTCCATGATTGGGACATTAAAGGTCATCCTCTCCCAAATTCTGCTTCCTGCTGGCTGTTATATGACTAGCTTCCTTCTCATGGTCCCATTGACTTACCACACTAACCTGAAATTTTTAGAAACAATGAGGCCAAACAAAAAACACCAGTTGGGCATTTTTCAGATATTTCGCTCACAGACACTCCTGGTGATTGTTCCTAAAAAAAATGTCTTTTCTTTCCTTCCACCTTACCTCACAGGCTTTGTTTATATCTTGAATTTTTTCACTTTTCCAGTTATTTCACCAAAAGCTTATATTTAACTAGTTATTTTCCATTTTCTTACCTTACAAGAACATAAATGTGGGGCTAGATGGACGGCTCAAGAGTCAGGAGCTTGTGTTGCTCTTGCAGAGAACATGGGTCCAATTCCCAACCTCAGAACCATTTGTACCTCCAGATCCAGCTTCAGCTCCAGGGAATTCAAGGTCCTTTATGTGGACACTGCATACTTACACATAGGCAAAATACTCTGTACAAAAGGTAAAATCTACTAAGTAGATTGTTGTATTTTTAAAATGAATTTCCTTAGAGTAGACAAACAGAATTTGAGAAAATAAATTATAACTACAAAATAAAAATACATTTATCTGCTTATTCTTTGCCTTAAAAAATCAGTCCTGTGTTCTCCTACCATATTAATAAGCTCCATGCCTTTCAAAAGATACCTAAAATTGTCAACATATATGCTGACATTTTGGAAATTATTACCTTGTCTTGTGGCAATATAGTGCATTATGGAAGGGATTCAGGACAGAAGAAGTTAGAGCAGCTCATAGACAAGTGCAAAGAGGGGGAGTTGCAAGGTCCTGTGATCTTCAGGGGCAGGGCTCAACTTTCTTAAAACCTTGTTTGAAGTCAAGTGATAAGGCTCAATGAGAAAGGTATTTGCTGCCAATCCCAAGAACATAAATTCAATTCTAGGGAAGGGAACCCACATGGTAGAAGGAGAGAATAAATTCCCACAAGTTATCCTCTGAATTCTACACATGCTTTGTCATGACAACACATCATATAAATAATAAATAAATAAATATTAAAATTTTTGTGTTAAAACACATTTTTTTACATGTCTTCCACTTATTGCTAATGCCACTGGAGAACTAACCTTTATAATTTTGGTTATGAGCCTAGACTTATTTAAAAGCTGAGCCATCTCTACATCCCAGAACTAGACTTTATATTTTAGTGCTTGGGTGACATTTCAGATCCAAGCTATATAACAACATTTCAAAAATTATTTTATTTAATGTATACTTTTTGGCATGTGCAATGATTTGTCACAGAACTATACATTTCTCATGAGAATTATGACTGAATCAACTGGAACTCCAGTACTTGATGGCTGAGACAAATGGAAGCATTTATTACACTCAGCAAATTTTTTTTCAATATGCTAGTTTTCTGGTATTGGTAATTGTACAGAGTAAGGTTTTTTTCTGCCCACTGCTGGTCTTGTCCTGCCACCGCGCCAGCCCCAAGTAACACACTGAGACTCTGTATTTGATATAATGCTGTTGGCCAGGTACTAGTCTCTTATCGGCTAGCTCTGTCTTAATTATTAACCCATATTTATTAATCTCCACGTGGTCTTATCTTACCAGAGAGAGACCCCCACAGGCATTTTGCCTCTCCGTCTTCCATCTTGACTCCTCCCTACTCCTTCTTCTTTCCTCCTTGTCTCCTAGTTCTGCCTATCTTGCTTTCCTATTGGCCAACAGTGCTTTATTCATTAACCACATTTACAGAGAAACATGTTTACAGAATGACATCTCCCATCATCTCCTCTTTTCTGTCTAAATAAAAAGAAGGGCTTTAACCTTAACATAGCAAAATATATGACACAACAGTTATCAAATAAGAATCACAGTTAACACTATTTAGTCCATTAACATTTAGCAAGATTTAAGAAATATTCCATCATCTATCCTATCTTTGTGTCTAAAGTCTATGTAACTTATATTTAATCCTACCTAAGGAAAACTATAACCATAACCATTTGTGTTCAACTCCATCAAAGACCACAGAAGGATAATATATAAACTCAAGAAATGACAGAGACAACTCACTGCCTGGTAAGTCACCAGAAGTTCTGTAATCTTCCATTTTCAGCCCATAGGCCATAGTGTGTCTAGCAGACTCTTCAGCAAATTAAGAAACTTTAAACATCTTCTTGTATTGGCAGTTTGTCAGTCACTTTTCTCTGTGTCCTGCAGATTCTCTGGTAGACTCTTCCATGAAGCAGGAACTCTGTAGCAATGTCCATCTTGAATCAGCAGTCACTTTTCTGTGGGTCCTGCATGTCCAGTTTATGCAGCATAAAGTCAAACAGTCCAGAAAAGACTTGTCCAAATGGCTAGTTTTGCCATATTGGAAGTAAATTCCATAATGAGTTTCTTCAATGTCTATCTTCCTTTCTGATGCAGGTGGTGTTGCCAGGAGCAGTTATGTCTCACTGTCAAGAAAAACCATAAACTATTTTAAATGCCATATTCTGTAGGTCTTTGAAAGGTTTGAAGAACGCCTATCCATCTCAAATAAATCTCTATATATTTAGAAAACCTAATTCACCTAACTCTAAGTTTTGACTATCATAGGTAATTATCTATAATCTGTACTACATTATACATTACATTTCTAAATGAGCTATACAAACAAAGTACCTAAACGAGGAGAAATATACACATCACAAAATTGACCTTAAATTGTATCAATAAATGAAAATCCATTTCAAAACAAAGTATTCATATCTATACCATAATCCCCTTTTACCTTTAAAAAAGAGATTGGTTGTGGTCATTAACCATTTATAACCAACCCCACTTAAATGAAAACAAACATTTATATACAATATTTGGGAATTTGGGCGTTGTTCTTTCCAAACTACTTTTTGTTGATAGGGGTCGTTGTTATGGGGATCCTAAGGAGACACAGATATCCTGGCTGTAGTCTGTAAGGCTGCTTTGTCCAAGCTTTTTTGAATGTTGGATAACCTGAGACACTGTTTTAGGTGGTCTGGCTTGATCAAACCTCATTAGTCTGGAAGGAATCCACAGCTTTTTATTTTCTTTGGAAACAAAAATTGAAATCCTTTTCCCCAGTAACTTGTCCTTGAATTTAAGTTATTGAGTCAAAGCATTTTTTAAAATACATAAATTGAATTAATCTAGCAGCATTTGTTTTAACAGTTGTTGTTATTTCCTCAGCAGTCAATAGATACAAAGACAATATAACACCATAGAGTAACGAGATTTCTTTTGAGCTTTTTATCTTTACATGGTTTTATTATTACTCTGTTTTTTTTTTTTTTACTTGTATTTTTTTTATTTTTTGAGACAGGATTTCTCTGTGTAACTCTTAACTGTCCTGGAATTTACTCTGCATACCAGGTTTACTTTAAAATTACAAGATATTTGCTTGCCTCTGTCTCGTGAATGCTGGGATTAAAGGCATATGCCACCATACCCAGTTTCTCTTTGGCTTTTTAAAACCATTTTATTCTTTTTTCTCCCAAGCCTACATATATTTTAGAACACACTGTAAACCTTTAGTGTTTTTTCTTAATGTGAATCTGTCTTTACTGTAAATCTTTCTTTTTGGAGCCATGAGTCTTTTATCTGGTAAACAACAACATTGCTAAAATTAAAATCATAGTTGTTTTTGCCATGGTTTAATAAAGATGGCGGCGGCTATTTTACTGCCAGCACTGAGAGCTATGCTCACTGTCTTGGGCTATGCTGCATCCAGCAGCATGTTGCTGGCTTGGAGATATGGTCATTGCCATTGCCAGCTCTCACACACACGAATAAATTGTTAGCAGTGCTTTTTTTGTTTTTTTTAAAGCCCTGCAGTTTTTTGCTGCTTATGCTGAGTCAGGAAGCCTCCCTTAAAGGAGCTGCACACAAATATATGTTTGTCTTTAGTAAAACAGAACCCAACCAAGAAAAAGGTGCTACCAAAAAACCTTAGTTGTCTGCTACCAAAAAAACCTTGCCTGTCTCTGTTCTTTTGTTTCTAAAACCCCCTTTTTAAGCCTTTGTTAAATTTTAAGTGGATGTCAGCTACCAAAAAACCTTGATTGTCTCTGTTATTTTATTTCTAAAAACCCTTTTTTTTTAAGTTTCTGTTAAATTTTTAAGTGGAAGTTCTTATTAGCCACTTGGGCACCATATGTAACGAGTATGGTTTTTCGCCTGCTGCTGGTCTTGTCCCACCACCGTGCCAGCCCCAAGTAACACACTGAGACTCTGTATTTGATATAATGCTGTTGGTACTAGTTTCTTATCGGCTAGCTCTGTCTTAATTATTAACCCATGTTTATTAATCTCCACGTGGTCTTATCTTACCAGAAAGAGAGCCCGCAGGCGTTTTTCCTCTCCGTCTTCCATCTTGACTCCTCCCTACTCCTTCCTCTTTCCTCCTTGTCTCCTAGTTCTGCCTATCTTGCTTTCCTATTGGCCAATAGTGCTTTATTCATTAACCAGTATGAGAAACATATTTACAGAATGACATCTCCCATCAGGTAATTTGCCATCAAGAGGAGTTATAATTCAAATTGTGTGTGTGTGTGTGTGTGTGTGTGTGTGTGTGTGATACAGGTGCATGAAGATACACAAGTGCTCATGTGTACACATAATTGAGTCAGAAGAAAACTTTATATTTCATTAAAAATCTTCCAGTTTTTGCTTGAGAATGGAGTTTTTCATTGCTCTGATTTTTGCCAAGTAGGCAAGGCTAGACGGATAGTAAGCTTCTAGTGTCCACACGTTTCCAACTACCATCTTACCACCACAAGATTACTCAAATGTCTCAATGCCCAGACATTTAGGTGGATTCCTGGGTTAGAACTTGGTTCCCATTATTTGCAGTAAGAACTTCGAAGATGGAGTCATTTACACAACTATAGTTTAATCTTTCCAACTTATACTTAGCTATTATGTTTATAACCTTGAGAAAATAAGAATCAAAGAATTAAAAAGAATATGTTTGTTATAAAGTGGTACACATTTTATGTAATCTGTTGGAATGATGAAAACAGTATAGAATTTGAAATACTAAGAAAAAAGTGGAAAGCCACATGGCACAGTCAGAGCAACAAGGAAACAAGAGCCTAAAATATTATGATCAAGAACCCAGGCATATCCACAGATCACTTATTTCCAAAATTAACAGATAAGGCTGAAAGTGGACTCTCCATCTTTGTCATAATTTCCAAATGGTAATTATATACAGAGGTCTCTTGGAAGTCACACATATAAAAGTATGTATCCATCAAGAATGTTTAACGTTTCTTGCCATGCAGCCATGGCACACTATCAGAAAATGGAAAAAAGAAATTGGAATGAATGCTAGAGGCCAAACCCATGTAAGTATGCTAAGTGTGTGTGTGCATGCACGCACACACACACGCACACACACACACACACACACACACACACACACAGGCAGGAGGGCACAGATGCGTGTACATGTGTATGGGCATTGCTGTGTAGAGCCTATCAAACAACTTTCAGTGTCACTTCATAAGCAAGATCTATAAGGTCTACAGTATTTTGAGAAACTGACCTACAACTCATTATGTAGGCTATGCTAGATGACCAATAAACCTCAGGAATCCACCTATATCTGTCTCCCCCAATTGCTGCAATTGGCAGTGAATGTCATGATACCCAGCTTGTATATATGTGTGCATATATGTACTTTGTTGACATATATTTGAGGCCTGATTGGTATCAAGTGTCTTTTTTTAATCACTCTTTACTTCATTTACTCAGGAAGAAACTCTTGCTGAACATGGAATCCACTAGTTCTGACTAGATCTAGCTATCTGGCTTGTCCCAGAGATCTTTAATTCTGCTCCCCTGGTGCTGGGATTTTAGACAGCCGTATGCACCCCTTTCCTTATATTAATTTTACTTCTTTTTTTTTTTGTTTTCAGTGTGATCTCATGGATAGATCCCAGATCCTCATGTTTACAAGACAAGCACTTTACTGACTGAATCATCTGCCTAGTCTCAAGGTCAATTTCAACTTGTTTTGTGAGTTCATCAGTCAAGGAGGTGGGAAACACAAAGAATATGAATCAAGACAGTGTCTCAAATATTCACAGTGCTGTAACACAGAAAATTACAAAGTAAACCTCACCCCATTAGGAATACAATTATTATCCATGGAGAAGATTCTGTAGCTCTATTTGTCTTTGAACAGTGAAGCTTCAAACTTTGCTCAGAAGATTGGAAAATCTCTGAAAACTAAGATCATCACAAATTGTAAAGGAATAAACACTGCACTCACTACAATAACAAATAAAACACATAGGCAGAGGATCACGTGCATTGGAACTCAGCAATTTAATAAAAGGGGATCAAAGGTTATGGGAAACACGCTGGAGGATATCTAAGTATAAGATGCACACTGGAAAAGGGAATGTAAGGAGAGGCTGGAAAGATTGCTTGGTGGTTAAGAACACTTGCTACATAACCTGGTTCTCTTCCCAGGACAAGTGTTGTGAGTCTCAGAAATGCCAAGTATTCTAGATAAAAAGGGAATGGGCAGCCCGTGGTCAATTGTTCTTTTCATTTTAACCAGTTTTTATTAATGGTCTCCATCTGCTACAAAAAGAAACTTCCTTGATGAGGGATGAGAGCTACACTTCTATGTTGATATAAAGATAGGTTATTTAGAATGCTTTGGGGAATAGTGCTGTTTAGGAAATGGCAATAGTAGGTTCTCCTCTGGAGTCCACGAACTTAGCAGCTATTGGTTATTATCCAGGTTTTCACTAGCAATCATGAATTTTTTTCCTACTAAATGGGCATTATGTCCATTAGTCAGCTGTGGTTACACCAAAATATGTGTCACTATTGCACCCTTGAGTATCTAGTCATTGCTAGGTAGGATTGCTGATAGCTTTTCCTTCCCCCTTGATACCTCACATTGCAACTTTGAATACTGTTGCTAAAGGACTGGCCAGAATAAGAGACTGTGCTAGGAATATAAATATAAATCTCTGTGTCATAATGCTAGCAACAGGAGTAATTTAGAAAGCTATTAATTAACCCCATAGTAGAAACTCAATGGTAAAATATTTTTGATGAAGTCAGTCATACTTTATGGAGTAAAATGTTTTTGAAATATGATATTATTATTAATTAACATTTCTTACTTATTCAATGTTATGAATTAAATAAAATATAAAACATGACAGCAAAGTAGAATAAATAAATTCTATGGTATTCCTTGATGTCCACCTAATTTTTGCCTGTGGGTCTCTGAATCTGTTTCTATCCATTTCTGGGTGAAACCTCTCTAATAACAATAGAGCTATATAGATCTATGATCTTTAGCAAAACATAATTATGGATCATATCATTTTTTTGCCAGTAATGTTTGGTTCCAACCTAGGTTTCTGGGCTGTTCAGCCTTGGGGTTTTGACTTTATAGGCTGTGTCAGGAATGGTTTCCCTTTCATAGTATGGGTCATAACCTGGACAAGTCTTTAGTAGGCCACTCTCATAATTTTTGCACCACCTTTCCCCCCAGATATCTTGTAGGCAGGACAAATTGTAGGTCAGAAGTATTGTGGTTTGGGTTCCTATCCCTCCACTGGAAGTCTTGCCTAGTTACAGGAGATGACTGGTTCAGGCTCTATGTTTCATATTGTAAGGAGTCTTAGCTAGGGTTACCCCATAGATTCAGGGGAGTTTCCATTACACTAGGTTTCTGTCTCATTCTAGAGATGTCCCCTGTTTCTGGTTGTCTTTCACAGTAGTCTCTCTCTTCATCCTCCCCACACTCATTCTTCTCATGTCCACTGGCCCATCCAGACCTCTCCTCCCACCCTCCTGTGATGTCTATTGTGTTCACAGTGAGATTCATACCCCTCCCCACCCCCAAAAATATAAACTTTTCTTATTATTTAGCTTCTTTGAGTCTGTGGATTGTTGCATGGTTATTCTTTACTTTAAGGATTATATTCACCTATAAGTGAGTGCATACCATGTTTATCTTTCTGGGTCTGGGTTACCTCACTTAGAACGATCTTTACTAGCTCCACCGATTTTCTGACATGTTTAATGATTTCATTGTTTTTAACAGATGAGTAAAACTCCATTGTGTAAATGTATCACATTTTCGTCATCCATTCTTTGGTTGATGAAAATCTAAGTTGTTTCTAGTTTCTAATGGCTTGTTTTCTTGATATCTAGTATTTAGAGTTCTTTATATATTTTGGACATAAGCCCTCCATTGGATGTGTAGTTAGTCAAAATCTTTCCCCATTCTGTAGACAGCTGCTTACTTTTATAAAACCTCAGTATTTATTTTCTATGACTAGCTTTACAGACATAAAAATTACCTGTAAAGACATGATTTTAGATAGGTTATCTTAACCACAACATCAATAATGAAAGTATCAGAAACAACCAAGATCTCTCTTTTGCTTTTCTGGTGCTGTGATAAAATAAAATGACAATAGAGGAGGGACTTATTTTAGGCTTATGGTTCCAGAGTGATGAGTCCATCACCATCATTGTAGAGAAATGTGATGGCAATCAAGCATGACAATAGAACATCAGAGACTTATTTCATGAGCTAAACTCCCTGAAAAGGAATGGAAATGCACTGGGAATGACACAGCTTTTAAAACCTCAAATGCCACTCCCATTGACATTGTCCTCCAGAAAAGCCACACTTATACCTACCCAAATAGTGCTAGCAATTGTGGGGCATATATTCAAACATCTAAGTTTATGGGGGAAATTTAAACCATTGAAATATGTAAGTTGTTTTCAAGGTAGGATACTTATATAGAAAATTTATGGTACTGTCCTCATTAATTTTTGTCAACTTGACACAAAGTAGTAGTGTCATCTTGGCAAAGGCAAACTCAATTAAGGAATTGCTTCCATTAGATTTGCCTGTAGGTGTGTCTATGGGTCATTTGCTCTATTAATAGTCAAAGTGTAAGTTTCAGCACAATGTATTTGGCACCATTCCTGGGTTATATATAAAGCTAGCTCAGCAAGTCTTGGGGAACAAGCCAGGAAGCAGCATTCCTGCTTCAGTTCCTGCCTCCTGCCTTGAGCTCCTGCCCTGATTTTTGTGGATGATGAATTGTAGTTTGTAAGTCAAATCAATACATTTCCTTCCTCGAGTTGGTTTTGGCCACTGATTCATCACAACAATAAAGAAGCTCACTGGAACAGGTACTTTAAAGATGTATATGATACAGATATATATGATTAAAACTGTATTACAAAACAGAGTATATAAACATTTTTATTCATATTTTCTTCTTAGTATATTCAATACATTCCTAGGTACATATATAAGAATTACTTAATACTACTTAACAATGGGCTATTTAAAAAAAAATTAGTTTCTGTATTCACTGGAGACAAGTACATCATTAATTTCTCTAGTTACTTGATAAAAAGCAAATGTATATAGAAATGATAGCAATTCTAGTGATTGAATGCCCATTCTTAGTTTTGTATCAACAACTCTCATAGGATAAAATGATTCTGGTCTTCAACTATTCATTATTTCTTTGGAATTTATTTATTCCTATATACAAGATTAAGAAGAAGGGAAGCAGTCAACTTTTGTGCCATTCCTCAAATTATTATTTGCTCATATTCTGAAGCAAAAGTTTTTTAAGGCACTAAATGTTTCAGAGATTTTTTTCATCAGTGATTTTTTTCCCAAACAGGAGAGATGAAAGGAAGAAAGTGTTTTTGAAGGAGTCAATGAAAATAGAGGGTTTCAAAAAGTGCCCCAGGTGGGAGGCATGGTGCCATTAATCTGTCGGAAACCATAATCACAACTTTGAAAACAGGGTGAGTCAGAAGGGGATTGCCTGGAAGCACAAATGATAGGATTCTGCATTTAGCAGCTCTGATTCATCACAGTGAATTAAAGGAACCAGCTGATGTGATGAGGCAGAATTTGCTGCTCCTACACCATCCCACAAGTGGTAGTTGATATGTCTATCTCCAATGCCTGGAAAGTTCTGTTGCTAAATCTTGTTTCCCATATCAACTTACTATCCAAAGAAAATGAAGGAATGAAGTGGTAAAAATCAAGGAAGAAATGGGAAGGGAGGGTAAGGAGAGGAAATGGGATCTTCAATTGGTGCAGATGTTTTGTAGATCTTAGCAAATAATCACTGCGGCTTTAAGTAGGAAACAGGAGAGGCAGTGATGTACACAGGAAGAACAATAGTGATGCTAAACAGTAAGATGGTAGGATTTGCATGCTGCTGTGACAAAAACCTGTCAACCGCTCATGGGTTTGAAGACACAGTCCTTCATGGTGAGAAAGACATGGTGGCAGTAGCATGAGGTGGCTGATCACATCTGTAGTCAGAAAGCAGAACAAGAGGAATGTTGTTCCTAGGTTCACTCTGTCTTTTCATGAAGTTTTAGAAGCCAATTCTTGGGATGCTGCTATTGACATTTGGGTGGATCTTCCCACCAAATTAATCTAATCAAGAAAGTCCCTTACAAGCATATTTAGTTTTGTCTCCAAGGTGACATTCAATATAAATCATCACACATTTAACTGTAATGTAACCCAAACACCCACATGCCTATTGTTTGTTCCTGGCTCTCATTCTGAACTCTTTATATTTTCCCTATTGTTCCATGTTTCTTTGTCTCAGTACTATATAGTTATAACTCCTGCAACTATATGTGATATAAGAACCAGTGAATGGTTCTTAAAGCTCTTGTCTTAACATCAATTGTCCACTTTGAACATGGAAGCCACTGCCTTTTTATTATTTACTTTTATTTTATGTGTATGAGTAATTTGCCTGCAAATATGTATGTGCACAAAGTTTGTGTCTGGTGACTGCCAAATTCAGAAGATGGCATGGGATCCTCTAGAACTGGAGTTATTGATGTTTAGGTACTTGTGAATATAGATTTATGATTTATAAGTTTTCTTTATATAAGGTTAAAGTGACCACTAGCAACTTTCTGTCTTAAAGTCATATGTATATGTGTATGTAAAATATTCTAATTGCTAATCAAAAATATTCTAATGATCAGAGTTCCTACTATATTGTAGAACAAATTTTGCTTTGTAAAAATATTTTTCTTGTATTTCATTAATTAAATATTAAATAGGACAGCTCAATAACATTTAAATTGATTTATTATTTGTGTGTGTGTGTGTGTGTGCGTGAGTCTGTGCGCGCACATGTGTTTATGGGTAGGTTCATGTGAGTGCAATGTTCATAGAGGCTGGAAGAACATCAGATTATCAGATTTCCCTGGAGCTGATCTTCAAGGAAGCATGTACTACCCAACATAAGTGCTAGTAACTGAACTCCAGTCTTCTGGAATAGCAGGAAGAAGTCTTAGCTGATGGTTTATTTCTAGCCATTTTAATTACATTTTTCAAAAACATATGATTGTATGTGTATGTACAATGTGTGTGTGGGGTTGTGCACCTGGATGTAATTTTGGCTCACAGTTGGAAAACACTGTTGATTATGGCTGTGAAGGTATGAACATGGGGCTTTGAAGCAGCTGTTCACATCACATGCATAGTCAGGAAGCAGAAGCAATAAATGTTGGGGCTCAGTTTGCTTTTTTTTTTTTTATCTAATAGAGATACCCATTCCATAATGCTACTCACAATTTCTGTGGGTCTTGCTAATACATTTAATTTTATTTAGACTCTCTCATGAATGCATACAGATATTTATATCCTAGGTGATTCTAGATAATGTTACATTGACAATATTAACCACCACCTTGCCTTCTTAATTTGAGTCTTTCAAATAATATATTATTATATTATGTGTAATTGGGAATATGACGTAGACTTTAAGTAAACGGATGTGCCAGAATCGAGGAGTTGGTTGCACAAAAGAGAAATGTATTTTGCATTATTGACAGATTGACATAGGAGTGTAATAATGGATTTTTGCATTTATAATTCCTATTAACCAAAAATATTCCTAAAGTAAATCATACTAACCCTCCTTTGATTTATAATTCAAATGTGTTTTTTCTACAGGCTATGCATAAATTGACATTATATCAAAGTGTATCTGGGATTGCAATTAGATAGATCTGCATGGAAAATTAGTGAATTATGCAGATATAAATAATAACATTTTAGTCTGAATCAAATTATGAAACCAGTGTTACATCAATTAGCCATAATATTTACCAATATCTGACACACAACAGTCATGTTTTATGGGATGATATTGTGGAAAGAATAGGTTATGAAAATAAATAAATGGTTATTTAATCAACACCAAAAATAAATAAGGAAAACAAGGAAGAAAAAGAAAGCAAATAACTTTAGATATTATCTAAGAAACATCATGGGGGACTGTAATACTGTGAGAAATGATGTACCTTTTTGCATAAAATATACTCAGGTAAGGAGGATATCAAGTAAATGAGAGAACAACCTACTTTATTTGTGGAATAAATCCTAAATGGTGCTGGAGAGATGTCTCAGCAGCTAGGAGCACTTGTTGCTCCTGTAGATGATCCTGGCTCAGTTCCCAGAACCCACTTGATAGCCCTCAAACACCTGTAACTACAGACACAGGGAACCCTATATCATTTTCTGTCATCTGTGATATTGCTCACACATGGTACACAGATAGACACCACACACACACACACACACACACACACACACACACACACACACACAGAGCTGGAGAGATGGCTCAGTAGATAAGTGTACAACCATTTCCCAGTACTGGAGAAAAACAGGCAGGAATATTATCCTCTGAGCTCACTGATCAAGCCAAGTCAATGAACTTCAGTTCCATTAAAAGATCCTGTCTCAAAAATGAGGTAGAGAAGTGATTTGGAAGACAGCTGAGATTGACCTCTGGCTTCTCACACAAACACATGTACACATGTACCCATGGCACACATGTGCACACATGAAAAAGTTAATCCCACTGTATAGGAACTCAGATGATGACCTTAAGAAGTCAGCTCGGGCACCTTATATCATTTCTCTAGAGGTCATAATATATTTAGTGACTAGATGTATTTTGTGTTCTCAGTTCCCTATGCTAGGTGCTATACATACAAGCTAAATAAAATTTTTATTCATCTTCAATACCATATCAACCTCTGTAGGTAAAATGCAGTACCAAGGAAAAATGCCAGAAAGTCCTTTGATATTTTTTAAAATAGCATGACTTGCTTTTCTCACTTAAAAATAAACTGAATATCTTAATAGAAGTTTAGAGGCATCAACAGCATGAAGTATTTACATATGGAAGAATAATTTTTGAGAAAAACAAAAGGTGCTCCCTTTTCGATGTTGTACAAGTACTTATGTGTCAGTTACTTTTCTTCTCTCTGTGACAAAATGCCTGATGGAAGTATCTTAAAGTGTGGAAATTATTCATATGCCCTAGAGTTCCAGAGTCAGTCTATCTTGGCGGGGAGGGCATGTTAAGCAGAGCAGTTCACCACGGGGAATTAAGGAAATGGAGAGAGAATTACAGGCTTTCATTTGAGGTCTACTTCAGTCCATACGGGTATCTAACTGGTGGCTTAGTGCTGCCCAACTCAAGGATTCAAGGAACACCTTTTTCTTTAGTTAATCCTGTCTGGACACACTGTCTTGTATATACCTGAAAGTATGTCTCAGGAACAGTGGGTCTCACCCACATCTAATCAACTTGATAATCTAAGTGATCATGATCTCTAAGCATTTAGATTGGATCATGTAGTCGTATTCTACAATTATATGTAATGGGTCTATATTTATGCTCACATATCTCTGATGGGCTACAAATTAAACACTATCTAGTTTAGACACAGCCACACTCTCTAGATTCTTTGACTTTCTCTTTCCTTGAAAGCAAATTTTTTTCACATTAATCCTGTAGATCACTGTAATACTTTAAGCATTACAAAATGACATTATGTGTTTAAAATTTTCTACAATTATAGCTATCAAATGTATCAGTGGATAAAGGTGCTTGCTACCAAGCCTGATGACCCAAGGTTGATCTCTAAGACAAACATGGAAGTAAAAAACTGAAGAACTGACTCTAATAAATTGCTCTCTGATCTCTGAGTGTATAACACCACACACACACACACACACACACACACACACACACACACACACACATATATATATATACTCAATAAACAAATGAGAACATGTAGTTGCAGTTTTTTATCAGAACCAACAGCTCCCCAATAATTACACAGAAATTTTATTTCTGACTAGCTCTTATTACTTGAATTAATACATATTTTCTAATTTATGTTCTTCTATGCACTAGTTACCTTGTCTCCATCTGCATCTCCTAATCTCTACCATCTTCTTCTAGCATTTTCTCTGCCCTCCAAATCTTGCCTAGGTATTGGCCATTCAGCTTTTTATTAAACCAATCAGAGTGACATATCTTCACAGTAGACAAAAAGATTATTCCACAACATTTCCCTACTTTTGTCTAAATGAAAAGAAGAGGTTTTAACCAAAACATAGTAAAACTATGTACAATAAGAACAATGATCAGGTATTGTCTAAACTGGAAGGAAAGGTATCAAATTTAACAAATGGAACTAAACACAATAAGAACAATTATCAAGTAAGAATTATATTTAAAATGCTCAGTTCATTTGTACTTGGTATGTAAAAATTTTGAGACTAGCAGTTTTGGGCTTAAAAGTAGATTCAATAATTTTTATTCAAATTAGAAATAAGCTTGTTTTATGTATCAATCCCAGTTCCCACACCCTCCTGTCCTCCTCTGTTCTCCTCACCAACCCCCATCCCCCATCCCATCTCCTTCCTGTACCCCAGGGAGGGTAAGGCCTTCTATGGGAGTCTTCAAAGTTTGTGGAATCATTTGGAGCAGGGCTCAGGACCTCCCCCATGTGTGTAGGCTAAGGGAGTATCCCTCTATATGGAATGGGCTCCTAAAGTCCATTTATACACTAGGGATAAATACTGATCCACTACCAGGTGCCTCATAGACTCCCTAGTCCTCCCAACAAACACCACATTCTGGGAATCTGGGTTGGTCCTATGCTGGTTTCCCAGCTATCAGACTGGAGTTGATGAGCTCCTTAATGTTCAGGACAGCTGTTTCTGTGGGTTTCTCCAGTCTTGTCTTGACGCCTTTGCTCATCACTCCTTCCTCCTCTCTACAACTGGATTTCAAGAGTGTGGCTCAATGTTTTAACTGTGGGTGTCTGCTTATGCTTCCAATAGCTACTATATGAAGGATGTCATATAAGGGAGTCATCAATTTCATTATCAGGGAAGGGCATGTAAGGTAGCCACTCCACTATTGCTTAGATTGTTAGTTGTGGTCATCCTTGTAGATCACTTGGCATTTCCCTAGTACCAGATTTATCTTAAAACCTATAATGGCTCCCTCTATTATAGTATCTCTTTTCTTGCTGTCCTCTAATCTTTCCCTAACTCATTCCTCCTGCTCAGTCATGACCACCTCTCCCCTCCTCTTCTTTCTAACACCATCTCCCCTCCCCATGATCGCAATTTGCTCAGGACATCTTGTTCTTTTCCCCTTCCCTAGGGGACCATAAATGTCTCTCTTATGGTCCTCATTGTCTTCTAGCTTTTCTGGCAGTGTGAATTTAGGCCGGTAATCCTTTGTTCTGTGTTTAAAATCCATATATGAGTGAGTACATACTGTGTTTGTCTTTTTGTTACTGGATTACCTCACTTAGGATGATTTCTCCAAGTTCCATCCATTTGCTAGTGAATTTCATGAGTCAATTGTCTTTTTCTTTTTTTTTCTGCTGAGTAGTATTCAATTGTGTAAATGTACCACATTTTCTCTATCCATTCTTCAGTTGAGGGACATTTAGTTTGCTTCCAGGCTCTGGCTATTACAAAAAATGCTGCTATGAACATAGCTGAACAGATATCCTTGTTGCATGAATCTTTTGGGTATATGCCTAAGAGTGGAATTGTCAGGTCCTGTGGTAGACTGATTCCCAATTTCTTGAGGAACAGCCGTGCTTATTTCAAAAGTGGATGTACAAGTTTGCACTCCCACTAACAGTGGAGGAGTATACACCTTTCTCCACATCTTCTTCAGCATAAACTGCCTTTGGTGATTTTATTTTAGCCATTCTGATGGGAGCAAGATGTTATCTCAGAGTTGTTTTGATTTGCATTTTCTTGATGTCTAAGGATGTTGTATACTTTCTAAAGTGTCTCTCAGCAAGTTTAGATTCCTTTATTGAGAATTCTCTATTTATTTCTGTACCCAACTTTTTAATTGGATTATTTGGTGTTTTGGTAACTACCTTCTTGAGTTCTTTATATATTTTCAAAATCAGCCCTCAGATGTGGGGTTGGTGAATATCTTTTCCCATTCTTTGGGCTGCATTTTGTCTTGTTGACTGTGTCCTTTGCCTTACAGAAGGTTTTCAATTTCAGGAGGTCCCATTTATTAATTGTTGATCTCAGTGTCTGTGCTACTGATGTTATGTTCAGGAAGTGTTTTCCTGTTCCAATTCATTCAAGGGTACCTAAGATAGTAGAAAACATATCTGAACAGATACATTGGCAAAGAAGTTTACAGATGGCAGAAAAGCCCATGCCAGGATTATTCTCATGTAGAAAACAAATACACATAAAGGGACCATTGCTATAGCAATGCAGATTAAAAGCAAATGATTTGGGAGTGCATAATCACATCATAGAATAGATTACTCTCCACTTAGCACAGTTTTGTAAAAAGAAAAAAATAGTAGAAAAATGTAACAATCCTTAATCATGTGCACTTGATGATATATCATTAAATTACCTATAGCAATAAAGGACAGAGTGAAATGAGAAACAGGAAAGTATATAATTACATTTGAAGCCTTTAAAGCACCCATTTTAGTTACTGATATAGAAAAGAAGCAAAATATTAAGTGTGGGAGACTTACAATTATCATCTTTGACATAATTAATACTTTTAGAAAATGTAGGCAAAACTCACAACACATATTCTTTGTAAATGCATGTTTAACATAACCAAAGTATCCCACATCATGGCCTCCAATGCAAATTTAAAGCTTCCAAAAGCTTCAAACCATTCAAGAATTTCTTTTGACTATATTGTAATTAAGGTAAAAGTCAACCATTAAGACTTATTTAGAACAGCCATAAATTTGTGAAAATTAGCAAGCAATATAAATTGTGAACCTAAAATGTTATGGAGATGTATAGTAGAATTTGCAGATTAAGCTGTAGGAGTTAGTTAATGAACTAGAGTGATGACTCAGTGGTTAAGAGCACTCACTGATTTTACAGAGAGCATGGGTTCAGTTCCCAGGCCTCACATGCTGACTCAACCTCATCCTCTTCTGACCTACACACACACACACACACACACACACACACACACACACACACACACACACACACATGCCAACACATAAGAAAGAAAGGGAGGAAGGAAAAAAAGAAATCCCCCCAAAAAGAGAGAGAGAGAGAACCTTGGAAAAAGGAGGGAAATGCTCCCTTTAATCGCCAGACAGCAAATGTTTGAAGTTTGCAAGCCAGCCTTTCTCTACCTTACAGTATAGTTAGTACAAATCAGGCTTTGAAAAATTACAGAGGTATTAGGGAATATATAGAAGTTGGCTTATCTGACTAAAGTGTCCTTCATGGTTGTTCAAAAAGGCAAGCGATAGTTCTTAGCAATCAAGATATTTTCTGAAGAACCAGTGAAAATTACAGCACTTTTTGCCATTTTATCCTGTAAAACAGGAAGCTATTTGTGATAGAAAAATTGAACTGTTCTTTAGATACTTTGTGTGTGTGTGTGTGTGTGTGTGTGCATGTGTGTGACACAAAAGGACAGAAGGTAGCTCCGTGGTGGGGAGAACTTGATGATTTTGTGCCAACAAGCTCTGTTCTCAGCATTCACACAGAGGCTCACAACCATCCATAACTGGTTCTAGCTATCTAATGCTCTCTGCTGGCCTCCATAAGCACTACATGTGACACATACAAAGATTCAGACAAGCAATCATTCATGTAAAATAAAAATAAGTAAATCTTTTGTAAAGCCATGAGGTAATGTTGCATATCTTCACATTGTATGTGTATATTATACATGGATAGACAATTTAATTTATGCAGTTCAATTTTTTTTAGCCACAGTAGCACTAAATATGTAAACATTCATTAGAAGAGAAACATCAACTGGATTATTTTCAAATACTGTATATTAAAAATAATTCTCTATATTTAGCAACATCTGCCTTTGTGTGAGATAAAGAGTCAGTACTGTCTGGTCAGTCCTTAAAGAACACAAGCATAGTAAATAAAAGCCACAGCACTGGAAGGGGATTTGGAAATGTGATTGCTTCCCGGGGACAAAAGAGCAAGGCATGGATTCAATAAATACAGCCCCAATCAACAGTATTTACACTGATTAATCCTCTTCAGCTGTCTGTTATTTCTCCCAACTGTCTACTGTAATTTTCAGTGACTAACATCAAAATCAACCTTGGGAATAGATTGAGCAGAGAAGCTGTTCTCAACAGTGATTGAGAATGAGAATCAGAATGAGTAGAACAGCCAGCCAGTCTGGAATATATAGATCACTGCATCTATGTAATCTGCTATTTGCAGTGAAGAAATTCCACTTTATTGAGTGGAGAACTTTAGCCTGTAAGTTTCTGTTACTAAACCACCAACTTTTCTAATGGTTCAATAGCCCCGGGAAACTGAAACACATTGACCTTGGGTCTCTATCACCCAGAAAGCTCTATCTACATTTAAGAGATTTATTCTTAAATACTTTATTTTTAATTATGTGTGTGAGTGTGTTTGTGTGGTGTGTGTGTGGGGGGGGGCATACATGTGCACACTAGTGAAGATGCCCCTGGAGGCCAGATAAGGTACTGAAGCCTCTGAGGTTGGAATTACAGATGTCTGTGAGCCATAGGATCCATGCAGGGAACTGACACTGACATTGCTCTCTCTACAAGGGCAATACATGCACTTAACTGCTGAGTCATTTCTCTAGGCCCGAAATGCAAGAAAAATTTAATGAGATTTCAAATCACTATGAAGTTATTTTTTAAAAAATATGTCTAATACCTTAATATTCTTCTGAATAGACACATTATCTTGATATTCCATAATTGCTTTCTGAGTCATAAAATGTCAATCATATTCAATACATTAGCTATCAACTGTAGACAACATGCTATTTTTTAAATAATGGTAATTTCTCTTAAGTATGTTTTGATAAAATCATGTTATTTCAAAAGCGTATGTCACAACCAGTAACATTTTCTGCATTGCTGGTTCAGAATCAGTCCCTAAGAGACTAATTATCATTTTATCTTTGCAAAACTGAGTTACAAATCTCTCATATCTGGCCTGAGAAGATGGTGCAATTTATAGATGGCCTGAGAAGATGGTACAATTTGTAGAGTGCTTGCCTTGCAAACATGAAGATAAAAGTTCAAGTCTAGAAACCAGATATTAAACAAAGAAACAATAACAATAACAACAACAACAATAACAAAAACAGTTATCATGGTGTAGACATTTAATCCAGCACTGAAAGGCAAAGGCAGGCAGATCTTACAGGCTGGTTACCCAGCCATCCAGGTGGGTTCTAGGTCAGTGGGGGACTTTGATGCAAAAAGCAAGGCAGACAATGCTGAGTGCTGAGAAAAAGCACTTTGTCTCTGTCTGTCTGTCTGTGTGTCTCTCTCATACACACACACATGTACATGCCTTCTGCCATACAAACATACATGAAACACATGCATTAAAGTAAAATCAAAGATAGAGAGGGAAAGAGAAAGAATATAAAGTTGTGTGGGTGAGAATCTGGAAGGAGTTGGGGGAGGAGAAATATGAGCAACATATTTTTATGAAAAAATATAAATTAAAAATTTAAAAATACTAAAAATCACTCTTATTTTACTCAAATAATTTTAAAGCATTGATAAATTTTAATAGAATCTGAAATATAAATATAAATCATATATAACTTCAGGCTATAGCATATTAAATAGCTATGTGACATAAGTACATATTAAAACCAAGAAAGATGTCTTCTACTTGAAAACACATGTAGGAAGTGCCTTTCTCCAAGGATGCTAACTTTTTGGATGAAAGCTAAGTGTCTAAGGAAAGGAGAACTTCTTTATCTCATGGGGCTGATATTGGTGGCATCAGGCCAGACCCAGCAAGGACAGGTGAAAGAGGGGACAATTCTGGTGTCTTGTTCTTAATTTTAAAGATTTATTTTTATAATGTTTTCTCAGCTGATACAATAGGCTCACAGGTTGAAGGGTTTATGTGGGATATATTGCTTATGATTTATTAAAGCTTGCCTGAAGAAAGCAAAGTCAGCCACAAGCCGTAGAAGGCTGGCACACACTTTTAATGCCAGCAGCCAGAAGCTAGAAGGTGGTGGTACACACCTTTGTTCCTAGGACTTAAGATTAAGAGGTAGACAGACCTCTGTGAGTCCAAGACCACCCAGATCTACACAGGGTTAAATCAGTCTAAAAGAGAACTCACACCTTTAATCCCATGACTCATGAGAGGTATTTAAGACTGGAACAGGTTCAGTATCAGGCATTCATTCTCCAGTCACATTGAGGATAGGAAGACATTCAGTCACAGGATTTTACAGCCATGCTGAGAAGAGACAGCAGGATCAACCCATTCAGCCTGAGCTAGTGGTAAGAGCTAGTGACCTACTATTTTGCTTTTCTAATCTGAAGCTTGAAGTTTGAACCTCAATATCAATTTCTGGGTCTTAATTTTTGTGCTACAGGTTTAACATTGTAACAACTCCTGGGCTGTCCTATCACCATGCCCAGTTTCACTCAGACCCCCAAACTTTCACATTCATCTTTCTGCAAAGTGGCAAAGTGCATCTACTCACTCTCACATCATCTAAATCTCATCAACTCCAAAGTATAACTGTGGTATCTAAACCACTGGAACCAGGTGCTGATGAGTCATTTTCTGGTGGGAATAAGAATACACTACTACTGATTGTGAAACAAGTTCATTCATAATGGTAAATATCCTTTGATAGAGCCTTTGAATGTTAGGTCCTGCCTGGCAGAAGGTTATTAGAGGTGGACCTCCAAAGGCTGCACCACCCTTGGTTCTTTCGTGGCCCCTCATCTTCTTTCTCTGTCAGCATAGTAACAGTCTCCACTACATGGCCCATTGCCCTAAGCAGCAAGTGCTCTTGTCTGATGAGCCATTTTCCCAGGAAGTATCATGTTGCAGGATATTTGATCACACTGTGATACCCTGAGATAGTATTAATAAAGTTAACCTTGAATCGTGGGGTGGAGACAGCAACTAGTCAACAAAATTTAGCCATAGAGAATACAGAGGACTGGATAGAGAGGCACAAGAAGGAATAAAGAGAGAGGGGAGATTCATGAGCTCTTTTGCTTCCCTTTTGGTCTAGGATATGTGGAGAGAAGTTCAACTGATCACTCCTTCACAGCTTCTTTGATATATAAGGTTTCTCACCCCAAAATCTAGCTCCCGAGTCTTTATTCATATTAGAACAACAAAGATAATACAAAAATATTAGGCTAGAGACTCTTTTTAAGCTCTTCTGCTTTGGTTTAAATGGGGCATTTTTGTCATGTATGTAAGGTAAAGCCACTAATATTTCCATAATTATTAGTAGGATTCCTACGAAGTTTGTAAGAACACTCATCACATACATAGCACACAGAGCATACAACGCTCTGTAAATACGGTTTTTACACATTTTACTTGAGATTATAAAAAAAAATGATCTTGAAACAATAATGAAGATGGTTCTTTTGCCTCTTTTCTGCCAAGAATTTATTTCACCCCTTTCTCTGATTGCACAGAGCATTTCACAGAATGAGCCATCTGGCAATCCCTGTGAAAGTCTCACTGGAACATTGGTAGAAAAGAGGAATGTGGCCAATTCTCAGGGAACACAAAGCAAAGATGTCCAAAGAGCCTGGACAGATTTCCCTATCGGTGAAGAATCTCTCTATGGATGACAGGTGCAATGCTGTTGCTTGAATATAGTTTGACTGTCCAAGTACACCTGGCTTTCAACTCATGACATTGCTTTACTAGTTAAAATGTAAAAACCACCATTATTTGAGAGACTATGCATTGATCTGCAAGTAGAAAATATTGGTATTTACATATGAATAAGGAGATTTGAAGCAAGCCCTTTGCTTGAAATCAAAATTAGGATGACTAATCTTATCATTGTAATGCAGGCTTTAAAAATGCACATAACTTGAGGCTAGAGATAGCTCAGCAGTTAAAAGCTTTTATTGTTCTTGCAAAGGGTCCAGGGTAAGTTTTCAGCATACACACTGTAGGTAAAAACTCCCTGTAACTTCTGGTCCAGGGAATCTGACTGCTTTTCTGATCTCTGTGGCCATCTGCACACAGATGGTACACATACACACACTCTCACACACAGAGAATAAAAATAAAAATGATATACATAACTTCAGACCATTATATTGATAACTCTGAAATGACGGCTTATATCAAAAAGGAAGATAACTACAATTTAGGAGGATTCCTATGGGAAAAAAAATTAGTATGTGCCTTTTTTCAGATCAAAAGCAGAGTAAATTTTATACTAAACTTCTGCTCCTGACATGCCCTGGTAATAAACAGATGAAAATAATCCTTTTTTGCCTCTTCTTGGAAAAAGTAAATGTTGGGCTAACTTGTAGTAACTGTGTGTCATATATGTTTCATTGTGTCATATATGTTTCCCAATTCTTATCTAGGGATTTCTTGCATTTTTGGTCAGTAAATATTTGCTCACATATGCTGAGGAAAGGATCTGATGGCGCTAAGGATATAGAAACAACTAAACCCATGCCAATCCTGGAAAATAGAGAAATCAGCATGCAAGAGGGGAAACAAGCTGTGTGTAGATACTAAGATTTTCTACCTCTGGAGAAAAATAATAGATTTAAAGTGTAATGATGTTCTGTAGTTCTAACTAGACATTTATTCACTGAGAAAAGGGTAGTATCAAACATTCATGAAAAGGATGAAAAACTCACAAGATTCACCAGGCCTCCATTTGTTGTTCTACAAGTGGTAAACAATGCTGAGGAGAGATGGTTGTTCAGTGGAACTGCCTACACATAGCACAGGAGAAGTAGCCAATATTCATTGGTTATTGACCACACTATAGTGGGGCTTTTGGTTATGAAGGTGTTTCAGTCACCCTTAATTACTTATTCTTGAAAGTACTACTTCACTTAAATTCTTATTTTTTTAAAAAAAACACAATAACTTCTCTGGTTCCCTAATACAGATTCAGGTGGAAATCTTTTCTTGGTTTGTCATGGCCATCTATCTCTCTCTGTGGCAAGTAGAAATAATTGCCTCAGGGAAATGCATGCATCAGTAACACAAATGCAAAAGAAAATTCTTTTAAATATATAAAAGAAATTTATCTGCATTCAAACACAGATGTCAAATATATACATAGTAAAGAATTTAATCAGCATTTACAGTACCGTGTTTCAAAATGTTTGATAAATGTTATTTCTTTTTCAAAACTGAATTTCTTGTTTGATGCTCAGCACAGCTTGGCAGATTGAACCTCATAAGAGTATGAATTTTGCCAATATCCTCACATAATTGGCTTTTTTCGCCTATTTAATGGTGCACCTGTGCCATGAATGTCTGTGTGTACAGTGACTGACTTCAGAAATGTATTTTCTCATAGAACAAAAAATTAATATCTTCAAAAATCACTGCTGGCCTCACTGGTCACTAAGAATTCATTTACGTTTGTTTATGGGGCATCTTGTTCTATCTGGACCGCAAAAAAGAGTTTAGATAGATGCAGGAATATTTTGTCTATCCTGTCCCTTATGTCTTATGTCCTGTCCTTTAGTCAAGGGACTTCCAAAGCTCTTGGGTGTTCTTAGCAGAACTGTTTGTAACTTATACTTGAATTCCTTTAGAAAAGCTGGGTTGTCTCTCCAGCTCACCATTTGTTTTCACTTGAGTGACAGATATAGCCGTTGAACTAAATGCTGATGATTCCAACTTAAACTCACAGTACAATAGTAGGAGCCATGTCGTAAGTATACAATGAGGCATATTAAATTTTCTGAGCTAGTGAAGCTGTTCTCAACTCTATCACATAATGCTCCCTTAGCCCAAATATAACACATAGTATGTATATACTTCCCTAAATATGTAATTTAAGAAAATCAGTATCATGAACAAACTTCAGTGTAGTTTTTCAGAGAAGAGAAGGAAATAATTTACAGAGGGATTATATTTTCAATTTGCAAATGCTGGAGAAATTTGAACAAGAATTTACCATGGCCATCACATAGAAAATACTGCTATAAATGTAACAACTATAAATGCATTCTTAAAAATGCACATTTTCTCAACTAGTACACATGGCATCAGTATCCACTAAGATTTGTCTAAAGTAAAGATGCCAAAGAAGGAGAAGATAGATAAAGATGGGTCAAAGGGAGAGTAAATGAAATCAAAATACCTCCTATACACATATGAAAATGTCAGTCTGAAAACTTTTATTTCTTAAAGTTAACTAGAGGGGTCAAAATTAAAGAATAAATTGGACATTGTGGCTCATGCCTGTAATATCAAATCTTTACAGGCTGAATCAGGTGAGTCCTCACAAGTAAGTGGTCATCCTAGGTCATGGATGGAGTACTGCAACAATAATAGGCTACAGATCAATATTCTTTCCTAAAATGATAGATGAGTTGGAGGTGTAGCTTGGTAGAGAGCATGTCTGGCATCCACACCACCATATAAAACTGTGCATGATGGCACATGTCTGTAATTCTAGCCATGTCTGTAATTCTAGCACTTGGGAGGTGGAGACAGGTGATTCAGAAACTCAAGGGCAGCCTTTGCTACAAAGTGAGTTTGAGGCCAGCCTGGGAAACATGAGAATTTGTTTCAGAAAATTCAATTAAAGATTTTTCGATAGGGTGAATACATCTCAATAGATGTTTTGAGTGAATGAATTAGATTATTTTCTCATTGCAATCAGTGTTCACATTCTTGCTGACTTTATAGTGTGTCTCTCCATGCACAAAGACTATCTCTGTAAATGTTAAGCAGAGTAATTCCTAAGCTCTGATCATTTTAAAGAGAAGTTTCGCCTTCTTGACATTCCCAAATAGAGTAAGACTTAGTGTGACAGCTGCATGTAGATGTCATATTTTACTACAGGGAGTCCCAGACTGGCCAGCTTCCACCAAATGTTAGTTTCAGTCTGTAATCATCAGCACAGCCTGAAATGCCCCAGACATTAGCAAAATGCCTCCTTAGTCAAAGGAGAAATGCAAATTCAAACTACTTTGAGAGACCACCTTACCCACTCTGACCCCAAATAATAGACAGGAACTTCACTGCTTGTGGGAGTACAAATTAATAAAGCAACTATGAACATTGGTTTGGAGATCCCTCAACAAATTAAAAGTAGGATTGTCATAGGACCCAGCTATTCCATTCCTGGGCTTATACCCAGTGAACTTGAAACCTATTGCTGCCCTATTCACTATAGCATGGAAATAGAACCTTCCTAGTTGTTCATCAACAGGTCAGTGATTAATGAAAACCTGCTACAAATATAAAGTGGAAAATTATGTAGCTGTAACGAAAAAATGAAATTACAAATTTCCAGGAAAATGGGTGTGGTTAGGTTAATATTAAGCAAATACTCACAATCTCAGGAAGAAGAGTATATACAATGTATGTGTGGGTGTAGTGTAATGTTCAGAAAGAACAAGAAAGGTTAATACAACAGACAAATGTTTATGAGAAAGTTTAAGCAGATAGTATCCATAGTGTAAATACTTGGAATGCACTCTCAAGGTAAAATACACTTTTAATGAAAAATAAGTTCTTACATGAGGCTGTGTCAACACATGACTCTGTGAGGGACTTCTACCTTACCCCTCACCGGGAGATCTGATATTTATGTTTCCATTGCATATTTTTGTAGAAATCATTCTTTTGCATTGCTAGACTTTGTACATTTTGTTCTTCAAACAGAAATCTCTGCTATACAAATTATAAGAATATATAAAAATCTCTATTATGTGATTTTGAAAACTCTGAAAATTCCAAAGAACACTGATATAGTATCTTTGAATTTCAAAAATAATATTTAAGTAATTTGAAAATATGGAGAAACTTCTCATTTAAGATGGTGTTTGGAATGATGCAATTTCTTGAAATGTTAAAATCATCAAAAATTAATTTGTTCTTTGCTAGAGAGGTAGCCTGTTTAATTTACTCACATTTTACTGCTTTGATTTAAAATAGTGGCTGTGCCTCTGGGTCTATGTACTAATTCAATATTTAATCAAAATGCATAAACATAAGCAAGTGATTAACTGACACACATGGACTGCATATGAGTCATTTTGAAGTCTGTCTCACATACATAATTATACTTTTTCATTTCTGTTGCTGTAGTTACAAAAATAAAAGTGCAGAAAACTGCACAGTTAAAACAAGCATGATTTTTTTTTAAAAAAAAATTACATTTAGTCTTTATTCTCTAACACTTAACTAATGGCACAAGGCTTTTGATTTGAGAGTTAATTGTGAAATTTATATTTTATAAATATGGTACAAACATTCTTGTAATATTTGTTTCACACATATATGTTGATTTATAAAGGCTTGTTTGACTTTTGTGTGTCTATGTATGGGTTTGTGGATGTGAGTTCAGTACCCATGTGGACAAGACAGTGCTATTGAGTCACCAAAAACTTCTTTTGCAGAGTTGTGAGACTCTGATTTAGGGTGATGGGAAATGAACCGAGTTCCTCACAAGTGTAGCAAGTCCTGATAACCACTGACTCACCTCTCCAGCTATTATTATGAAAATATTAAACTTAAAAATAATACTAGAATGATACTTAACACAAAATATAGTTGTGGAACTACATCAAGGTAAGAGGAAAACAAAACTTCTAAGAGCCATTATTTGACTAGTTGTTGAACGTAAGGCTAATAGTATTTTTTTTAATTACCTGGAGGTTGAATGTGTGGTAAAAGTAGTAATTTGTTTGAGGGAGAATGTAGAGACAGAAATAAACTAAAATGTCAATGTGTCAAGCTCCCACAAGAGCTAGTCCTAAAGCAATTTTCCGGTATTGGGAGTTGATCTCAGGCCCTTACACTTACTAGGGAAGGGTGTTGCAATTGAGCTGCACCCTAAATACATCTGTTACTTATGTTTTCCCTCATGTATACAATGGAAATTTATTCAGCCATTGTGAAAAATGAAATCATGACATCTTCAGAATATTTTTTTTAGCAGTTTTGACTGTGGTTGGTTTCATTCCATAGATAAGGAACACATGAACATGGAGGGCATCAAGTATCTATTTACAATAAACTTATTTTATTCATTCCAAAAAAAAAAAAAAACAGATGGAACACACCAGTAAATGGATAAATTACAAACCTCACAAACATCCTCATAGAATAACCCACATGCCATGGGCACCCTATGGAATAGGACAAACACCTCCTGCTTTCTTGGTCCTTACTAAGTTATCCAGGCTGTCCCATAACTCAGTCTGAATCCCAGAAATGAATAAAATATGTGATCTGTCAATTTAGCCTCTTGAGTGGCTGGAATTACAACCTGCACCACCCTGTTGTATTTCTGACAGGAAACACTGGAAGGGGAAAGGGGAAGCTAGAAATACAGGAATTATTCTTTCTATGATATAGTGATGTACTTTCTTAAGTTCAATAATTTACAGGCTACATGTTTCAGAAAAGTTGACTAGAAATACTGTAAGAGCACGAGAAAGTAAATGTGCCCCCCCGTGCAATGATCCTACGGATCCTTAGCATGATTCTTTGTTCAGTTACATGAGAGCAGAACCTCCTCACAACCTACCCTGTGCCTCCCTAACTGGCAAGTGGGAGAAAGCAAGGCAAAGAAATTCAATCAGAAAGATTCTGGCTAACCTAATTTTCAGGATTGCCTGCTCACCTGAGAAAGGAAGCTCAATTAAGAGATTGCCCACATCAGACTGACTAATGGATATGTCTGTTGGGAATAGTATGGACTGATAATTGATGTTGGAGGGCACTGACTGCTTAGGTAGCACTATCACTGGGCAGGTGGTTCTTGGCTGTGAATGAAAGGTAGTTAAGCATCAACCTTTGAGAGAGCCAGTAAGCAATATGCTTCCTGGTTTTGCGCTACTTAGTGGCTTGGTTAGTGATAATGCTGTATGGAATAGCAATCAGGCCTGCCTGCTTTAGCTCTTGCACTGACTTCCTTCAGTGGTGGATTATGACTTAGAAGTGCAAGCCAAATAAACTCTAGCCTCCCTTAAGTACCTTTGTCAAAATGGCATTAAATAAGAAAGCAGAACCTTAGATTCCTGGAGAGTAACATGTGTAGGCATGCTATGACTATGTGTGTTCTATGACTACATGTGATTTTCATACAGTAACCTTGAATGCTTGACAATTTTTAAATTCTTTTTTGAGACAGTCTTCTCCTCCCCCTTCTCTTCTTCATCATCATCTGTCTCTATCTCTCACCTTGTCATAAAAGGGTTGTAATAACTAATGTGTATGTTACTGTATAGGTTCTATGGACCTGATCTCAAGTCCTCATGCACACACAGCAAGCACTTTCCACACAGAAGCATCTCCCTAGTTCCCCAAAGAAATAATTTCTAAAACATAAAACAATCATTGAAGGAATAGAATTAAAAAAAACAAATTCAAGGAATACACATACGTAATGTATTCTCAAAGGCAAAAATAATTCAGTATGAAAAGGGGCTAATTAAGAAAAGAGAGGTGAATGGTTGATGTCATAGGGAAACAGTCTCAGAATTTCTACTGTTCTGGAAATGAAAAGTAAGATAAAATCCTATCTCAAACGTTTATGATTCATGAAAATTTAAAGGTTTGATAATATCTAATTTCATTGAGAATATAGACAAGAACTTCAACCTGAGTTTATGTGATTGATCTGTGAACTGAGGCAGAATAGAAGAGAGGATACATAACAATGAACTACCCATAAATACAGTAACTCAAGAAACAGACTTGTGAAAAAGAAAAAAATAGGTTTAATTTCAAAATCTGTATTTGCAATTTGTATCATATTTTAAAATGTATTTTTCATCCTTTGTCATACATTAACCTTATTATTTTTACTGGGATTTTAAATAATTGGATATTTTTCTGACATTTTTCTCTTTGTTTTTTTCCTTTTGTTCTGTTGTGTCCTTTTTGATTTTTGTTGCTGAATGACAGTTTCACACATGAATATAATCAATTTCTTACTACCCACAAGCCTCATCTTCCTCGCTCTCCTGATTGTACCCAAAAGTTCTCCTCTGTTGTGTCTTCTGTTGGTGTCTGATTCACAGACTTTAGTTAGGGTTTTCTGGCCTAGTCATGGGGAGGTTGTTGAATGGAGAAAGGGCAACTGAATAGTGTCTACACCATTGATGAGAATAACACTTCCTCTCCTAACAATCGTTAATAGGTCATAGTCTCCCATGGTAGGAAAATGATGATGACTCCACTATTTTGCAGATCTTGTGGCCAACTGTTTGCAGTGAATCATGAGTACAGTAGCCATGTCATATCCAGAAGATGCCTGCTTGCTGACATTTTGATTTTTAATTAAAGCTCTGTCAGATACAGGAATGTTCATTAAAATTTCCCACCAATCTTTCATTTAGGTTCAAAGGAACTTATTTTCTCCCTCTTGTGAGTCAGCTTCTGGAGATAACCAAGCCAAAAGGAGAAGGAACTTTTCCTAAAGTTGAGTTAAAAGTGTACTTCCATGAAATAACTTTTTTGAAGAGATTGACTAGTTTCCCTGTTTCTTCCATGGGATTTAGATGTCCTGAAAGTCTGCGACATAGATGTCTTGCCAATACTATCTCAAATGTCCAGCTGTGACAATTTTTATGAGTGACCACAATATCTAAATTTTACAGAAAACTGCAGTCTTCTCTCCAATACATACATTCCAAGTTATTGGATGTCTGTTTTTATAGCCCTGGCACATGACCACACAGCAGAGCATCATCTGTGAATATGACAAGGTGCTTTGCAATACAGAACCATAGTTAATAGCCACCTATACTCACTGCATTTGCATATTTTAAATGTGGCTAGTGCATCTGAAGAATTCACTTGTTTTATTTTGCTTTGATAAATTAAACATTTATCCCAGTGTGGTATGTATACTGTATTACATAAGTCTGCTTTTCCTTAAAGTTCAAAAGCTCTTAAAATCTCTTCCAATGTGATAAAGTAGTCCACTTCTTCACAATTTAGAATACTTCAGTAGAGAAGCCTCAGCATAAGGGATTCTCTAGATTAGTGAGATTAAGGCACACACTAAATGTGGGCAGAACCATCCATGAACTGCAACCCTGAATTAAATAGAAAGGAATAAAAGCAAACTGGCACTAGTAATCATGTCCTTATGCTTCACAGCTTTGGAAAAATTGTGATCATGTAGCCTCCTGTCCATGCCAATATGACTTCCCTGCCATGATGGACTTGGAAATGTGAACCAAAATAAACCATTCCATCTGTAAGTTGATCTGGTTAGTTATTTTGTCACAGCAGTAAGAGAAGCTAACAACGCATCAGAACATCTTGTTAGACATTTTTGATTGCCATAACATCCTTTCTCCATGTCCCCCTAAAACCTGTTTTCTCTCTAGTTTTAACAGCAATATTTTGTAGCTCAAGGAAGTTCTCATTTGACTTCCTCTTTCTTAGAAACAGAATTGTCAGATATTATCTGTGAAAATCAAGCTAAAATATTTTGTCTATCAAATAAAAATAAGCATTTTCATGTGTAAGTTCTTAAAATAGGGGAACAGTTGGATTTCTGTCCCTGTGTAGGTCCTTAGGTTGCATGAATTCTTTCTTCTTTCAGGTACCTCTAGCCTCAGATACAAATACTTCATCTCAAACTTTCATGTCAAAGGTCAGAAGAGAAACTGAGGTCAAAATTATATCAGCAATGAACACCGGATTTTCTGATGTATTTCTAATTTTCTTTGCAGGTAGACAATAGAGTAGAAAATTACAAAAAAATCAACTAGTTATTGTCTTTGAATGGATAATTGTAGACCAGTAGTTTTAGAGTTGATCATGCAAGAGAATATGGAATGAAACAATAACAAAAACTGTAGCACCACTAAAAAATTAAAATGTCAGGATGAAAGCTCACTGAGAGGAAATTGGAACACAATAGAATAGTTACTATTCATGAGGTACTATTGTGATGTTCATTTTCACAATGAATAACTTGACTCTTTTCTTTCAAATAGAAGTTTCTGCATGTTTACAATATACAGAACATTAATCATGTCCGTGTGCCTTATTCCTTACTGTTACAAATAGTGTTAACTTTTGCTCATAGTGGTGAGACTCTGCTGATGTTCCCAAGGTCACACAACCATATGAATCACAAAGGAATGTGATTGGAGAGTTTGGCAAATGCACTTGTGCATGCCACACACACAAGCACACACACACAAATTTAAATGCACAGCTTCACACACATTAACAAAAGGTTTTTTTTTTTTGTTTCATTTTGTTTTGTTTTTTTTGGCAGTGCTGCACTTCATCTTGATTGTCAATTTGAGGAGATTTAGAATCACCATAAAGACAATCCTTTGGAACTATCCCTGAGGTAGTTTTCTATAGTGAAAAGACAACTTTAAATGTATGTCATTACAATGCATGGATGAGATTTCTGAATTGAAGAAAAAGGAGAAATCATGTAGAGTACCTCCAGTCTCCTTTCTCCTCCTCTCCCCTCCTGTCCTTTCCTATACTCTCCTATACTCTGTTCTCCTTCCCCCTCTCTATGCTTCCTGACTATTGATGAAATGTTATAATTGCCTCAAGTTCCTACCAGAATGGATTCATTTACTGTCCTAATGGACTAAAAAAAAAAAAAAAAAAAAAAAAAAAAAAACAAGAAGCCCTCAAACTGCCATCCAAGATGGCACATGAGCACATAAACAGAGAAATCATTGATTCATCTAATTTAAGACTATATTTTGTAAATCAATGCAATGGGTCAAAGTAAGACTAGAAGTAGCCCAGGTTTACCACACTTAGTGATTTAATAACTTACATTAGAAGTGACTGCAGTGTATACATCAATCAGAGGAAATCATTCTGAAGTGGAGGAGAGACCAAAGAGCCTTCCCGGATGTTTAGAAATGTAGTGTCTGGACCTGGAGTTGAAGAAAAACTTGTGGAGTAACTGAGATGCAAATTTACTTGTAAGCAACAGGAAGGAATATATAGAATTGAGACTTTTTCTGCAGAGTAGTATTCCATTGTAAAGATGTGCCACATCTTCTTTATCCATTCTTCACTTGAGAGGCATCTAGGTTGCTTCCAGGTTCTTGCTATTACAAATAGTGCTGTTATGAACAAAGTTGAGCACATGTCTTTGTTGCATGGATGTGGATTATTTGGGTACATGCCTAAGAGGGGGATTGCTGGGTCCTGTTGTAAACTAATTCCCATTTTCCTGAGGAACCACCATACTGATCTCCAAAATTGCTATACGAGTTTGCACTCTGACCAGCAGTGGAGGAGTGTTCCCCTTTCTCAACATTCTCTCCAGCATGAGTTGTCATTGGTGTTTCTAATTTTAGCCATTCTGGCAGGAGTAAGATGGTATCTCAGTTCCCTCACTATACTGTCCTCCCCTGTTCACATCACTAACCCCCATCTCTTCCCCTTTCTGTTCCCAAGGAGGGTGAATCCTCCCATGGGGAGACTTCAAAGTCTGTCATGTCATTTGGAACAGGGCCCAGGCCCTCCCCCATATGTCTAAGCTATGAGAATATCCATCTATGTGGCATAGGACAGCTTGGTTGTGGCACACAAATAGACAAGAAGACCAATGGAATAGAATTGAAAACCCTGATATTAACCCACACACCTACAAATACCTAAATTTTGACAAGGAAGCTAAAAATATACAGTGGAAAAAGAAAGCATCTTCAACAAATCATGTTGGCATAACTGGATGCTGACCTGTAGAAGACTGCAAATAGATCCATACCTATTTGGATCCATACCTATGTTGGATCAAAGGCCTCAACATAAATCCAGCCACACTTCTTAGAGGAGAAAGTGAGAGGTACCCTTGGACAAATTGGTACAGGAGAAATCTTCCTGAGCATAATACCAGTAGCACAGACACTGAGATCAACAATTAATAAATTGGACCTCCTGAAATTGAAAACCTTCTGTGAGGCAAAGGACACAGTCAAGAAGACAAAATGGCAGCCCACAGAATGAGAAAAGATACTCACAAACTCTACATTTGACAGAGAGCTGATTTCTAAAATATACAAAGAAATCAAGAAGCTAGTTACAAAAACATCAAATAATCAAATTAAAAAGTGGGGGTACAGAACTAAATAGAGAGTTCTCAATAGAGGAACATAAAACATCTGAAAGACACTTAATAAAATGCTCAACATTCTTAGCCATCAGGGAAATGCAAATAAAAACAACTCTGAGATACCATCTTACTCCTGTCAGAATGGATAAAATAAAAAACACCAAAGACAGTTTATGCTGGAGATGATGTGGAGAAAAGGGTACACCCCTACACTGATGGTGGGAGTGCAAACTCATACAGCCACTTTGGAAATCAGTATAATGGTTCCTTATGAAAATGGTAATTAGTCTAATTCAAGATCCAGTAATTCCACTCCAGCATATACCCAAAAGTTCCACATTTATGCAAGGACATTTGTTCAACTTTGTTAATAACAGCATTACTTGTAAGAGCCAGAATCTGGAAGCAACATAAATGCCCCTCAACTGAAGAATGGATGGAGAAAATGTGGTACTTTATACAATGGAGTGCTACTTAGCAGAAAAAAAATGGCATCTTGATATTCACAGGCAAATATATGGAACCGAAGAAACCATCCTGAGTGAGGTAGCCTAGTCAAAAAATGACAAAGTATGTACTCACTCATATATGGCTTTTAGACATAGAACAAAGGATTGCTAGGCTACAATCCACATTTCCAGAAAAGCTAGGAAACAAGGAGGACTCTAAGAGGAAAGAAACAATATCTCCCAAACAAATTGGTAGCTTAGAGAGAGGGGAAAGGCAGTTAGGAGAAAGAGAAGATGAGAAGAGGAGGGGAATGGAGGGCATGAGGGAGCAGGCAAATTGAGTCAGGAAAAAAAAATAGAGGAGAACAAGAAAAGAGATACTATAATAGAGGGAGCCATTATGGTTTAAAGAGAAATCTGGCACTAGGGAAATATCCAGAGATCTACAAGGATGACCACAACTAACAATCTAACCAATAGTGGAGAGGCTACCTTAAATACCTTTCCCTAATAATGAGATTGATAACTACCTAATATGTCATTTTAGAGCCTTCATCTAGTAGCTGATGGAAGCAGAAGCAGACAGCCACAGTAAACACTGAGCCAAACTCCTAGAATCCAGTTGTAGACAGGGAGTAGTGTTGAACAAAGAAGGTCAAGACCAGGCTGGAGGAAACCCACAGCTGACCTTGTTCAGTTGACCTGAACAAGGGGGAGTTCATGGACCCAAGTGTTTTAGGAGGAGTGTGCAGTCTATGAGGCTTTTGGTAGTGGATCAGAATTTATCCCTAGTATACAAATGGACTTCAGGAGCCTATTCCACATAGAAAGATACTCTTGCAGCCTAGACATATTTGGGGAGGGCCTAAACCCTGTTCCAAATGATATGACCCTCCATGGGTAGCAGAAAGGGAATGGGATGGGGGTTGGGAGGAGGATATGAGGGGAGGGTGAAGGAACTGGGATTGGTATGTAAAACAACCTTGTTGCAAATTTAAATACAACATATTATCAAAGAGAAAAAATGATGGTGGAGAAATAGGAAACTGTAGAATGTTTATCCCTAAATGGAACATCTACCACATTCTCACATTCCAAGACTTATATAGAATTGTGCAAGAGTCATAGGAAAGAATTGCAAAGCTAGGGCAACTCAGTGTTTTCTAGGCACAATGGGATAGCTATACATAATGAATTCACTGAAGTTGTGATAGAATGCACAAGATATGTATAAGCCCAAGCCAGACCAAATTCCAGCATGGATATGGGAGTTTAACACTAAGTTTAACACATATCTCTGAAGGTATTGGCAATTGTAAAGCTGCAGATAGAGGGGGAATCAGTTTTGTCAAAGACTGTAGCCCCTTGTACATTCATCATGATACACATGATACACAGAATACACATAAAGACTATTTAGTCAACATAAATTAGTTTTGATGATGAAAACAAATTACACTACATTGGAGAAGAAGGGGATAAGTTTGGGAGAGCTGGGGAAGAGGGGGTTAATAGGATCTAAACACATGAAATTCTCTAAGAACTAATAAAAATTGAACTGATCATTATGCTATATGCTTATCATATGACATCATATGCATTATATATAATATTTCTATCTTCATGCTTAAGAAAAGAATAAAAATTTGTACAAGTATATAATTTGCAAAACATGCCAGTGTGGAGGCATACAACTGTAATCCTAACACTTGGGGAAAAATGCAAGAGGACAGACATAAATTCAAGGCCAGAATGGGATACATTTTGAGGTCTAGGCCAGCAGAGACTACAAGCTAAATTCTGAGCTACATAATAATCCATGAATTCACACATACATATATACATACACACACACACATCAAGGAAAATAGATAAGTTATTAAAGTCAGTAAATGGAAGAAATTACTAGACATTCATTCATACGTGTGTGTGTGTGTGTGTGTGTGTGTGTGTGTGTGTGTGTGTGTAATTAGATATTTTAACTCTCTGATGGATAAGTTTGCTGATGCAGTCTGTATGAGTCTAGGTTGACTTCTAACTCTCTAAGGACCACATCTCATCTCATGTGCAATGACAGGACATCTGAATCAGAAAAGACTCCTGATCATTTCCTTGATTGCAACCATCTGTTCCACAAGTCATTCATCTCTCTCAGGACTCAAAATGTTAGCATCAGATTCCTAGGGTGCCCTATTTCTTTTTCTCCCCTTAAGGGAAATTACTTTTTCTTGATTGCCTGTTGCTTTTGTCAGATCTCTTGGGCTTCTTCTGAAATCAGTCTGGTCCATGAGGAGTTCAAAGGGAAGCAATTATGGAGCTGATTGTTAGAGCCATAAGTGTCTGTCTACATTTCAGGGTCCATGAGTAACTGTGTTCTGGGTTCCCTTAATAGTTTCCTTTCTCTTTAAGTCCATTAACTTCCAACATAGTGGCAACTTTGTATGGAAAACTCAGCTTATGCCCCACCATATCAAATGCAAAGTACCAACAGTTATGTATAGTAGGAATATGGTCAGTACCCAATACCAGACAAGATATTTCACATATTCTGTAAGGAGTAGTTTTCCTCCTGGCACTGGTCTGTCCTGCCACCATGCCAGCCCCAATTAACACACAGAGACTCTGTATTAGATATAATTCTGTTGGCCAGGTACTAGTTTTTTATTGGCTATCTCTGTCTTAAGTATTATCCCATTTCTGTTCATCTATGTATTTCCACGTGGTCTTATCTTACCGGAGAGAGAGGCTGCCAGCATTCTGCTCTCTCCATCTTGACTCCTCCTTCCTACCTCCTCTTTCCTCCTTATCTCCTAGTCCCTCCACTCTTGCTTTCCTATTGGCCAACAGTGCTTTATTAATTAACCAGTATGTGAAACATATTTACAGAATGACATCTCCCATCAATACTCTGATGGCTAAACTTATGTTAACTTTGATGGCTTCAAGAGAGACTAGGAATATGATAGCATAGGCCTTTGGGGTGCCTCTGATGCTATGAACAGAGAGGATTAATCACAAGAGAGTTATGATTTAATTGGAAGATAAAGTCCGGAGATAGGTCTAGAGGTAGAATAGAGGCCTCTTGGGAGGTGATTTTAGATGTTAACTGCTTTTTCTCTTTTAATTTTAAAAAACTGATTATGGGAATATTTAGTAACACCCCTCTTTCCAACATTTTATTCTTTTGGACAGTTTCTCTAGAAGTATAAAAGAACAAAACTCCAAAATAACTATATAATCAATGTACATAATTGTGCTGTTGGCATGGCATTGACATACAATGGGTTGGGAGAGACTTATGCTACCTGGGGCTTTGGCTTTAGTTGAATGGCATCATTTGGTTGATTCTCTCTTTTTTCTCCGCCCTCTCTCTTTCTGTCTCTCTCTCCCCCCCTCTCTCTCGCGCGTGCATGTGTGTGTGTGTGTGTGTGTGTGTGTGTGTGTGTGTGTGTGTGTATGTGTGTACCAGTTGGTGTGTCTATTTGTGTGATTGCACATTATACATGCATTTTTAGGCCAGAAGTCAACTCTCCATCAATCTCATTGGACATAGAGTTCACCAATCCAATTTGACTGACTGGCCAGCAGACCCCCCCCGAAAGATTCTCTTCTCTTGGTTTTGGGAACCATATCAACACAACTGGCTTTTTATGTCAGTGTAGAGGCTGAACTCAGATCCTCATGCTTGGGTGGATCATTTAGAGAATTTATTTCTTAAAAAAAAATTCTTTGTGTGTGGTGGAGGGGATTATGCATACTATGGTATATTTACAAAAGATTGATGAAAACGTTTTGGAGTAAATTATTTCTTTTCAACTTTATATAAATTTTGAGCACCAAATTCAGGTCATAAGACCTACATAACTGCCCCTGCTCCTTTGTCCTGCCCCATTGAGAGCACCCTTGGAGCTCTGATACACCCCACCCATCCCCACCATGAGCCTGCCCCTCCTATCCTGTGCTCTACCTTGCCCACTGTCCCACCACTCTGGTTGAGCACTGGGACAGAGGGTGGAGCCAACAGTCCACACTATTTCGGGGACTTCTCAGGGACTTCCCAGAACAACTCTGAACAAGGAGACCTGCCTATCCACGCGGGACCACCTGTAATTTCCACCTGCTTGGTCTCTGACCCCCACTTCCAGTCCTCTGCTGGAGTCCCGGGCAACTCCCAGAGATCACACTATCTCTGCTGGTCCACGCTGAGTTCCCACCAGCAAGATCCTTGACCCCCAAAGCAGGGCCTCTGCTAAAGAAAGAGGTCTCAGGCAGAAAGTGCCAGTTCCCACTGAGATCCAACTACCAGTGCAGAAACATCCCAAGTACTAGCCCAGCATTTGTCTTCTTCCTCCAGCCATTGGCTAGACCCATTGACTAGAGTTCACACTACTTCGGGGGACATCTCAGAGAGAATATGAACACAGGAGACCTGCCTATCAATGAGGGACCACCTGTAATTCCCACCTGCTTGGCCTCTGACCCACACCTCCAGTCCTCTGCTGGAGTCCTGGGCACCTCCCAGAGGCCCACCTATCTCAGCAGGACCACTCTGAGTTTCTGCAGGAATCTTCTATTGGATTCTTATCCATGACCCCATCCCCTGGTCCCTGTCTACTGAAAGACCTCCTATAAAGCTTGGACCACCCAGAGCCACAGATATTGAACCTCTGACCCACATAAGCCCACCGGGGAAATACCATAGAGACAGAGGGAGACCCCACCAACACCTACTGGAAGAAGCTATGGGAAGATGGCAATACAAGAAAACACCTAACAACAGAAAGACAAGCATGACACCACCAGAATCTAAGGATTCTACACCAACAAGAACAGAACAGAACAACAAAGCAGAGGAAGCAGAAGGGAACACTTAAAAATTACCATCATAAAAATGATAGAGGCCCTCAAAGAAGATGTGAGAAAATCCCTTAAAGAAATGAAAAAAAAAAAAACAAACAAACAAAAAAGTGGAAGAAATGAACAAATTCCTTAATGAATGTAAGGAAAGTACAGAAAGCCAAGAAAAAACAATTAAGCAGGCGAAGGAAATGGTTCAAGACATGAAAACTGAAATAGAGAAAATAAAGGCAACACAAACTGAAGGAATGCTGGAAATAGAAAAACTGGGCAAAAAAAATTGGGAACTACAGATGAAAGCATTACCAACAGAATTCAAGAGATGGAAGAGAGAATCTCAATTGCAGAAGATAAACTAGAAGAAATAGATTCATTGACCAAAGAAAATCATAAATCCAACAAATCCTTAACACAAAATATCCAGGAAATGTGGGACACCGTGAAAAGGCCAAACCTAAGAATAATAGGCATAGAGGAAGGTGAGGAAGCCCAGCTCAAAGTGCCGAAAACATATTCAACAAAATCATCGAGGAAAACTTTCCCAATCTGAAGAAGGACATGCCCATGAAAGTACAAGAAGCAAACTAAACACCAAATAGGCTGGGCCAAAGAAAAAAGACCCCTTGACATATAATAATCAAAACACCTAGCATACACAATAAAGAAAGAATATTAAGAGTAGTGAAGGAAAAAGGACAGGTAACATATAAAGGCAGACCTATCCAAATTACACCTGACTTCTCCATGGAAACCCTCAAGGCCAGAAGGTCCTGGATAGATGTTCTACAAGTATTAAGAGAACACGGATGCCAGCCCAGGCTACTAGATGCAGCAAAAATCTCAATCACTATAGATGGAGAAAACAAGATATTTAATGACAAAACCAGATTTTCCCAATACGTATCTACAAAATCCAGCCCTACAGGAGGTATTGAAAGGAAAACTCCAACCCAAGGAAGGTAACTAAGCCCACAAAAATGTAGGCAACAGATAATCTAACTACACCAGAAACCAAGGGTAAAGCAGAACAAATATATTCACAATACCACTGCCAACAACAAACCTAAATCGAACAAGCCTCAACAATCAATGGTCATTACTCACCCTCAACATTAATGGGCTTAACTCACCTATAAAAAGACACAGGCTAACAGAATGGATACGAAGACAATCCATCCTTCTGCTGCATACAAGAAACATATTTAAGCTTCAAAGATAGACATTACCTCAGGGTAAAGTGTTGTGAAAATATTTTCCAATCGAATGGAACCAAGAAGCAAGCAGGCATGGCTATCATAATATCTAAATAGTTAGACTTCAGAACAAAATTAATCAAAAGAGATGAAGATGGTCATTTTGTATTCATCACATGAGAAATCCATCAACACAAAGTCTCATTTCTGAACATCTATGCCCCTAATACAAAGGAACCCACATTCCTAAAAGAAACACTACTAAAACTCAAAGCTCACACACTTACAGTGGGAGACTTCAATACACCACTCTCAATGCTAGACAGGACCACAGATCAGAAACTCAATAAAGAAAAAAAAGAACTAAGAGAAGTTATGTCTCAACTGGGGTTAACAGACATCTATAGAACATTCCATCCAAACACAAAAGAATATAGCTTCTTCTCTTCTCCACATGAAACATCCTCTAAAATCGACCACATACTAGGTAACATAACACAACTCAACAGATACTAGAGAATAGGAATAGTCCCCATATACCTTATCAGACCCCCATGCTTTCAAATAGGAATTCAACAACAACACAAATCTGTATTCCACAAAAATTGAAAATTCAAAGGAAATGAACAAATTTCTGGATAACTATCACCAAAATTAAATCAAGAACAGGCAAACAACTTAAATAGACCTATAACCCACAATGAAATAGAAGCAGTCATCAAATGCCTTCCTACCCAAAAAAAGTCCAGGGCCAGATGGATTCAGTGCAGAATTCTACCAGACATTCAAGGAAGAACTATTACCATTACTCCTCAAACTGTTCCACAAGACAGAAACAGAAGGTTCATTGTCAAACTCTTTTTATGAGGCCACAATAACCTTGGTACCCAAGCCTCACAAAGACACAACTAAGAAAGAAAACTACAGACCAATATCCCCGATGAACATCGATGCAAAATACTCAATGAAATACTGGAAAACCGAATTCAAGAATACATCAGAGAAATTATCCACCATGAACAAGTAGGCTTCATCCCTCGAATGCAAGGATGGTTTAACATACAAAAATCTATCACTGTGATCCACCATATAAACAAACTAAAAAAGAAAAACTATATGATTATCTCCCTAGAGGCTGAAAAGGCCTTCAACAAAATTCAACACCCTTTCATGATAAAGGTCTTGGAGAGATCAGGGATGACAGGAACATACCTAAACATAGTAAGAGCAATATACACCAAAACAACTACCAACATCAAACTGAATGGAGAGAAACTTAAGCCAATTCCTCTAAAATCAGGAACAAGACAAGGCTGCCCTCTCTCTCCATATCTCTTCAATATCATACTGGAAGTTTTAGCTAAAGCTATAAGACATCAAAAGCAGATCAAGGGGATCCAAATTGGAAAGGAAGAAGTCAAAATGTCTCTATTTGCAAATGATAGGATAATTTACATACGCGACCCAATAAACTCTACCAGGGAATTCCTACAGCTGATAAACACCTTCAGCAAACTAGCAGGATACAAGATATACTCAAAAAAAATCAGTAGCCCTACTTATTTCAGACGACAAAGAGACAGAGAAAGAAATCAGAGAAACATCACCCTTTACAATAGCCATGAGCAACATAAAGTATCTGGTGTAACACTTATCAAACAAGTAAAAGACCTATATAAATAGAACTTTGTGGCTCTAAAGAAAGAAATTAAAGAAGATACCAGAAAATGGAAAGATCTCCCATGTTCTTGGATAGGTAGGGTAAACATAGTAAAATGGCAGTCTTGCCAAAAGCAATCTACAGATTCAATGCAATCCCCATTAAAATCCCACCACAATTCTTCACTGACCTTGAAAGGAAAATACTCAACTATATATGGAAAAACAAAAGACCCAGGATAGGCAAAACAACCCTATACAATAAAAGAACTTCAGGAGGCATCACCATTCCTGACTTTAAGATCTACTACAGAGCTATACTTCTGAAAACAGCCTGGTATTGGCACAAAAATAGACAGGTAGACCAATGGAATCAAATTGAAAATCCTGATATTAACCCACACACCTATGAACACCTGATTTTCTACAAAACAGCTAAAATTATACAATGGGGCAAGGACAGCATCTTCAACAAATGGTGCTGGCACAATTGAGTGAGGGTGTGTAGAAAACTGCAGCTAGACCCATGTCTGTCACCATGCACAAAACTCAAGTCCAAATGGATCAAAGACCTCAACATCAATCCAGCCACATTGAACCTCTTAGAAGAGAAAGTAGGAGGTACCCTTGAACAAATTGGTATAGGAGACAGCTTCCTGAACATAACTCCAGAGGCACAGACACTGAGAGCAACAATTAATAACTGGGAGCTCTTCAAACTGAGAACCTTCTGTAAGGCAAAGAACACAGTGGACAAGACCAAATGGCTGCCCACAGACTGGGAAAAGATTTCCACCAATCCTATATCTGACAAAGGGCTGATCTCCAAAATATACAAAGAACTCAAGAAACTAGTCAACAAAACACCAAATAACCCTATTAAAAAACTGGGGTACAGAACTGAAGAAAGAATTCTCAGTAGAGGAAATCAAAAGGGCTGAAAGACATTTAAGAAAGTGCTAAACATCCTCAGCAATCAGGGAAATACAACTCAAAACATATTTGAGATACCATCTTACTCCTGCCAGAATGGCTAAAATTAGAAACACCAATGATGACTCATGCTGGAGAGAATGTTGAGAAAGGGGAACACTCCTCCACTGCTGGTGGGAGTGCAAACTTGTGTAGCAATTTTGGAGATCAGTATGGCGGTTCTCAGGAAAATGGGAATTAGTTTACCACAGAACCTGGCAATCCCCTTCTTAGGCATATACCCAAGTGATACACATCTGTGCAACAAAGACATTTGTTTAACTATGTTCATAGCAGCACTATTTGTAATAGCAAGAACCTGGAAGCAACCTAGATGCCCCTCAACTGACGAATGGATAAGGAAGATGTGGCACATCTACACAATGAAATACTTCTCTGCAGAGAAAAAAAAATGAGATAAACCCATCACAAAAAAAGAGGAACATAGTATGTTCTCATTCATATATGGATTTTAGACCTAGAGCAAAGGATCACCAGTCTATAATTCACACCACCAGATGAACTAGGATACAAGGTATATTCTAAGAGATTCATATAAAATCCCTCACAGAACCGGGAAGGGACAAATCCCCCAGAGCACAGGCAAAGTGGGGGGACGTAGCAAATGGGGGAGATATAAGAGAAGATGAGGGTGAAGAAAGGAAAACACGTGCGATTAGGAAGATTGAGCCTGGTTAGAAATAGAAGACAGGAGTGGGGGGGGGGAGAGAACATAAAAGAGGGAGCCAATATTGGTTTGAAGATAAAATTGCACACAAAGAAAGGTCTAGAGAACTACAGGACAGCTGCCAACTAACAATTTGAGCATCTGTGGAAAGGCTATCATAAATGCTCTTCCCAGATAGTGAGATCAACAACTAACTTATCCATGGAGCCCTCATCTAATACTTGTTGGAAACAGGAGCAAACACCCATACCTAAACACTGAGTCGAAGTAGAACCCAGATGCAGATGGAGAGGACAAGACCAGGCTGCAGAAACACATACAGACAGCTTACCTGAACAAGGAGGAGCTAAAGGGCCCCCAGACTGATAGCTGGGAAGCCAGCATGGGACTGACTCAGGCCCCCCTGAATATGGGTCTCAGTCAGAAGGACTGAGCAGTCTAAGGGACCTCAGACGGTGGAGCCAGGATGTATCCCTGGTGCACAAAATGACCTTGCAAACACATCCCCCATGGAGGGATAACTGCCTTAACCTAGAGACAGGAGAGAAGCCCTAGTCCCTAATTCACATGACCTATCAGATCTACATGACTCCAACTGGATGGCATTCCCCTACATATGAAATTGGGGTGGAGGGATGGGAGGGGAGGGTGGTTAGGGTGCTTGAGAGAGGGCAGTGAGGGTAAAATGAAGGGAGGGAGGGAGAGGGAACTGGGATTGACATGTAAAATAATAATTTTTTTTTTTAAAAAAATGCATTGACTCCAAAATTTAAGTTGAAGGACAAGTTACTGGGGAAAATGATTTCTATTTTTGTTTCCACAGAAAATGAAAAAGATGTGGTTTGATCAAGCCAAACTGCCTGAAACAGAGTACTAGGTGATCCTACATTCAAAACAGCTGGACAAAACAGCCTTGCAGACTATAGCCAGGATTTCTACATCTTCTTAGATTCCCCCCATGACAGCTCCCCTTACCAGCAGGAAGTAGTTTGGAAAGAACGATGCCAAAATTCCCAAATATTGTCTATAAATGTTTGTTTTCATTTAAATGGACTTGGTTATAAAAATAAATAAATAAATAACCCATATACTTTATATAGTATTGAACTTTTATGAATAAATGACACATGAGAAACAAAATAAAAAAAAAGAAAGAATGAAAGAAAAAAGACCTACATAACCATCGGATTTTTACAGTGATTCATATCCTTGGACATTGGCTTATTTATTTCAAACAACATGAGTTCTGCCATCAGGAAGACACAAGTTAGAAAGTACATTGGTGACCCTGCTCAGGTTTTAATTCTAAAGAAGTTTTCTTGGGTGTTCCATAGATAATAACTTGGGGATGGTTTCAGTTTTGGGTACACCACTAAATGGTTATCATTATCTATAAAATGTTGTTGTGTTTTTCTTACTCTTACTCTTTTGGGGGCCCACCACCAAGCTCCTAAATAAATTACATGGAGTCTTATACTTATTTTTGAATGTCCAGCTTTAGCTTGGCTTATTTCTAGCCAGCTTTTCTTAAATTATCCCATATTTTACCTCTGAGATTTTACCTTTCTCTATTTCTGTATACCTTTCTTTGCTTTTTCTCCATGGCTTGCTGTTTAGCAGGGTCACTGTTCCCTGGAGTACTCCTCCTTTTCTTGCTCTTAATCTCCTTCCTAGATCTCACCTCCTCTTTTATTCTCTCTGCCTGCCAGATCTAACTATTCTTTCTCATGTCTTCCCATTGACCATTCAGCTCTTTATAGACCAATCAGATGTTTTTGGCAGGCAAAATAACACACTTCACTGAGATAAAAAAAAATGCAACTTAAAAAATGTAGAGGCTATGGGCTCTGGATAGAGAAGCTCCTTCCACAGGAATACAACACATCTTTGCATCATTAAAGAAATGTTTCATGGCATAAACAAATGTAACACATCTTAAAATAATATTCTACATCAGTAAAAGATTTGGCAAAGCTAATATAGCCAATAATTCTCATCTCATTAAAAATTTATACTCATTTTCATTTGTGAATTTCCTTAAAGTTGTCCAAGTTCCAGAAGACATTTCAGGGTTTATAGTTGAATGGCATGGACTGGGTGGAAGTTCATAGAAAAATTTCACCTCTTTCCTGTTTTCTGGAATCAAAGACTTGGTGTACTCCATAAAAGACACAAATGAAACAAGAACTTCTATGTTTTACCTTAGGATTGCTTAATTTTCAATTCTTTGTCTTCCTTTGGGTTGAATTCATAAGAATGCCTTGAATTTAATTTAGCTGATATATTAACTGAGGTTGATGTAATATAAGAGGTAGACTTATAGGGACTGGAGTGATAGCTCAGCAGTTAAGAGTACTTGTTCTTGCAGAAGCTCTGAGTTTGGATCCTAACACTCATGTCAGATAGCTCACAAGTGCCTGTGTCTCTCAATCAAGGGGATTTGATGCCCTCTCTTAACATTATGTATAATCATATGCATTTGCATGCATGTGCATGTACACATATACACACACAATAATCTTATAAATAATAAGTTTTTGATTTATATACTTTTTGAGTCAAACACTCCAGTAATTTAATATGATTGAAAGAAAGTGTTTCTTTGGGATGTTCATAGATTGTTAACTTGCCTGCACACTGACTAACATAAAACAAACACCCAGAGTCTCTGTTGTGGTTTGAATGTGAAATGTTCTGCACATGCTCACATGTTTGAAAATTGGTCCCCACCTGGGATCCTGTCGGGGGGGTGGGGGAATTTATAGACCCTTAGGAGGAAGTGAGTCACTCTAGTGAGTCTTGATGTTTTGGTGCCTGGCCCCACTTCCTGTCCAATTTCAGTTTCCCAAACATAGACATATGCAGCAGCCAACTCCTCCTGCTGCCTTCCCTAAAATTAAGACAATATTACCTAGAACTGTAAGCCATGTGTCTCTTATAATACTTCCTGTTAGATATTTTGACACAGCAACAAAAGTAGCTGAAACAAGCACTATAAAACAGAGAATACATTTCTTCCTGCAAGCCCAGACTTTGACTTCAGAAACCATGATTTTCATCATCAGAACTGGGTTTTCTTTGTTGTATTAATTTCATAGTTTTCCTAACTTTGTGTTCACAGAAAAAATGCTCACAATCTAGGAGAAACAAGTCAGTACTGAGAAATAAAACCTCATAGGGTTATTTCCTCCTATGTTTATGACAAATAATGCAGTCCAAGCTCTTGCCTATATTTGGAAAGCTATGAGTATAGGTTATTAGCAAATAGCTAGTTATCTAGTGTGGTTCAATGTACTGTGTGGTGAAGACAAGGCAGCAAACAGCTTACACAGTGTTGGAATGTGGAGGGAAGCTGGCTGTAGGGGTAATACCCCAACCCAGGGGGATAAAAATATGGCTATTATTTTCAGTGATTTACTATTTTATGGTTTTATGTGGAAATATTAATATATGGGTTGCCATTTGAGATTTATAGTAATTTTCTGGAGTGTGAAGTTCACCTGAAATGGCTCAGCAAGTTGAGGAAGTCTGGCAAGCCCAAAGAACTAACAAATACACAAGAGTAAGTAGAGAACTAATTCCTACTAGTTGTCCTTTGACTTCCACATGTGTGCAATAGCACACATACCATAAACAAATAAACAAATAAATGAAATTCAAAAGTGAAAATAGCCTAGATGCCCATCAACTAATGAAGAGATAAAAAAAAATGAAAATGTAGCACATATTTATGCAGCTGTGAAGAAAAATTAAATTATGAGCTCCACAGGTTAATTTATGGAGCTATAAATAATATTTCTGAATAAGGTAACTCAGACTCACAGAGTCAGGAGCTGCATATAATATCTCATATGTGGATAGTAGCTCTGAATCTTTAGATGTGTGCATTTAAGTTGGAGCCATGGTGGAGGATTCAAAGAAATGGAAATAGAATGTAGGTGATATGAAGGTAGAAAGCATAATATTAGAACAGGAAGAGTTAAATTGAGTAGGGAATGGGAAGATGGGAAAGGGGAGAAAGTATGAGGAGAAATTATTGACTCTAAAGACCTCTGAAAAATACCATATAGAAACCCACAATTGTACAAATTTCCTAAAATGTATATATACATGTATATAGAGAATTATTTTATAATTGCCACTCCCAGAGACCATAGGCTATCAAATGAAGAAGCCAAAGAGAAGCATGGATTATTTCTTTTGGTAGTCAATGATGTATCATATACTCCTTCATAAAACATTATAGGTTATTGTTATTGGTCTTAGACCCACTCTGGAATTTCATGATAATATCCCATTTCTGAAGTTACCACATACTTTCAAAATGGAGAAATACATATTTGAAAACTTCATCTTTACTACCTAGTACTGATTGTAAGATTCATTCCTACTCACTAGCTTTCACAGTGTTGAAAGGTTCTGTTTATCTTAGGGGAGAAAAAAATAATCTGTGAACTCACTCAGCTGTGAACCATTTGAGTTACAGTAAGGATTAGTCTGGAAAAACACATTGTATGATGCAATAGTGACCTGGATATTATGGAACTAACCAACCACTTTTTTTTTTAATTTTATTTAATTTTATATAACAGTCCAATTAAATGCAAACAAACATTTATACACAATATTTGGGAATTTGGGCGTCGTTCTTTCCAAACTACCTCCTGCTAGTAAGGGGTGCTGTCTTGGGGGATTCGACAGGACCTGTCAGATCTACATGACCCCAACTGGATGGCACTCCCCTACATATGGAATTGGGGTGGGGGGATGGGAGGGGAGGGTGTTTAGAGTGCATGTGAGAGGGCAGAGAGGGTAAAAGGGAGGGAAGGAGGGAGGAAGGGCTGGGGGTGAGGGAGCGAGGGAGGGAGGGAGAGGGAACTGGGATCGACATGTAAAATAATATATTAAACTAAAAAAAAAAAAAAAAATGCTTTGACTCCAAAATTTAAGTTGAAGGACAAGTTACTGGGGAAATGGATTTCTATTTTTGTTTCCACAGAAAATGAAAAGATGTGGATTCCTTCCAGACTAATGTGGCTTGATCATGCCAGACCGCCTGAAACAGAGTACAAGCTGATCCTACATTCAAAACAGCTGGACAAAACAACCAACCACTTTTTTAAAAGCCCTTTATACAAAGTGCCACTTATGACTGGGACTTTTATCTGGACCCCAAACAGGTGGCTGACTAGGTTATGGGCCTGAGGACCTAATACTGTTATTCTGCTAAGTGGACTTCATAATAAGTGATTCCTTGACAAACTATGGTACCTCTCAACCTTCATCAAGGAAACTTCTTTTTTCAGTAAATGTTTAATGCACAAGCAATCCAAATTCAGAGAATAAGAGACTTTTGGCTGTTCAGATTTCAATAGCATTTCTATTTCACACCCTCTCCCCAAAAGGCTCAAAAACAATCACAGAAGAAGACTAAGGAAGACTATAAGATCCAGAAGTAGTGGATTTGCCACAATTTCTGCCAGGTGATAGGGTCTTCCATACACATACTCAGATTGATTATGACTGTGTATTCAAGATCAAGCATCCAGATCTCAGCAGGTATGGGGATAGCGAATCATGAAGTCCTACCACTAGCTGAGGAGCTTTTTGTAATTCATGGCTGCTTGAGGAACATTAGTAAACTTTCTTTAGGTATATGTCTCCTGAGAGGCTACCATGTCTCAGTAGATGCTCATTAGATGTGAACAAGTAAATACTTGTTCATACAGAGGTAGTACTAAGTAGATTCAGTGAATTTCTTTCTTTTTTTTTTTTTTTATTTAAAGGAAGTACATCGAGTTTGACGGCAGATGCATCATAAGTAATGGAGATAATAAGGGATTAACTGGAGGGGAAGAAATGAGGGTTACATTTGATAAAAACACATTATATGCATATATGAAATTCTGTAATAGTAAAATCTTTTTAAATGTAAATGAAAGTACAGCTATTGTTTTATATTTGTTGAGAAGTTATGGGATCACAAAAGATTCTTAAAACACTCCTTGTGAAATTTAAAAGATCTTTGTGAACAATAGCAGGCACCATTATTCAAAACAGGTATCACAGATTGATTCAAGGCATACTCAGATGTGAGAAGTTTCCACATGACAGACAAAAGGAATATTTAAATGTTTGAATTAATAATATTTGGTCTTTTATACTGCAATTGCCTTATTACCAGTTAAATAATCTAGAAATACTGTGTTTAGTGTTTAGATTCCTACTGATTATGAATTAGAAAATCTATTTGGGGAATTCATAAAATAGTTCAGGGTTTTTATTGTGTTAGATACCCACCACCAGAAGAAGAGTAAAAAAAGAAAAGAGGAGGAGGGGAAGGAGGGTAGGAGTTACAGTCTTCAATACAGTCATCATCATAATCATCATCATCATCATGAGAGAATGTTGCCTTGGGATCCTATGGCCTGAACTGGGGTCCACAGACAGGAAGGTCTCTGGGGCTGCACGGTTTAGCCTAAGCAAGAAGCCTCAGGTCCCAGTGAAAATAATGGCTGTAAAATAAAACAAGGTAAGCAGCAAACAACCGCTTCTTCAAGTCCCCTGACATGCAGTTACCAGACCCTTCCGGACACCGAATCCCCCAAAGGGACCTGAAGCCAAAACAAAGCACTCAGCATAGGCCACCATACCTGTCTTGCCCCTCTACCCTCCAGTAAAGAGGAGAGGGAGAGACCCCACCTACCCACTGGAAGAAGAGATGAGGAGGAGGAGATGGCAGTTTAAGAACACATCCAACAACAAAAAGATGCATATGATACCACTACAGTCAAGGAATTCCACACTAGCAAGACCTGAACATCCCAATGCAGAAGAAACAAAAGAGAATGACCTTCAAAACAACTTCATGAAAATTATAGAGGCCCTCAAAAAGGGCATGGGAAAATCCATTAAAAAATGGAAGAGAAAACAAACAAACAAACAAACAAAAAGTAAAAAAATCAACAAATCTCTTAAAGAAAGCAAGGAAAGCCAAAAAGCAATCAAGCAAACTAAGGAAACAATTCAAACTGTTAAAGACCTAAAAACTGAAATAGAAACAATAAATGAAAACACAATGTGATGGATCCTGGAAATAGAAAAGCTGAATAAATGATCAAGAACTTCAGAAGCAAACATAGTCAACAGAACACAAGAGATGGAAGAGACAATCTCAGGCACTGAAGATAAACTAGGGTAAATAGATCCATCTACCAAAGAAAATCTTAAAACAAACAGATACTTAACAGAGAATATTCAGGAAATATGGTACAGCACGAAAAGACCAAACCTAAGAATCATAGGTATAGAAGAAGGCAAAAAAGCCCAGCTCAAAGGTTGAGAAAACATATTCAACAAAATCATAGAAGAAAACTTTCCCAACCAGAAGAAGGAAATGCCTATGAAAGTACAAAAAGAATACAGAAACCAAATAGACTGAAAAAAAAAAAAACCTGTCACTATTTGCAGATGATATGATAGTTTACATAAGTAACCCAACAAACTGTATCAGGGAACACCTACAGCTGACATACACCTTCAGCGAAGTAGCAGGATATAAGATTAACTCAAAAAAGTCAGTAGAGGACAAAGGCACTGAGAAAGAAATCAGAGAAACATCACCTTTTACAATAGCCACAAACAACATAAAATATCTTGGGGTAATGCTAACCAAACAAGTGAAAGAACTATATGATAAGAATTTTGAGTCCTTAAAGAAAGAAATTAAAGAAGATATCAGAAGATGGAATGATCTCCCATGCACTTGGATAGTTAGGATTAATATAGTAAAAATGGCAATCTTGACAAAAGGAATCTACAGATACAATATAATCCCCATCAAAATCCAAGCACAATTATTTACAGACCTTGAAAGAACACTACTCAAATTCATATGTAAAAAGAAAAGAACCAGGATAGCCAAAACAATCCTGAAAACAAAGGAACTTCCAGGTACCACCTGAAAACAGCTGATACTGGCACAAAAATAGACAGGAAGACCAATAGAATAGAATTGAAAACCCTGGTATTAACTCACACACTTATGAATACCTGATTTTTGACAAAAGAGTTAAAAATATACAATGGGAAAAAGCATCTTCAACAAATGGTGCTGGCATAATTGGATGCTGACCTGTAGAATACTGCAGATAGATCCATATCTATCACCATGCATAAAACTTAAATTCAAATGGATCCAAGACCTCAACATAATTCCAGCCACAGTGAACCTCTTAGAAGAGAAAGTGAGAGGTACCCTTGAACAAATTGGTACAGGTGACTGCTTCCTGAACATAACACCAGTAGCACAGACATTGAGGTTGACAATTAACAGATAGGACTGTAGTGAGGTAGTCCTTCTGTAGCACTGACCACGCCCATTGGGGGGTGGAACTATGGGCGGAGGTGACCTGAGGAAGGAGGTTGGAGGGGGCCAGGAAGGCGCGCTTTTTCTGGCGTGACTCGGACAGGAGAGGATCGGGTTGAATTTCCTGGTGTTCATCTGTCTAGGTTGTAAGTTATTTCTCCCTGAATAAACATCTATTCAGCTTATTTGTTTATCCTGATCCTTATTTACCGCAATATAGGACCTCCTGAAACTGTAAGGCAAAGGACACAGTCAATAAGACAAAAACGGCAGCTCACAGAATGGGAAAACATATTCGCCAACCCTACATCTGAAAAGTCTGATTTCCAAAATATACAAAGAACTCAAAAAGCTAGTTACCAAATAATCCAATTAAAACATGGGGTACAGAACTGAATAGAGAATTCTCAATCAAGGCTGAAAAACACTTAAGAAAGTGCTCAACATCCTTAGACATCAGGGAAATGCAAATCAAAAAAACTATGCAATGCCTTCTAACTCCTATCAGAATGGCTAAAATGAAAAACACCAAAGACAGTTTATGCTGGAGAGGATGTGGAGAAAAGGGAACATTCCTCTAATGTTGGTGGAAGTACACACTTGTACAGACACTTTGGCAATCAGTATGATGATTCCTCAGTTAAATGGGAATCAGTCTACCTCAAGATGCAGGAATTCCTCTCTTAGACATATACCTAAAAGGAGCACATTCATACAAGGACATCCATTCAACTATGTTCATAGCAGCATTATTTGTAATAGCAACTTAAATATTCCACACTGATGAGTGGATTGAGAAAATGTGGTACATTTATATAATGGAGTACTACTTAACTGATAAAAGCAATGGAATATTGAAATTCACTGGCAAATGGATGGAACTAGATGGAAACCATCCTGAGTGAGGTAACCCAATCACTGAAAGACAAACACAGTATGTACTCACTAATATATGGATTTTAGACATAGAGTAAAGGATTACCAGCCTACAGTCCTCACCACCAGAAAAGATAGGAAACAAGGAGGAGCTTAAGAGAGACATGGTACCCTAGAGAATGGGAAAAGGGACAAGATCTCCCAAGAAAATTGGAAGCATTGTATAGGGGAGAGAAATTTATAGGGAAGAAGTTGAGAGAGGTGGGCATGACAGATCAGGAAGACTGAATCAGGAAGGAATACAGGAGAGCAAGAAAAGAGATACCATAATAGAGGGATCCATTATAGGTTTTAAGAGAAATCTGGCACTAAGGAAATGTTCAGATATCTACAAGGATGACCTCGACTAGCAATCTAATCAATAGGCTACCTTAAATGCCCTTCCCTGGTGATGAGATTGATGACTACCTTAAATGCCATTCTAGAGCCTTCATCTAGTAGCTGATGAAAGCAGAATCAGACATCCATAGCTAAACACTGAGCTGAACTCTTAGAGTCCAGTTGCAGATATGGAGGAGCAATGAGCAAAGAGGTCGAGACAAGGCTAGAGAAAACCACAGAAACTGCTGAAATGAACATGGGGGAGCTCATGGAATCCAGTCTGATAGCTGGGAAACCAGAAAAGGACTGACCCAGGTTTCCTGAATGTGGAGTTCATTGGGAGGACAGGGTAGTCTATTAGGCCTCTGGTAGTGGATCAGTATTTATCCCTAATATACAAATAGACTTTAGGAGCCATTCCACATAGAGGGATACTCCCTCAGCCTAGTCATATGGAGGAGGGCCTGAGTTTTGCTCCAAATAATAATAGACTTTGAACACTCCCCATGGAAGGCCTCATCCTCCCTGGGAAGCAGAAAGGGGATGGGATGGGTGTTCGTGGGGGGAACATGAGAGGACGGGAGGGTGCCAGAACTGAGATTGATATGTAAAACATGCTTGTTTCTACTTAAAATAAATGATTATATGAAAAATTAAATGTAAAAAAAAATACTGGCAAATCAAATCCAAAAACACTTTTAAAAAAATCATCTACTATGTTCGAGTAGGCTTCATCCCAGAGATGCAGGCATGGTTCAACATATAAAATTCCATCAATGTATTCCACCATATAAGCAAACTGAAAAATAAAAACAACTTTATCATTTTACTAGATGGTTAAAACCCTTCAATGAAATTCAACACCCCTTCATGATAAATGTCTTGGAGAGATCAGAGATAACAGGAATATGCACAAACTTAATAAAGGCAATATGTAGCAAACTGACAACCAATATCACAATGGAGAGAAACTCAATGCGATTCTTCTAAAATCCAGAACAAGACAAGTTGTCCACTCTCTCCAAATCTCCTTAATATTGTACTTAAAGTTCTTGCTAGAGCAATAAGGCAACAAAAGGAGATTAAGGGGATACAAATGGACAGGAAGAAGTCATACTCCTACTATTTGTGGATGATATAATAGTTTTTATAAATGACCTGAAGAATTCTACCAGGGAACTCCTATAACTAATAAACACCTTCGGTAAAGTGGCAGGATACAAGATTAACTCAAAAAACTTAATAGCCCTACTATAAATTAAAGGTTCTGAGAAAGAAATCAGAGAAGCCACTCCTTTTACAATACCCATAAACAACATAAAATATCTTTGGTAATGCCAAACAAACAAGTGAAAGACCTGTATGACAAGAACTTTGAGTCATTAAAAGAATAAATTAAAGAAGATACCAGAAAATAGAAAGATATCCCATGCTCTTGGATAGGCAGGATCAATATAGTAAAAATGTCAATCTTATCAAAAGCAATCTACAGATTCAATGCAATCCAAATCAAAATACCAGCACAATTCTTCCCAGACCTTGAACAGACAACACTCAACTTTATATGGAAAAACAAAAGACCCAGGATAGCCAAAACAACCCTGTACAATAAAGGAGTTTCTGGGGGCATCACCATCCCTGACTTTCAGCTCTATTATAGAGCTATAGTAATAAAAACAGATTTGTATTGGCACAAAAACAGATAGTTAGACCAATGGAATTGAATAGAAGACCCTGATATTAACTCACACACCTATGAACACCTAATTTTTGACAAAGAAGCTAAAATTATACAATGGAAAAAGAAAGCTTCTTCAACAAATGGTGCTGGCATAACTGGATGCAGACATGTAGAAGATTGAAGATAGATCCATATCTATCACCAGGCACAAAACTAAAGTCGAAATTGATCAAAGGCCTCAACATAATTTCAGCCACAATGAACTTTTTAGAAGAGAAAGTGGATGGTACCCTTGAAAAAATTGGCACAGGAGAGGATTTCCTGAAAATAAGGCTAGTAGCACAGACACTGAGATAGACAGTATATAAATGGGACCTCCTAAAACTGAGAAGTTCTGTAAGGCAAAAGACACAATCAATAAGACAGAATGACTCCTTGGGGAGTAGATGGAGTTGTGGGATGAAGGGGTCACTGGTGGACATGGGAAGATGGGAGAAAGAACTGGGATTGATATGTAAAAAAGATTATTTGTAAGAAAATAAAAAAAAACAAGGTAAGCAGTTCCTGAGTAGAAATATCTGATGTTGACCACAGACATCCAAGCACAATTTCAAACACACACACACACACACACACACACACACACACACACACACACACACACAAATCACACAAATCATAAATTCTGTTTGGTCATTATGTAGTCAAAAAAAAAAAAAACATTTTCAGAATGCCACTCTTCATCACATGGGGATTTTTAATCTATGGTTAAGACAAATTTCAAATTATATTTATACAGTGTCTGACAAGCACCAACCATCTGCTATAGTCCTTGTGTGGATTCTTTCCAGCATGAGATTCATACTGTAACTGTTTCCTAGGAATCCTGATGGTTATTTTACACATAGCATCCCAGGGCATGTTGTGATCCTATTCACACTTTATGCACCATCTTTTCTGTGAATCGGCCCACTCAGAACTTATGAACTTCTTTAAAATGGTGAGCAGAAATCCAACATGCCACCAGGCCATGGGAAGACACAAATAACTTAATGGAGAATGTACTCACTCAGGCTCACAGTTCAAGGAAACGCTGTCATTTTTCAAAAGTTAATGCAACAAGTGAAAAAAGGCATGAATTTGGGTGGGAATCAGGCTAGCCACATCACATTTGTACTCAGGAAGCACAGAGAAAAGAGGAAGTATGGTGACTCTAAAGCCTCAAGCTCCCCAGTTGTCCACTTCCTCCCAGGTACCACTTCCTACAGGTTCCCAAATAGTGCTTTGGGAGAAAATATATGGGCCTATGAGGACATTTCACATGCAAGCTACAACAAACCATTTGAACCATTTTACTGCTACAGCATATACTGAAATAGAAGTATAATGTAAGTATATTTTCTGAAACTGGATGATGGAAATTGTAAAATATTTGCCTGTCACAGTATGATAAACGAGAACAGATTTACTTTGAAAAAGCAAAACAACCATAAATGTATGCAACAGCTGAGAAGATCATGCATATTTTAAAGAAAGCAAGATAGTGGTTTAATATACACAGAAAGAATTTCAAATGTTATAAATAAAATATAAGTCACTAGAAAAGAAATTCAAATTTCAAAGGGAATATAAAACGCAGGGCAGGCAGACGGGAACTACAAAACACCAGACTGCCATGATCTAGAAGGCACTCTACAATTTCCAGGTTGCATGAAATAATTGTGTAGACTTCATCTCAATGGTGAATCTGAAGGACATGTATACTGTATGTGCAACAATGGATTCCATTGCTATGATTTAGCATGATGTAAGAAGCACTTATGGTGTGTTTACAGTTTTCTTCCTATAGCTGCCTGCCTCCTCTTCATTGTTTTAAGTATATTTTTTTTATTTCAGTTTTGCATTCCAACCACAGTTCTCCCTCCTACCCTTCCTCTTGACTCCCCTTGCATTTCCTCTCTGCCCACTCCCCATCCATTCCTCCCACAGGTTAAGGGCTACCATGAAGGGTTGGCAAAGCCTGGCCCATTTAGTTGAGGGAGGACCAAGTCTCTCCCCCATGCATTTAGGTTCAGCATGGCATCCCACCCAGGGAATGGGCTCCAATAAGCTAGCTCATGAACCAAGGATGAATACTGGCCCTAAGTCAGAGGCTCCGCAGATAGACATGGCTACACAATTGTTTCCCACATACCGAGGTCCTAGCTTGGTCCTAAGGAGGCTCCGTGGGTGTGGATCTAGAGTTTGTGAGTTTGCACCTGTTTGGTTCAGCTGTCTCTGTAGATTTCCCCTTCATTATCTTGGCCTCCCTTGCTCATGTATTTCCTCCTCCCTATCTTCATCTGGATTCCCAAGGTTCAGACTGGTGCTTGGTTGTGGATCTCTGTATCTGGTTCTATCAATTACTGCGTGAAGGTTGTATGATTACAGCTGATAAATACATTCAGTAATGTGACAAGATACAAGATTAACTGGAAAAAGTCGGTAGCCCTTCTATATACAAATGATAAATTATATGAGAAAGAAACCAGAGAAACATCAGCCTTTACAATAGCTACAAATATAAAATATATTGAGGTAACTCTAGCCAAACAAGTGAAAGACCTATATAGAAAGAACTTTAAGACTCTAAAGAAAGAATTTGGAGATATCAGAAAATGAAAAGATCCCCCTTGCTATTGGATAGGTAGGGTCAACATAATAAAAATGGCAATTTTTACCAAAAGAAATCTACAGATTCCATGCATTCACCACCCAAATCCCAACACAATTCTCAGACCTTGAAAGAACAATACCTTACTTCATATAGAAAAACAATAAAAAAAAACCAGAATAGCTAAAACAATTCTATACAATAATGGAACTTGTTATTGGCATAAAAACAGACATTTGAGTCAATGGAACTGAATGGAGCTGAGACATTTACTCATACACCTATGAACACCTGATTTTTGAGAAAGAAGCCAAAATGATATAATTCCTCCTCTTCTTGAGAATTAAACCTGACATTGTATACGGCATGCAATGCACCACACTCCATCCATCCCTCTTTCCCTCTCTCCCTCCCCCTCCATTCCTTTCTTTTTTCCTCCTTCCTTTCCTCCTTTATCTATTCCTTCCCTCATCCCTTCTCTTCCCCTTGCTAATTCATCCCTTCCTTTCCTCCTTTTCTTTCTGTCTCTTTATCAACCCCCTTTAAGGTTCCTATTCTAGATAGATAACACCTGTTTCCCTCCTGAGTGTGTTTATTTCACATCAGTGACTCTCACCTCTAGCCCAGGGCCATGGTTTGTATTCCCCTTGCTGATAACTGATTTAAACTATGCTGTTTTTATTTTAACCAATGAAAGACTTGTAGGGAATTCTGGTAAATTGTTCTTATTATTCCCGATTAAGGGAAAGATAATATCTTTTAAAACTCTGAGGATTGTAGATTTTAGAGTGAAGCTTGTTGTAGATAATCAAGCCTCAGATATACTGACACAAGACATCAAAACAAAAACATTTTAAAAATTTGGGTCCCTAAAGCATTGACTAAATTAAGACATCTTATTCTATTCTGACTGCTATAAGAAAATACCATAGAGTAGAGGCATTAAATAAAGTAGTGTGTATTTTTGGACTACTAGAAGGTAAGCTGGAAAAGGACAACACACTCCCAGAGGGTATAGTATTGGGTAGAATCATGAGAATTAAAATGAGAGAGAGAGAGAAAGAGAAAGAGAGCAAGAATTAGTGAGCAATAAAATGCATGTCATTGAGCCTAATTCCTCAAGTCTTACTTCCCTTCCAATGGCCTCATCTTCAATATCATCATATGAGGAAATAGGACTTCAGCATATTCATTGCAGAAGACACAGGAAGCAAACATCTGGACCACAGAATATGGATTCCAGGTGCTCAGGATTCTTGCTTTAACCCTGAAGAGCTTGGATACAGTAGATTTTCTTCTTCAGACACACTTAACTCATTTTTTCCTTTTTTAAAATATAAATTTGAAACAAGGTTGTTTTACATGTCAATTCAACTTCCATCACCCTTCCATCCTCCCCTATCACCCCCACTAAAACCCAGCTCCCTTTCTGCTCCCCAGGGAGGGTGAAGCCTTCCATGGGGTATCTTCAAAAGTCTATCATTTCACTTGAGGCAGCATCTAGGGCCCTCCCCATCTGTCTAGGCTGAGAACGAATCCTTTTATGTGGAACGGGATCCCAAAGTCCATTTGTATACTGGGGATAAATACTAATTCTTTACTAGAGGCCCCATAGACTGCCCAGTACTCCTAACATTCACATTCATTGGGTCTGCATCATTACAGTGCTGGTTTCCCAGTTATCAGAATGGAGTACATGAGCTCTTCCTTGATCAGATCAGCTGTTTCTGTGGGTTTAGGATGTAGAAAAAGGGGTATACTTCTCTACTGCTGGTGGGAGTGCAAACTCCTGCATCTACTTTGGAAATCACTATTGGAGTTCTTCAAGAAAATGGAAATTAGTCTACCTCAAGATTCAGTAATTCTACACTTAGGCATATACCCAAAAGATACACATTCATAAAACAAGGACATCTGTTCAACTAAGTTCATAGCAGCATTATGTATAACAGACTTAGAAGATGGAAACAACCTAGATGCCCCTCAACTGAAGAATGGATGGAGAAAATGTGGTACATTTACACAATAAAGTACTACTCAGCAGAAAAAACAATGGAATTCTGAAATGTACAAGGAAATGGATGGAACTAGAAGAAACCATCCCGAGTGAGGTAACCCAGTCACAAAAAGACAAGCACAGCATGTACTCATCACATATGGATTTTAGACATAGAGCAAAGGATTACCAGGCTACAATCCACGCTGCCAGAAAAGCTAGGAAACAAGGGGGACCCTAAGAGAGACATACATGGTCCCCTGGAGGATGGGAAAAGGACAAGATCTCCTGAGCAAATTGGGAGCATGGATGGAGGGGAGAAGGAGTTGAGATAAAGAGAAAGGGAGGAGAGCAAGGGAGAGGTGGGCATGAGGGAACTTGAAAATGAAAACAGGGAAAGAAGAGGAGAATAAGAAATAAGATACCATAATAGAGGAAACCATTATAGATTTCAGAAATCTGTCACTAGGGAAATGCCCAGACATCTATGAGGATGAACCCAATGAACAATCTAAGCAATAGTGAAGAGGCTACCTTTAATGCCCTTCCAGGATAATAAGATTGATGACTACCTTATATGCCATCCTAGATCCTTTATCTAGTAGCTGATGGAAGCAGAAGCAGACACCCACAGCTAAACTAGCTGAACTCCTGGAATCCAGATATAGAGAGGGAGGAGTGATGAGCAATGGGGTCAAGACCAGGCTGAAGAAACACACTTAACTCTTTTACAACATGACTAGCAGCATTATTTGGGAGAGTAAGTAATTATACCATATCAAAATAGTACTATGTAATATAAATGAATGCAAAATTTTCTGAGATCATTGGTTTATGTTTTGATATTTATTTTCATTTAGACTCTCTTGAAATGGATACTGCATAAAGTTTTCTGTCTTTCTCAGTAACTCTTACATGTTCTTGATGATTTAACAATTTTAATATTTTTCTCAATGACAAGCATAGTTCATGGCATTAGTTTTGTTTACCGTTGCTGTGGTAAAATATTTGAAGTTAACAGCCTAAAAGAGGCGAAATCATTTTTCTCATTGATTCAGAATATTTTATTCCTGTTCACTTGAGTCTGCTTCTGGCCCAGAAGGAAGAAGAATTATTTGTTTAAGAAGTTTTTGCATAATGGTGAACAGGAAGCAAAGAGTAAATAGAAACAAAGAAATGATATATGCTACTAAGATATATTAATATTTAGCTACTTCCTTCTGTGAGGCCCCACTATGCCCTCAAATAGCACTGACTTTTGGAGACCACCTACTCATCTTTGAGTTTGTGAGGTTCATGATATCATCACACTATAATATCTAAGCCAGAAACACCAATATCCCATCAGCCGTGTCATCCACTGTTATTTGTCTCTTTTTTTCTAATTACCCAAATCAGCACTCCTTTCTGGTATCATTTTAGCATACTTGAGTCTTAAAAATAATCCCTATGGGATGGGCTTGTTGAACTAATGAACAGAGACCAGCATTCCAGTAGTTCAGTCAGATGGGGGTTAATTCCTTGCTACTGTGGGAGTCTGGGTAGGTGTCAAGTTAGTGAGTAAGTCCTTATACTTATTATACTTCTTATACTTATTTTGTCAGGTATAACTTATTTACATCAAGGATAACATTATTGCTAAACATTTAGGTTGCATGTCATCTGTAAATACTAAATATATTAGGCATTAATCCTGGATATTAATACATTTTCTTTTACATATTATAGAGAGAATCTTTCTATATTCCAGTGAAGACCTACTTTGTACAGCTGTGAATTTAATTAAGCCTCTCATATGAATAATGTATGATTAGCTCACATGAGTAGTGATAAGTTTAAATTCAATTTGCTTAACACAAAATTGCTACTAAAAAGTTGAATGACTCATCACTAATAATATATGCACATTAATAATATAAATACTGAGGCACCTAAAACTGATGTGTTAATTAAGATATTCACAAAAAAGGCTACAAGTGTCTAATATCATTATTTTCATTGTCGAGAACAATGAAGCCTCCAAAGAAAAACCACCTGTCTGTGTCTCATATACTGACTATATATTGGAGTAAATAAAACTTGAACATAGATTATCTAAACCCAAGTTCTCTCTAGCACCCACTGCAGGGACTGTCTCTCTTTTAGTATAACAAAATAGTTTGAACATCTTAAATAAAACATAAAATAAGAGTTTTCATTGGGATCACCATAAAAGTTTCATGGATAATCATCCAGTTGGTAAACTTCTCATGGTACTTAAAATGTGGTAATGTAGAATATGGACATAAATGAATAGATAGGTTGTACATAATGCTTACTTTGCACAAGCATACTCAGTTTTAAATTGACTAGACAACTCTTGGGTTATTGTAGGGGGATATTGTTAACTGTGATTCTTATTTGATAACTGTTGTGTGATATATTTTGCTATGTTAAAGTTAAACCCCTTCTTTTTATTTAGACAGAAAAGAGGAGATGATGGGAGATGTGATTCTGTAAATATGTTTCTCATACTGGTTAATGAATAAAGCACTGTTGGCCAATAGGATAGCAAGATAGGCGGGACTAGGAGACAAGGTGTATTGGAGGAAGTAGTAAGGAGGGGGTAAACATGGAGAGGCTGGGTAGACCAGACACCTTCCCCACTCCCGGGTAAGGAGACCATGTGAAAATACATAGATCAACAGAAATGGTTTAATACTTAAGACAGAGCTAGCCGATAAGAAACTAGTACCTGGCCAATAGCATTATATCAAGTACAGAGTTTCTGTGTATTATTTGGGGCTGGCATGGTGGCGGGACAAGACCAGTGGCAGGAGGAAAATCCTTACTCCTTACAGGTTATAATCTATTCATAGTGCTCTCAATATTCATAAAGAAATTCAGGATAGTATACTTGTTTGTGTCTCTGCATTTCTTACTTTTAACCAGCCCTGAAAAAAAAAATAGATTTAGAGAAGTTTCCGTGTGGAGCTAAGAAGGTATATTCTTTTGTGTTTGGATGGAATATTCTATAGATGTTTTTTAAACCCAGTTGGGACATAACTTCTGTTAGTTCTTTTCTTTCTTTGCTAAGTTTCTCTCTGGTGGTCCTGTCTAGTGGTGATAGTGAGATGTTAAAATCTCCCACTATGAGTGTGTGAAGTTTTATGTGATCTTTGAGTTTTACTAATGTTTCTTTTATTAATGTAGGTGCCTTTGTATTTAGGGCATAGATGTTCAGAATTGAGACTTTGTACTGATGGATTTCTCCTGTGATAATTATGAAATAAACTCCTTCATATCTTTTGATTGATTTTGGTTTATTGTCTAACTTGTTAGATATTAGGATAGCTACATCTGCTTGCTTCTTGGGTCCATTTCATTGGAGGACCTTTATCCAACCCTTTACCCTGAGATACAGATACAAAAAAAATGGTGCTTTTAAGTTGTAATTCAACAACAACACAAATTGCAGGAACCCCACAAACTTATGGAAACTGAACAATATACAATAGCACCATTCCTGGGTTAAGAAAGAAACTAAAGACTTCCTAGAATTCAATGAGAATGAAGATACAACATATCCAAAGTTATGGGACACTCTAAAAGCAGAGCAAAAGGAAAGTTCATTGGACTAAGTGTATATATGAGGAAAACTGAGGATAGTCACATTAGAGAATTAACAGCACAACTGAATGCCCTAGAACAAAAGAATTAAACTCACCCTTAAGGAGTAGATGCCAGGAAATAATCAATTTAAGGGCTGAAACCAATAAAGTAGAAACTAGGAAAATAATACAAAGAATCAATGTAACAAAGAGTTGGTTCTTCAAGAAAATCAACAAGATAGATAAACCTTTATCAAAACTAAAAAGCAGAGAGAGAACATGTAAATCAGCAAAATTAGAAAGGAAAAGTGGGACATAACAACAGACACTGAGGAAATCCAGAGATTTTTCAGCTCATAATTTGAAAACCTGTACTCCAGAAAATTCAAAAATTTAAAGGAAATGGACAAATTTCTGGATAGATATCACTTACCAAAATTAAACCAAGAATAGATAAGCAATTTAAATAGACTCATAGTCCCTAATGAAATACAAGCAGTCATCAAAAGCCGCCCAACCAAAAAAGGCCCACTGCCAGATGGCGTCAGTGCAGAAATCTACCAGCAATTCAAAGAAGAATTAATACTAACAATTTTTCAGCACAACAGAAGCAGAAGGTTCATAATCAAACTCTTTTTATGATGCTACAATTACCTTGGTACCCATGCCACACAAAAGACACAACTAAGAAAGAGAACTACAGACCAATATCCTCATGAACATTGATGCAAAAATACTCAATAAAATATTGGCAAATAGAATTCAAAAACATATCAGAGAAATAATGCACCATGAAGACTAAGTTGGCTGCATCCCTGGGATGCAGGGAGGGTTCAACATATGAAGATCTATCAATGTGGTCTACCATATGAACAAACTGGAAGAGAAAACTGATATGATCATCTCAGTAGATGCTGAAAAAGTTTTGAAAAACCCACACACTAACAGAAACATACCAAAACATAATAAAAGCAATATACAGTAAGCCAACAGCTAACATCAACTTAAATAAGGGGAAGATTTAAGGTGATTCCCCTAAAATCAGGAACAGACAAGGTTCTCCACTCTCTCCATATCTCTTCAATATTGTACTTGAAGTTCTAACTAGAGCAGTAAAACAACAAAAGGAGATCAAGGGGATACAAATTGGAAAGGAAGAAGTCAAACTTTCACTATTTGCAGATGATATGATAGTTTACATAAGTGACCCCCTGTAGTGAGATATTTACTTTGTCTCCTTCTGTGGCACTGACCATGCCCATTGGGGGTGGAGCCATGGGCAGAAGTGACCTGTGGAAGGAGGTCTGAGGAAGAGCCCGGGAACGCTCTCTTGCTGGTGGGACTCGGACAGAAGAGCATCCGGTGGAACTTGCTGATGTTCATCTGTCTAGGTTGTAAGTTATTTTTCCCTGAATAAACATCTATTCGGCCTATTTGTTTATCGTGATCCTTATTTAACTGCAATAAACCACACCCCCCCAAAAAAAATTCTACCATGGAAATCCTAGAACTGATAAACACCTTTAGAAAAGTGGCACAATAGACCCATGCATATGGGTCTTAAGTTCAAAACTTAAGTTCAAATGGATTGAAGACCTCAACATTAATCCAGCCACACTGAACCTCTTAGAAGAGAAAGTGGGAGGTATCCTTGAACAAACTAGTACAGGAGATTGCTTCCTGAACATAATGCAAATAGCACAGACACTGAGATTGACAATTAATAAATGGTACCTTCTCAAACTGAGAAGCTTCTGTAAGGCAAAGGACAGTCGACAAGACTAAATGGCAGCCCACAGAGTGTGAAACGATCTTCACCAACCCCACATCTGACAGAGGGATGATTTCCAAAATACACAAACAACTCAAGAAACTAGTCACAAAAACACCAAATAATCCAACTAAAAAGTGGGGTATAGAATGGACAGATAATTCTCAATAGAGGAGTACAAAATGGCTGAAAGGCACTTAAAAAAGTGCTCAACATCCTTAGCCATCAGGAAAATGCAAATCAAAACAACTCTAAGATGCCAACTTACTCCTGTCAGAATGGCTAAAATCAGAAACACCAATGGCAGCTTATGCTGGAGAGGATGTGGAGAGAGGGGAACACTCCTCCACTGCTGGTGGGAATGCAAACATGTACAGCCATTTTGGAGATCAATATGTCAGTTCCTCAGGAAAATGGGAATCAGTTTATCACAGGACCTGGCAATTCCACTCTTAGGTATATACTCAAATGATCCACACTCATGCAACAAAGATATCTGTTCAACTATGTTCATAGCAGCATTATTTATAATAGCAAAGAACCTGGAAGCAACCCAGATGCCCCTCAACTGAAGAATGAATAAAGATGTGGTATATTAACACAATGGAATACTACTACTCAGTGGGGGGGGGAATGGAATATTGAAATTCGCAGGCAAAGTCATGGAACTTGAAGAAACCATCCTGAGTGAGGTAACCCAGTTACAAATAGAGTAACATGGTATGTCCTCACTCATATATGGATTTTAGACATAGAGCAAAGGATCACCAGCCTACAATTCACACCTCCAGATAAACTATGATACAAGAAGGAACCTAAGTTATACAAGGTCCCCCACAGAAGGGAAAAAGAACAAGCTCTCCTGAGCATATTGAGAGCTTGGTGGGGGAGGGCAGTGAGTGGAGAGGACATGAGGTGAAAGAGAAGGGGAGGAGAGGAGAACATGTGGACCAGGAAGACTGAGCTGGGGAAGTAATAGATGAGAGCAAGAAAAGGGTTACCATAATAGAGGGAGCCATTATACCTTTGAAAATGACTCTAGAGAAATGTCTAGAGACCGACATGGATTACCACAACTTAACATTCTGAGCAGCAGTGGAGAGGCTATCTTAAATGCCCTTCCCTGATAATGAGATTGATAAATAATTTAAATGCCATCCTAGAACCTCCATCTAGTAGCTGTTGGAAACAGTAGCCAACACCCACAACTAAACACTGAGCTGAACTCCTGGAATCCAGTTGCAGAGAGGGAGGAGTGATAAGCAAGGGGGTAAAGACCAGTCTACAGAAACCCACAGCAACAGCTGACCTGAACAAGGGTGAGCTCACATTGGATCAACCCAGACCCCCTGAACATGAGTCTCAATTAGAAGGCCTGTGCAGTCTATGGGACCTCTTGACAGTGGAACCAGAATGTATTCCTGGTGCACAAAAGAACTTTGGTAGCACATTCCCCATGGAGGGATACCCTTTAACCTGGAGACAGGAGGGAGGGCATAACCCCTACTCCAAATGACTTGATGATCTCTCCTGGAAGTCCTCGCCCTTCCTGTGGAGGGGGTGGAGAATTGAATGGGAGGGGCATTGGGGGGCATGGGTGGATGGGAAGTGTGTTGGAGGGCATGGGAGGATGGGAAGGAGAGGGAACTAGGATCTGTATTTAAAATAAGAAAATAATAATGATAATAATAATAATAAAAAGAACTTAAGAGAGAAATATTTTATCTTGGCTTATAGTTTTAGGATACTGCCCATCATGATGCAGATGTCATGGCAGGAATCAGGTATAGATGGTCAAGCTGCATTTAGTCAGGAAGCAGAGAAAGATTATCCTTGGTGCTAAACTTTATTTTCTTTATCCAGTCACCACAGCAGCCCATGGAATGATGTCACCAACAAGTAAGGTGCATCTTCTCACCTTTACTTCTATAGTCTGAGGACTCAAAGTCTTTTTTTAGAGGTTTATTTTCATGGTGAGTCAAGTTCTTATCATGACAAATAATATTAACTATCACAATGGCTGTGTGATATTCATCTTTCATTAAGAAAAACAATTTACATTTAAATTATTTTTTAAATATAGAACCAAGAAAATCAGTAAAATTCATGGGTAAGGGTTTCCTGAAATCATAAAATTCCACTATTCTTTCCTTTAAACAAGGAATCTTGACTTTGTCCTCCTGATATAATGTATTATGAAACCATGTGAAATGGGTTAAATTACAATACAAAAGGAAATAAAATAGAAGGTCAAGAACACAAAGAAAATAATTTAAGATGTAAGAGATGGAATGTAAAAAATAAATTAATACAAAGAAAACCAGATATGAGAAATAATCCACTGACTTTTAGAAGTTTAAGAGGAATCTAAACTTCAAAAAATATTGAAGTCATAGAGGCATCTGAAGAATACAAAGACCATTTTAATATTGTCTAAAATGCTAGAGTATTGTTTTCAAACAGTGCAAGTAGTATTGACTGTCGTTCTGATGGGAAACAGCCTCCATAGGCTTACACTGTTGAGCTCCTGTTCCCTAAGTGGTGATGCTGTTTGAAAAGGTTATGAAACCTTTAGTAAGCATTCATTGCTAGAGGAAAGGATTGTTGAGGCTTTATAGCCTGGCTACACTTCTTGTTCACTCACCACTTCCTGATTGCAGGTATCATGAAACCTCCCAGCCTCCTACTATAGCACCCATGCATTTTCTGGCTACTTCTATGTCCTAGTTTCAACCAAAAGAGAAATTATCCCATTACAAGTAGGAGTATGAGGAATATAAGCTCTTTCTCTATAAGTTGCCTTTATCTCAGCAACAGGAAAGTAAGGCAATGAGTTTTGTTTTAGTTCTCAAATGACAAACTTTGTAAGTCATAATTTTAATAATTTAATAATTAATAATTAAGTCATAATTTTAATAAATTACAGTAAGATAGTAATTGCTATATTCACATACTTCTGTAGCATTTCTTTATACAAAGAGATTTTTTTCCCTTCAAGATGTAAGTTGAATTGTTTCATCGTTTGTATATTTTACCAGTAATAAAGTGTTCACAATTAACTTTGCCACAAGGACACCATTCAACCATTCTACAGGATGAGTTAAGTGATGAGAGACTAGAAAGAAGAAGGAGGTGATCAAAGACAACCCCAGATTTGTTTAAAGAAAATGTCACAGAAAAAGTCAGGTTGAAGAAAATCTGAAAAGATGTTGGAATATTAACAGTCACAGTTCAGAGAGTGAGGAGCCCCAGAGCGATCAGGTATACTTTAAACAAAAGCCAAAGGAATGGAAAAGATATCCATTTGAGAAGACAGCAGAGATCTTGAGGGATGTTTAATGAGAGACAAGGTTAAAATGTTGCATCAGAAGTAGAGATAGGAATGATTGGATGCATGACTCAGGATTATTTATGAACTATGTAGAGAAGTATGACTATAGCTTGACTTAAGCATCTCTTGTCTGTCTATCTATCTACCTATCTATCTACTATCCATCTATCTATCTGTCTACCTATCTATCTATTTATATCTATATATATGTATATACATATATATAAAATCTACCTATCTAACCTATTGATCTGATATCTAATTATCTATCTCTACCTATGTATCATCTATCTATATATACATCATCTATCTATCCAATCTATTATCTCTATCTATATCTACCTATCATCTGTTTGTCATTTGCATATCATTTATCTATCCTTTTATCTATCATCTATCAATTTATCCATTTATATGTGTGTGAGTGTATGTTTATTCATTAGAAGTAATCAGTTAAGCTGTGGTAAATACCATGTTTGAATAGTGAGATTTAAATTTTTCCAAACTATATTACCACACATTAATTAAAGAACACCCCAGTTTTTGATGTATTCTGTCAAAAAGAATTCCATACTGAACATCGTAAAAATATCTTCTTAATTTAGATATAATCTGCAGTCTGATCACATAATATATATTACCATAAAGCATCTGGATGCTCTTTGAACTACAGAAACATACATTTTAGTAAAGGAAATTCATTCTGAAAAATGTATTTTTTCCCTTATTTCAGTGCAGTGTGATCATCCAGTGTTGTGAGGGTTAATCTTTATTGTCAACTGGACTAGACTTAGAATTACCATGGAAGCATAGATTTAGGCATATATGTGAGCATCATCCTATAGACTGGTATCATGGACTGACTAAAAAGAAAAAGCAAGCTGAGCACCAGCTCATCTCTGTCTTTGCTTCTGACTTCAGAGGTAATATAATTGGCTATTTTATGCTTCTGCCACTGAGTCTTCCCCATCATGATGGACTCAATTGACTCAATCTATGAACCAAGATAAATCATTCTCTATTAAGTTACTTCTTACCAGGCATCTGGTCAAACAAGAAAAGCAACAACTACAAGCAACCATTTGGAAATCTCAGCTAGTGCAAATAAACTCTTACTTCTTAATCAGTACCCAACCAAGAGACTCATGAGCTATATGAGCTTCCTGGTAATACCACACTCTGCCTGATAGTAAAGTTTGTTTCTGGTAAGTTTACTAAACTAAAATAAAAATAAGTATGTAGAAAACAAAAACAGAATGGCATCCTCATGTGTTATCATCCATCATTGTTTTATTCAGAAATGTGTGTGTCATAACATCAATGACGGCCATGATATTACCCAATAATTGGAAATTTTCTGCTGTGTTATATAGAATCCCATGGGATCCATCACATAAGCAATCCCTTACTGACAAAGCAACTATATTTATACATCACATCACTGGCCATGTCTTTAAGATAGGAATGAGTCAACTTGCAAAGCCAGAACTGGAGATGTTCATCAGCAGAGCCCTTGCCTATTTTGTTCAAGGCACTGAGATCCATTTGAGATTCCAAAGAAAAAATAATATGTCTTTAAGTTAAATTAGTTAACAAGACATTATCTCAGCATTCCTGTAAATTCTCTTGTCTTTAAGTCACTTTTATATTGGCTTTCATGTCTTTTTGCAAAAGACATACAGGCAAAGTGGTACAAGTTAAATATGTAATAGACATAATAAAATTTTATCTAAGGATAGCACCAACTACAAAAGTATAGAAGTGCAATCTAGTTTAAGAATATATGCAGGAAGGTGGAGAGGATCACAAGCCCCTATTTCTTAACTAAGGAGCTATTAGGAGTTGATGACTTCCAGGGGAGAAAGAACCAGTTTTCTGGGAAACTGAGCTGACAGTGCTCCAGTTGATCACTCCACAACCATGAATATGTGGACAATGAAAATTGGAATAAGTGTATTATAAACAATAAAAAAAGAGGACACAAATTTGGGATGGAGTGGGAAGTAGGAACACATTTTGGATGAGTTGGGAAAGGAGTGGGAGGTGAACAATGTCAAAATATATGCATGAATGAAGTTCTGCAAGAATAAAAATACTATAGCTTTTTTTAAAAACTATATTCCTACTGGGACATAAGGTTCTTCATTACCCTGAGTGTGTGAGAAAGTGTAATTTTTATAGGTATATATTATTAGTAATATGGGATAAAATGTTATATAGTTATTTAAAATAAGGTTCATATAACCCAATATGTTCTCATATACCAGACTGATAGGAAAGAAGGAGGGTGCCATTGCTACATAACAGTGCTACAATTTACATGGTAGGTTGATCATCTAATATTCAGTTCAGGACCAATAGACATTACTAATCTCTAAATTAAATAGGCATTTATATTCTGGTGAGTCTCATTATCTTTATTATTGAGATTATAATAACTAATGGTGGGTGTTTGGTGGTTGATTATACTCCACAACTACTCTGTTCTATACCTCTGTTCAAATCACTGTGCCAATGTGCATGCTAATGAGTTGGATTCAATTATCCTGCATATTATTTTACCAAAAAAATCACATTATTTAGTACTTCACAACTATGTTCAATTATAAATTGTAAATTTACAACAGAATTTTAAGTGTTTAAAAATCAAGATTCTACAAATATACCTCACAATTTAAATTCTATCCCCATGCCAACACACAGTAAAATAATATTTCTCTCCAATTCTCAGCACAAAGGACTAATCATATGATTGCATTAGTTAATTTACTCTTCATTTGCTTTCAGTTTACACCATGTAACCAGATATAGTACAATAAATAACTGTGGTATAATTCTTCCTACTTGGATTTGTGGGGAAATATTCAGTCTACTAGACCAACCTATCCTGTGCTTTCTCTAGGGCATCCTTAGCTCAACTGACAATTCCTACTTCTTTGGCTGTAAACTACATCAGAGTGTCACTGCTGATTTTAATATTCAAATGCCTTAAAAGCACATAACTTCACATGGATATACTCCAGAAAAATAATTAATGTATTAACCCAGAGGGTCAGGAAACTAAGAAGATAGAAGGCCAAAGAAAGCCACCATAAGTAGATGGATAGTTTCATGTTAATTAATTGTCACTTGACAGAATCAAAAATGACTGGGGACATGGGCTTCTGAGAAAGTCTGTAAATGATTATCTAATCTTGACTTCATTACCTGACTCAGGAAGATCCACCTTGAACATGAATAAGACCATTACCTACATTCATGAGCAACATTAGTAGAGAAAGGGTACTGAGTATTGGTCCCTCTATTTCCTGGTTGTGGGTGTGACATGACTAACTGCTTCAAGGCTCTCTTGCCTTGACTTCCTTACCACAAAGGATTGAACTTTAACCTCTGAGTAAAAAAAATAACCTGTCTCCTTTAAGTTGTATTTGTCAGAGCACTTAATTACAGTAACAATTAGATAATGAGACAGTGCATCATTTATTTATTTATTTATTTATTTATTTATTTATTTAGGGGAAAAAAAAGAAAGAACTCAAATTTTAAAGTTGAGAGACCAATTTTGATACCAAATTTAGTCAACTGTTGAAACAGATTATTCCTGCTGTCAATACCCATGACCTTAAATTTTCCCAAGTCATTTGTATTTTTCTATTATTTAGATGTACAAAATTACTAATGTGTAGAATGAGCTGATACATTTCCTTCTAAAGTTAAAGGATTCATTTGCTAGACTCATCATGTGAATCAACAAAAAGACATGACCCCCAAGGGAGCTGTCTGTTCCAGGTCACCTCCAAGCATCTAAGAATAAGAGTTTATATGGCAGAAGGAGCAGAGACTCTTACAGAATAGCGTGATCTTCTCTGTTCTGTTCTGACACAGGCCCAGAAACCAAAGGATTAGATAGAGATTTCACTGGGGGGGGGTCTTGGATACAGAGGTGACAAGGGATTATGGAAGTATCATTGGGTAACCATTCATAAGCCTGCTCCATAGAATGTGGGGCAACTCTGGAGGAACTCTCAGAAACACCTGGGGAAAATAGTATAACTGGACAAAATGGCCTTCTAACTTCAGCATAGTTAACTGTGGTTGAAGTCCTAGGTATGAAATATTTAGGAAATTAAGTATTTCCCAGAAGCTGATATAGTAAAGCTCTTTTCTTCCTGGGTGGTACTGGTTTGTAGGTAGTTGAGCCATTAAGAGGGAGGGCCTAGGAGAGAAAGTTAGATACTAGCATGAACCTTTGCAGGGGATTGTGGGATTATAGACTGCACCTTTCATCTTTGTCCTAAACAGTGAGATAATAGTTTCATTTTGCCACACACTCCTATCATCATGCACAGCATCAAAACAAGACCCAACTCATCCAGGCCATCCATCCATAGACTGAACCTTCCCAAAGCTTTTGTATTCCTATTAGTTGTTTCAGGGACTCATTATCACTTAAATAGCATAACAACAATGAATAAAGGGTCAAGAGAATACATGAACATGATCTTTAGAGACATTGCATGTGCTCTGCTATTTAATTTACACTGATTTTTATGTGCAAAAGCTGAGAGTTACAAGTTCTTGTCTATGGAAAGTAAAAGCTCATATGAGGCAAAAATTAATTAAACAAAATAAAATGTATCCTTACAGATAAAGTGAGTGAAGTCAGAGTATGAAAATGAGAACCTTGAAATGTTATTCATGAGGCCATTACTGTAAAGATGTATGTACTAAATTCTATGCAATTTGGAGATGAAAACATATTGGCACTGTTAAAGTCAATTTAATTAAAAATGTGAAAAATTAGTCAAGTTAGAGATTCCATAATCCAGTTTAATATTCCCAGTTGTCTCTACTTGAGGGAAATTAGTTCATTTTTCACAGAAATATTTTCTTTGACTTTGGGATTGATTGAAAACTTTTATCAACTACACAGAATTTTATCCTCTGAAATTCCATTTTAAGTAACCCTTTTACTTTACCATCTGATATTATGAATATTATTTTAATGTACATCTCATACTTCATAAATTTTAAGTCATTTACATAACACTTTAGTGTCAGATTTTTATGTTGTCAGAAACAGCAGTGATGAAAAGCACTTTTATTTGTATCTGTTTTAAAATTAATAAAATCATGGAGAAATATCTGTAATTTTAATTTATATTTGTAGCTCTTGGGAGCAGATAACATGATGTGAAGGGTGTAAAATCAATACTAGTCAAGGATTTTCCTGGGGCTCACTGTCCAGCCTGTGTAGTATAACCAATGAGTTCCAGCCCAGAAATAATCACTGTCTCAAAAAACAAGGTGAACTGTACCTAAAGAATAATAGCTGAGGTTTACCACTAGCCTCCACATGCATGTGCACATGTTCACACATGTACACGTGCACACACATACACACACACACACACAGAGAGAGAGAGAGAGAGAGAGAGAGAGAACATATATTTTCATCCTATAATGTGTATAAAAATTGGATACAAAAACAAGAGAATATTTCTACTCAGAAGAACCTAAAGTTCAGTAAGGAATAAAGTGATTGAGCTGGAAATATGAAGATGTTGGAGATGGAGAGTTATTTTCTGACTAGAAAATGAGGAAAGAAATAAGATCACTGGACACCCATAGAATACTGGTAAATTTCAATAAAAGCCCAATAGTATCCATTACTTTAGAGACACAAGATCTGTATTTCACAGATAAAGAAGCTGAAACCCAAGGGAGTTACATGCCCAGATTCTGGCCCCAATGGCTCTCCCCAGTTCCATGGAAGTCAGAGCTTCACTCTGTCTTGGGTGAGATCGTGTACATAAAATGAGATGAGTAACCTGGAAATACTGGGGAGATTATTGACTTGGGACTATGCAGGAGAAAACTGAGTAACAAGCAAGAGAGGATATCTATGTTCATCAACCATTTGTATTTCACCTTTTTTTTTTTTTTTTTTTTTTTTTTTTTTAGAAATAGCTGCTCATTTCATTAGTTTGTATATTGACTGGGTAAAACATTTCTTCATATTTTTTTTTAGTTCTTCTTTTATTCTAGATATTATCTTGGTGAGCTCTATAGGTAGCAGAAGTTTTCTTCCATCCTGTGTACTATCTTCATTCAGTTGTCTCCTTCCCTAGTTATATAGAACCTTTTACAGTATCAAGAAATCCCACTTGACAACTGTTAGCACCATTTCCTGAGTGACTGGATTCTTATCCAGAAAGTGCTTGCTTGTGCCCATAGTTTTGTCATATGCAAGAAAATGGATACAACTGAAGATACTAGTATAGTGAAATCTGTCTCAGAAAGACATTTGTGGCTCCTAGATTTTATATAAACACAGAACTATATGTGTATACAGATGGCAGTAAAGTAGTATTGACATTGTCTTCTAGGATAACAAAGGGACTATGAGAGGAAAGAGAACAGGAGGACAACAGAGTGATGAAGGATGTATGTTCAAAGCACATTATATGCACATTTAAAATTTTGTTTTGATGTATATGGGTGTTTTTGCCTGCATGCAAATCTATGCATCATAGGTATGTGCCTTCTATCTAAGTAAGACAGGACAGGACATCAGATTTTCAAAGCTGGAACTATAGATAACAGTGAGTCACGGTGTGGGTGCTGGGAATCACACCTAGGTCCCTTGATATAGCAACCAGTGCTCTTAATTGCTGAACCATCTTTACAGCCCCTCAAAGTACATGCATAAAACTGCTTTATTTAACTCAGTATGAAAAAGTAAAAGATAACTATAAAAATAAGCAATATCTAAAATCACTATGACCATACCAACTCTTATAAAGGAAAATATTTAATTGAGGTGGCTTATAATTTCAGAGGGTTAGCCCTGAAATGGTGGTACACAGAAGCATGTAGGTAGACATGGAGCTAGAGAAGGTGATATGCAAACTAAGAGGTAACAGTTTTACTGGGTGTAGTTTGAGCATAGAAGACCCCAAAGCCCATCCCCACAGTGACACACTTCCTCCAGCTGTGCCATATCTACTCTAATAAAGCTACACATCATAATAAATAGTACCACTCCTTATAGAATAGGTGATTTTCTTTCAAACTACCACAATTATAGTTTTGATCTGTTCTTTGCTTCACCTTATTTCCTTTTAGGTTTTCAATCCTTTTCATATAACCCTATATATACAACTGAAAAATCACTTCTGAAGTTACAGACTTTATAAAGGGAGGTACATGCTACACCTCAGAGATGACTTACGGAAGATGCTGCATTCGTCACCTACCTACCTACATACATACATACACATATACACATACATACACACACACACACACACACACACACACACACAAATTTCCTGAGTGAAACAATTTATTCTGGTGCAGCAAGGAGATACAGTCCACCATGGCCAGAAGTTATTTTAATAAGACACAAAACAGCTAGTTAGGTCTATTACTGAGCCAGGGCAAAGAGAACTTAGACAAGAAGTGGAGTTAGCTTACAACCCTCAAGCCCCACCCCTAGGTCTGGCAACCATTTGCCATCTAGCCAAAGGTTCAACAACCTCACCAACCAGCACTACTACTAGCTGGATATTTAAACACACGGGTCTACAGAGGACAGGTCACATTCAAACTGTAACATTTTCACATTTTAACCATACAATGGACAAGCAGCAAAAGCAGAAAACCTATAAGACAATAATGAAATCCATGCAGAGCTACTTACAATATGTATAGTGACATTGTTTAATCTTCACAAACCTGGAGCTCTTACAAGTTGTTATTCTCAGTTTAAGTGTGGGGAGCTGAGGCTTCAAGAATCTCATTGCAATTAATTTTAACTCATCCAACTCATAAGGGACAAAACTATTTGCATCCCAATTTTCTTGTTTCCAAAAACTGCATTCTTTGCATTACATTTTCTTATTTCACTTTACAACTTGTGTGTTTCTCAAATTTCCATTCACCATTGAAGTTCCTCATTTTAGACGGAAACATGGATGGATAGGTACATGGGTAGACACATACAGACAGACAAACTGATATACAGACAGACATATTTTATATCTTGGCATGCAGTTCGTTTATTTAAATCTACCTAAAACCTGTGAGAGTGCACATGGAATTCTGAAGATTACATTTTGTTGCTGTTGTTACTGATGCCCAGGAAGGAAAACATATAGATTGATTTTCTGCCTAACTTAAATAGGTTTTCTTCCAAGATGCTCAAATCTAACAGGAGTATTTTTGGTTGTTATAAAAACAAACCCAATGACAATAAAACCAAAAGTCCTAGAGATATGCATTTAATATTCTGGTACTTTCAATTTATAGTAGTAATCTTGATAGGACGAAGAATTTCTGGCAGCTCTCCCTCATCCTAAGTAATTTGATCATTTGACAAGAGCTATCTCTCTGGCAACATTACAGCACTTCATCTGCCAGTCATTTAAAGTGAAATATAGAGGAAAGGAAAATTATTGGCTGCAGTTCCTGTGTGATGCTGGGTAGCCCACTACTTTGAGAGGCATGCTTGGGATACAATCTGCTCAGATATATATCTTAGAAACAAGTAAGGCTCCGCTCTGAGAAGTTGGCTGGTTCCTTATGAAGGAAGAAAAAGGCCCCTTTACTATTCACTTTACAATCCCAAAGTGAGAAACACTTGCTGAGAAATAGAAAGTAGCCTTGCTTGGAAAATGTGTTATAAATAAAGCTTACCAGGAGGATGCTGTTATGCCAAACACTGAGGCTCACTTTGAAGCTTCAAACCTAGAGAATATAAGAGGAATAATCTATGGACAGAAAGTTGAAAACCTTATTTAATTAAATCAGCAAAGATAAAGCATGAGTGACAAGTGACAGCTATATCTTGTGACTTAACAGGGGATAGCTGTTAGCTATAATGAAACCTATTCTTCAGAGGGAATTTCATATACCCAGTAACATAATTGAATATTTCTCCTTTGAATAACCATTTTTCATAGTTTAAAGCAGTGAAACTAAGAAAAAGTAAGTTCTTTCTTAGAAGAAAATCTGTGTGTGTGTGTGTGTGTGTGTGTGTGTGTGTGTGTGTGTGTGTGTAGGTTCTCACAGAAGCCACAAGAGGGCATTGGATCCCTGGAATTACAGGTGTTGGTGAGCTTCTCACTGTGACTACTAGGCTCTAAGTCAGATCATTTGGAAGACCATCAAGTGCTCTTACAGCTGAGCCCTCTCTCCCACAAGTATCCATGGGTTTATTAAATAATTAAACCTACTTATCAGGAAAGCCTGTTAAAATACACTTTATAAAATGTATTCTCAGTATAGAAAATGAACAGCTCTTCTCAGTACCCCTGCACCCACTCTTGGCTCAAGAGTGACTTCAAAGGTATTTTCCCCGGAAGCTCCTTGGCTGGGTTGTTGTCTGATTTGTTGCTACATTCTCACATTTTTAATGTGGTTCTTTTGATGGTTTGGACATCAAAACTTGATGTTGAATGCCTATTGCATGTCCATTGAATATATACCAACATCAAATAATATATAATTAGATGCAAATAATATAAATTGGAATATCTGAATGAGTAAAAATTCAAAGTTAATTGCACAATCTGATCTAGAATCGAGATTTACTCATTATTATAGACAAGACAAAATGCTAAAAGAAGATATAAGAGAGTAAGCACCTATTCCATGAAGCAAAATAAAAGTTATGTGTCATGATTGTCAACGACAGAAGATAAAATTGAGAAACAAAAGACCATATATGTCATACCAGCGAACGTAACTGGATCATGCACCAGACTTCCCTTACTATAGGAGAAATAAAGAGAATAGGAACAGTGGCTGATAGAGAGGAGGGAAGTGCTAGAGGTATCAGTGGGGTAAGAATAATGGTGACTGGCTCTGCTGGCTAAGCTGCACAAGAATCTTTGTTGTTATTTGTGATTTTGCCATCAGAAAAGATGAGAATTATAACAATGATTTCTTCCTCAAAACATTGCTAGGACAGTGACTACTAAAGCACATAAAATTGCAAAGGAACCCATAAAAACACTGATTATGATAGAGTAATAAAGGATGTTGTGGTTTCTAACAATACCTGTCATGCATAATTTTTGTTTATATTCTTGCTACTTCTGGTTTCCCAATGTATTATTATATGTTTTCCTCAGATGGGTGGATTATACCTTGATGTGTCTTTGTGCATTGTTCTAGAATCACAAATTTATTAATTAAATTGATCCACCTAAGATACAGCTATACCACACTTGAGCTTATACTCAAAGGTGCTTCACCCCATCACAGAGACTTGCTCAACCATGTCATCTCTGCTCTGTTCATAATAGCCAGAAGTTGGAAACAATTTAGGTGTCCCTCAGCAGAAGATTAGATAAAGAGAATGTGGTGTGTTTGCAAAATGGATCATTTGTTAGCTGCTTAAAAAACTGAAAAAAAAAATCATCCTGAGTAAAGTAATACAAATACAGTGTGTATTTGCTTATATGTGGATATTGGCTATTAAAGCCAAGCTATTAAAGCCAAGCTATTATAGCCATGCTATACTCCATAGAACAATAGAGGCTAGATATATAGTAAGGGAGAGGAGGTGAAAGACAGATCTTGTTAGGAAAGTGAAATAGGATAGATAGTTATAGATAGATGGGGAAATTGTGCCTGTAGAATCAAATAACAGGTATAGGAGAGAAAAGAAAAAAATAAAAACAGGGAAAGACATCCAAAATTAAGAGCCATTTAAGGAGTAGTATGGAAACCTAATACAATAGAAGTTTCCTAGATGAAATAGGCAATTAGGGAAAACAAAGCTCCAAATGGTTGCTATCCTTTGTTACCAAATGAAGCTTCCAGTATTGAGAATGGGTTATATATATTTGACTTGCTGGCTGAAGGGGTACAATGGGAAATCTCAAACAACTGAGGCTATTGCCAAGATTATAGATTGTTCTCCACAAATTGATGGTAAGACACTATTGTGGAAGACAATACCTACACAACTCATTAAACATGATGAAGTGGAGCTGGTGCCTACATCGAGCCTTCACCCCATGTGCTAGTGTTTTGGTACAGGACAGTACTGCATGCTACTAAAGGAGAAATAAAACAGCAACCAGCCACAGATGCTTTAATCTACAATAATGCTGCCCTGCCAGCAAGATGTACCCCACTCCACAAAATGGGACTCACTTGACAGTGCTTGGGAGGCAAATAATCAGAAACTAGATATCTCAAGTACATAGGGAAAAACAAACTACCACTAATCTATTATAAAAATGTAGTGATAAAATGATGCCTATGACATTCTCTTCTACTCAGCCACCATCAGAGAAGCTTCTTTGTAGAAGATAGGTGCAAATACAGAGATCCATAGCCAGATGCTATACACAGAGTAAGAGACTGAAAAACTCCATCAAATCCCTCTCCTCAGGGTTTAGGGAAACCTGAGAAAAAGGGGGCAGAAAGAGTGCATGATCCAGAAAGGATAGAGAATATCAAGGTAAAAAATCTGTCAAAATAAAAAAAAATATCTATGCACATACTAACTCTTATGGTAGCATGCACAGGCCTGGAAAGGTCTGCACCAGACGGAGTCCTAGAACTGAAAGGAGAAGTTGACACATGCCTGAATCCCTTAACCCAAGAGCTATCTTCAATTGATAACCATTTGCAAATTAAAATTTAGTTTTCTCACTGGGGAAACAAATTACTCTTAAGGGTAGGCTACATGCCCAGCAGGAAATGTACACAGAAAATGAACTCAGAGGCATCTTTAGAGGTTCTATATCTCATATGTTGGACTTTTTTCTTTAATTTTATCTTTTTTAATTTATTTTTATCATTTTTCTCTTTTTACCATACATGTCCTTTGGGTATATATTATGCCTTCCAGTTTAGTGTTTTTAGGGGTTCCTGAGTGTGCCAACAAATGGGTTTCTGCATGTATAACTTTTTCTGTGCCTTTTTTTTTTTAGCTCTTTTTCTTCTGTTTGTTTTGTTCTACTCTGTTGTTAGTCTTTCTTTTATCTTATATTTTGTTTTATTATTAGCCTTTAAAAGCATGATTGCTTTTTTATTTTTATATATATTTGTTATTGTTTTTCTCTTTTCTAATTTATTTATTTATTTATTTAATTTACATGTCGATCCCAGTTCCCTCTCCCTCCCTCCCTCCCTCGCTCTCACTTACCCTCTCTTCCCCTCTCACATGCACCCTGACCACCCTCCCCTCCCATCCCCCCACCCCAATTTCACATGTAAGGCAATGACATCCAGGTGGGGTCATGTAAATCTGTCAAGTCATTTGAAGTAGGGACTAGGTCTTCTCTCCTGTCTCTAGGTTAAGGGAGTATCCCTCCATAGGGGATGTGTCTGAGGTCCCTTAGAATGCCCAGTCCTTCTGGCTGAGACTCATATTCAGGGGTCCTGAGTCAGTCCCATGCTGGCTTCCCAGCTATCAGTCTGGGGGCCCCTTAGCTCCTTCTTGTTCAGGTCAGCTGTCTCTATGTTTCTGCAACCTGGTCTTGTCCTCTCCCTCTGCATCTGGATTCTAGTTCGACTCAGTGTTTAGTTATGGGTGTTTGCTTCTGTCTCCAACAGGTACTAGATGAGGGCTCCATGATGGTGTATAAGTTAGTTGTTGATCTCACTATCTGGGAAGGGCATTTATGGTAGTCTTTCCATGGTTGCTCGAATTGTTAGTTGGCAGCACTCTTGTAGGTCTCTAGGCCTTTCTTTAGTTTCAGTTTTCTCTTCAAACCAATAATGGCTCCCTCTTTTATGCTCTCCCTCCCTCCCTCCCCCACGCCCCCCTCTCTCTCTCTGTCTCTCTCTCCTGTCTTTTATTCCTACCCTGACTCAATCTTCCTAGTCTCACGTGCTTTCCTCTCCTCCCCTTCTCTTTCTCCTACTTCTCTCTCCATTCACTGCCCCCCCACTTCCCATGTTTTCTTGGGGACTTGTCCCTTCCCCCTTCTGTGAGGGACTTTATATGAATCTCTTAGAATACACCTTGTATCCTAGTTCCTCTGGTGGTGTGAATTATAGGCATGATTGCTTTTTAATGAGAGACAGAAAAGGAGTCGAGCTGGATGGGAGGGGTGGGAGGGGAAACTGGGAGGTGAAACCATAATCAGGATATAGTGTATGAGAAAATAAAATCTGTTTTCACTAAAGGATATAGAAAAACATTTGACATGTTTGGCAATAAAAACAATAGGTAATGACAAGCAAATTTTAAAACAAAATAAATGAAAATACTTAAAGAAGCAAGCTAGAATAATGGCTTGAGAGTGCAGATGTCAAACAGAGTGAAAGTAGCTTAAAACAGAAACTGACAGTGGATGTCTGGTTAATTCACATGATTTGAATGGGAAAGAAAGAACTTTTGCCTTTTGGTTAAGTGAGTATAAGTGACGCATGTAGTTTTTTTTTTTTTTTTTTTTTTTTTTTAATTTAGTCTCATTACTTTAGACTTTAGCTTTTATTTTCGTGTGGTGCTAAGACCTCGGTGTTCTGTTGGCTAAGTAACAGTTGGGATGCAGAGTAACAACTCTCTAATTAGATGTTCTTATTCTCTTAGTTTTGAAAGACCACCAGAGAATATTGAAATAATCTATAACTGAAATGTCCAGCACTATGCAAACCTGGAAGAGGTTTCTACATTGCATTCTACTCTGTGAGTGTAAACACAGATAAAATTTGGATGATATTAAATGCATGTAGAGCATTTTTGTCAGTATGAATATTTTTCTTAGTAACTGCTTTGATGATTTCCTTACTGTTCATTTAATTCAGGATGAATCTAGATAAATATTAAAAGCAAAATTGGTAGTTAAGTCCTAATTGCCTTCTGAATATACAAGAGAACAACATGTGCATTTTACAACTAAGATTCTTTAAGGAAAACAAACACACAATATTCAGAGACAACTTTTCCATTCTAAGCAACAGAACCATTTGCAAAGTATTGCTAAACTGAATAATCAACATGAAATGCAAGGGATAGCTCCAAGTTTGTCTCTACAAAAGTCCTCTGAATATAATTTTTCATAAAATTGTTTAAATTTGCAAAAATGTTTTCTTTGTTGAATCATTTAAAACCAGTTTAACAAAACAAAGAATGATTAGAAATTTAAGTTTTATGTTGAAGACTTTGTTTGTACTCTCCACTGTCAGTTAATGAAGATACAAGAATGTTTGGGGGCTACACCTGTGTACACTCAATGGCCACCTTCAACAAACATAGCCATGGTTCCATGTGTTTTGAAACTGAGGATCAGAATGTGGTTGCTGGTCTTTTTAGATGTGAGTCTGCCTATACTATCAGACACAAACCGAAGTATGTTAATAAGTTTCTATAAAAAAGTGAAAGTGCCCAGGCAGAAATGCCGTTTCAAACAATCCCCTCACCCTACCTCTCCCCCTTTGACTCATTTCAAGTCTTAAGAGTTCATTAAAAAGGAAATGTCCTGATATTTTTTTCTTGTGGTTGTTCACACTGTGATTCTTTCATTTTACTAGCGGGTAATAGAAGATAATTTTCCCAAACCATTAAAATACCGAATTTCTCAATTTTTTTCTCTTTTAGTTAAAACAAAAATCATAGATCCCAAATGATGGACATTTTATGTTTTAGATAGTCTTCATATATTGTTTTAAAAGCAACTCTAAATCTAACCCCCAAATTCTTGAAACCAATTCTATCTAGCACCACAATGATTAGTTTATTTATGTAAAAACATATTCCAAATACAAAAATATCAAAAATATGCATTGCATTTTAGGTAGCCAATTTTGCCAGATAAAAATGGAAAATACATTATTATATGGGTGAAAGTAATATATATGTATATATATAATTACAATTTGAATACATTTTTATATTTTACTGAAACTGTTTATGTGTGTGCAGGTGTGATGGGAGATGTCATTCTGTACATGTTTCTCATACTGGTTAACACTAAAGCACCGTTGGCCAATAGGAAAGGAAGATAGGAAAGAAAGGAGGAAATAGGAAGTAGTAAGGGGAGTCAGGATGGAGAGTCTGGAGAGAGCAGTACCCAAAAGCCTGCTCCGAGTAAGAAGACCACATGGAAATACATAGATTAACACAAATGGGTTAATACTTAAGACAGAGCTAGCTGATAAGAAAGTAGTAACTGGCCAACAGTATAATATCAAAAACAGAGTCTCTGAGCATTATTTGGGGCTGGGGGCGTGGCTGCAGGACAAGACCAGGCGGCGCGGAAAAACCATACTCCTTACACAGGTGCATGCGCGCGCGCGCGCGTGTGTGTGTGTGTGTGTGTGTGTGTGTGTGTGTGTGTGTGTGTGTGTGTGTATTTCTTGAGATTTGCTATGTTGCCAAGTATGGGATGGGTTTTAGAGAAGGTTCCATTTGGTGCTGCTAAGAGTCCCTAGACTCTGGTTGTGTCATTGGTTTTTCTGTTTTTGAATGTGTTCTTAAATTGTCATCTTCCTATCTCTTCTTCTAGTGGGTGCAGGTGGGGTCTCTTCCTCTTCTAGTGGGTCCATGGTTCTCTTCTGGTGGGTTCAAGCATGTCCAATACTCTGATGGTTCTCACAATGTGTGCTGGCAGGTCTGAGACACTCCCTCTTCAGAGTAGGTGGAGGTGGAACTAGCACTGTGATATCAGTAGACTCTGGATTGCTTGGTCTGCCTCAGGGCATCAACCTGTCCGCAGACCCCAGGTTGGGTGATCCCAAAGAGTGGAAGTGGAAGTCGGGGCTGAGACAGGAGCCCAAGTTCAACTTGACCTTGCAAGGGGATGGGACTAGCACGGCAATGTCAGCTGACTTCAAATTGCTTGGTCCTGCTGGCGGGCATGTCCACCTGCCCACAGACCCCAGTCAGGGAGATCCCAAAAAGCTCAAGGGCAATTTTGAGTAGATATACTCCATTCTCCATGTTTAGCTGTTGCCAATGAATGGAAGACTGAATATATACAAGTTAAAGTAATATGGTTTATAACAAATTAAGTTTGGTTTCATTATTGGCATTGGAATACAATGTGTGGATAGAATATATCTCTATTTGTATTATAAGACATAGATCCATGGCTAGTTACAGCTAGCTAAAACAAAAGCGGAGTTACTGGACACAGAATACAATGGATAAATATGTTGACTAGTGTTCCAGAAGATCCATACCCACATCAGGTATTTCACAATTGCCTGTAACTTGAGCTCCAGGGCATTTGACACCCTCTTCTGTCCTCCATGGGTTCTGTAGTCACATGCACATACAACATAAAATAAATTTAAAGAGAAGAATATGTGCAAACACATTTTCAACTGCCCCAATCTCAGAAGCAGAAAGGAACACTTCACATAAAAATGCAAGGAGTTTTGATTCTGTGAAACTGAATGGAGAAGCTCAGTAATTCTTACTTAATGTTTCAAGTAATAGTCAAGTATTTTCTGCATTCCATACCCTTTTGACATTTTTGTTTGTTTGTTCATTTGTTTTGCTTTGCTTTGGGGACATATTGTTACACTAAATATTGTATTAATTCTTCCAAATTTTTAATTCCAAAACTCTTAGTATTTATCTATAAAAATACTTTAAATATGTATTTTAGGACTTGTAGAAAACTGTCAACCCATGTAGGGTGTAATGGCATCAAGATGAAGGCAGACCTATGTGTAAGCTGTCAATTATGAGAGGATGGATAAATATGCACATCAAAATATCAACTACTCAGAGTCCATATCTAATTCCAGATGAACCGTCTTCATAGTTCCTGCTGTTAAACAATGTCGTAGCAATTTTACTTTTTTATTTTTACAGATCTGACATAGAATATTATCCTGGAACAAATGATTAGGGCAACAGTTACAACACACACATCTTTATCAATATCTAGTACTGAATTTGTGCATTTGATATATCTGCTATGTTCGTTAGATCTGTTTAGCTCATTCACTTGTGTCACTTAGTAGTTTTTCAGTTGTATTAATTATCAGTTATTTGTTTCCTCATTTCTTTGTGTGTGTGCACACACATATGCACACCGGCAGGTGGAGGCCTAAGGTTGATATCAGGAACCATCCTTGTAAGGAATCTTACATCTTATCCATCAGTTCAGGATCTGTCAGCCAGGCCCAGAGCTGGCCATCATCTCACTAGCCAACTTGTCTGAGGATCTCCTGTTTCTGTGACTGCATATGGAGGCTGGGTTTACAAACAGCTGCCAAGCTCACCTGGCTTTTATGTGGGCTCTGGAAATCCTAACTCCACTCCTTATGTTTGTGTAAGTGCTTAACCATGAAGTCATCAACCCAGCCCCTGGATGGCACCTCTGTACATTTTCTCTTCAGTTTCCACAATGTGTGCTAAGGAATTTCTTTGTATTAGTGGTTATGTTTCTGCTTCTCAGTAGGAGAGGCTGAGTATATTCAGTTTTCAAGTTAAATGTAGAACAAATTTTGCTCCATATCATTTGCTAAGTCACCAAGTCCTTCTGCAGTCCTCACTTAGTTAATCCACCTGTTGTTTCTTCTGTGTTCATACTATTACTTTTCTGCATGCTTAGCTTTTCTGAACAACTGCATGGAAAATGGTATTGTCATTTGTTTTACATTAATATCTGTAATATTATCATACTTTATCTTTGTTGTAAATTATTTCAACACACACTGTTTCTTCATCATCCATGTATGTGTTCATGCATAAATGCAAGTGTGTGTGTACATGTGTCTGTGTATGCCTGTTCATGTGTGTTAATATGAGGCCAGAGTTTGACAACATGTGTCTTCCTCTATCTCTCTCTGCACTGATATTTGGCATGGGATCTCTCACTGAATCAGGAGCTCACTTATCCAGCTAGACTGACTGGCCAGGAGCTCCATGGATCCTGTCTCCAGCCTGCCCTGTCCCAGAGCTTCAATAAGAGACTTGCACAGCAGTCTGTATATGATTTTACATGTACAGACTGGATTATGGAGATCCAAACTCAGGTTCTCACAATTGAGCTGCAACTACTTTACTGCTCCACTCAGCTTAGCTTCTGAATTTTTGCTTCATTTTTTTGTTTGTTTGTTGTTTGTTTTTGAAAATGCCATGGGTTTAAAAGACATTTCTTATGCTTTACAATTGCAACTGAACTTTGAGTCCATTTGCACTTTATTAATGTTTTGTTGAAATAGAAAGCATTCCGCTCAGTTTGGATTTCCTTCACATTCAGCATTTCATTAGCTTAACATCCTTTCACTCCACACCCCTCCTCTGATAAACTGATTTCAAACAGTCTTTTAAAATTCCTCGAGAGAGACCATTTTGTGGGAAATACAATCTACTAAAAACCACCATTAATGGGTATGGAGGAGGCTAAGCTAACAGCAGTTTCCTCTAATCATCCAAAGATGGGATTCTGCCAGATTTGGCCACCATTGTGCTCCTATGTAGGAAGTAAGAAGTTACAACAGAAATTGTCCTTACTTTGTAAGGGTCTGATGTTTTTTGGCGGGGGTGCTCGTAAATCTTGTTTCATTTTTGTTCTTCCTCTCATTATTAGGTCTTTGGTTATGGTTTTGTGTCTGCTACTCATGTCTGGAAATGACCTCTCTTCCCTGAGGACTTCTATGTTTTATTAATGCCAGAACACTATCAAGTCATGTATTTGGGAGATAGAAAACATGACTCAATAGCTAACAGTACTTACTGCTCTTCTAGCGGCCCCAGGCCCTGTTCCTAACACTTATTTCAGGTGGCTTTCAACTATTTGTAACTCTAGCTTAAGGTATCCAGAAGCTCTGATCACTGCAGTGAGATGTGCGCACACACACACACACACACACACACACACACACACACACACACACTAGGTGAGCAAGTCAGAGGAGCAGCAGGCAGCACTTGAGCTTCAGGAGTTTGGCCCAGGAAAATTTAAGTCACTGATGGGTGAATCTCTAATAGGCAAAACCCTTATGACTTAAACTCTGGAATTTCTCTTGCTACTGCTGTGCCTTTACATGTTTGCTGCTGCTATTTTTTTTTTCTGGTATCTGCCATGGTGTGAATAGGCATGAGGGTATCCCCGTTGCCTTTAATTTGGTATGATTATTTCATGGAAATGTCCTTGTTCTACTAGGTATTTTTATCTGTGTATTATTATGAAGATATTTCCTCTAGAGTTCTACTATTTAATTGAAGTAATGATTTTATACAATAAGAGTGTTAGATTAAATAGAATCTTGATGACTAAGGATTTCTATCAAATATAAGGGGTTATGAAAGAAGTTAGTTTTGAGGGAATAAACATAGGTAAATATAGGATCAAGTATTGCACTCCGTCCTGATAAAGTAGGGGCTGTAAGGGTAGAAGATAGGACAGGAACAAGGAAGTGTCACAGAGCTAGGATTTAGGAGTTTCTCTTCAGAAACCATATAGACTATGGTTTTGGTTAATGATTAAGGAAAACACTGGAGATCCAGGAGTTGTCCAAATTCTTTTTGATATTGGAAAATGTGTTTATGGGTTTCAGTGTACATCATAGCTAAATCAGAGCTTGAAATAATGACTTCATGTAACTAAAAGACAAAAAATTGTATGATTAGTTAATATAATTGAACAGAATTCTAAAATATGAAAAGTGAAATTAGTAAGCTGTTTTCTTGGCAGTTATAAAAACTGCTGTGTATGTAAATGGTTATGACTGAAAGACCCTGATCTGTTAGATTATCTAAAAGATAAATGTGCAACTGTATGTGGTTCTTAGGGATAATTTGTTTTTCACCTGTAATATAAAAGATGTTTAATCATATAAGGGAAATAAGGAACATGTTATTTTTCACTTGAATTAACTGTAATCATTCACTCAAAAAATAAAATTCAGATACATTGTAATATTTGTATTTCTAACAAGAATTTTCTGGGGTGTATAAGCTCTAATGGAAAAAGTAAACAGTGATAAGGAAACCTGCAGGAAAGAGGAAGAAGAGAAATATCAGTGTAGAAGAACAGAAAAAGAACAGAGTAGAAAAAGCAACAGGAAGGATAATAAAAAGAAGCTTTGTCCCTCAGAAAAGAAATGTGTTTTTTCTCACTGTCTCTGCATCTTGCCGCCAGTCTCTCTGACCTGCTGAAGGCTGGACCCTCTGTACACACACACACACACACACACACACACACACACACACACTTAGAAATAATAACAATAAATCCTAAATCATCTTTTGAAATTTGTAACCTAGTACAGCAGAAACTTCCTAAAATATATGAAGGCAATCTCCAAATAATGAGGAACGCAGAGTCCCAACAGGCCATATCATGATACCAAAGAAGCTTCCAGTACCACAACTGACTTAAAACCAATTTAATTGTTGGCTAAAAGGGAGGCATTAAAATCCACAGACATCCCAGGTTGCTCTCAAGACAATAGACCCCATTGCTGAAAACAACACTCATACAACTCATTGAACATGGAGAGGTCACATTGGTGCCTACAAATAACCTTCACCCCTATGTTCTAGTGTCTTTGGTACAGGAAGATACTTTTCAGGGTACCAAAAGTGAAATGTAAGCACCAATCCAGCCACAAAACCCTGACTGCAAAATAAACTAGAGCAATGGTGGCACAAAACTTGTGGGCATAGCTAACCAATGTCTGGTTTGACTTAAGGCATGCATACTCCATAAGATGAAACCCATACTTGACACTGCTTGAGTAACCCAGAATGAGAGACTAGATAGTCCAGAGTGAACTATGATAAAACCAAATACCATTGGCCTAAAATGAGTATTGCTAAAATATCTTCTAATGATATTGCACTATTTTTATAGATGAGTGCCTATGAGTGTCTAAAGACATCCTTCTTTAGACATACTTAGTGATAAAATAATCCATTATATATCTACCATATTTACATCATTATATATGTAATTTTTAGTAGTTGACATTGACACAGTTTAAGAGAGTCTGGAGTCACTTTGCAGATGAGCTTCTGGTCATGTCTGAGGCATGAAGACCTGGTTTCTTTGGGTGGCACTTTTCCTTGGTCATTGGGCCTGAAATGTGAGAAATTAAAGAGTAGGCTGAGTTCTAACATGTATTTATTCACGGCACCCTTCTGTGAATATAATGTGAATGCTGGTTTCCCCACCAAAGTTCCTTTAACTGTGAGCTAGAGTAAACCCTTCATACTCTGAGTCTAAGTATTTTATCACCATAATAGAGAACAAACTAAGACATAACTTAATTTTAAAACAGCATAATCTAGCTTAGAATATATATTTCATGTCCTTTTCCCTGTTAGGAGTAGTTTTTCCCTGCTGCCGGTCCCACCACCATCCTGACCCAAATAACACACAGAGACTCTGTATTAGATATAATTCTGTTGGCCAGTTATTTGTTTCTTATCTGCTAGCTCAGTCTTAAGTATTAACCCATTTCTATTAATCTAAGTACTTCCATGTGGTCTTATCTTACCAGAAAGAGGGGCCAGCGTTCTGTTCTCTCCAGTCTCTCCATGTTGACTCCTCCCTACTCCTTCCGAAATCCTCCTTGTCTTCTAGTCCCACATATCTTGCTTTCCTATTGGCCAACAGTGTTTTGTTCATTAACCAATAAGAGAAAATACATAAAGAATGACATCTCCCATCATCTCCTCTTTTCTGTCTAAATAAAGAGAAGGATTTTAACCTCAACATAGCAAAATATATAACAAAACAGTTATCAAATAAGAAGCATGGTTAACATGAAGTTCCTCTGTAATGTTCCATCTTCAGCCCATAGGCCATAGTGTGTCTGGCAGACTCCTCAGCAAAGCAGGAAACTTTAAACTGTCCACATGTATTGTCAGTTTGTCAGTCATTTTTCTGTGTCCTGCAGACCACCTGCCAGACTCTTTCATGAAGCAGGAACCCTGTATCAATGTCCATCAGCAGTCATTTTTCTGTGGGTCCTGCTTTTGCAGTTTATACAGCATAAAGTTTAACAGTCTGGACAAGAGCAGTATCTTGCTCAAATGGCTAGTCTTGCCATATTGAAAACAAACTTCATAACACCTTTCTTCGATGTCCATCATCTTTTCTGATGTAGGTGGTGGTGTTGCCAGGAGCAGTTATGTCCCATTGTCAAGAAAAACTCTAACCCATTTTAAATGCCATATTCAGTAGGTCTTTGAAAATTTTGAAGAATATTTATCTACCTCAAATATATCTCAAATATATATTGAAAACCTAATAACGTTACTTTAAGTTTTGACTATCATAGGTAACTATAATCTGTACTAATTTATACATTATATATTTAAATGAGCTATATAAACACAATACCTAAACATGAGGAGAAATATACTTATCACAAAATTGACCTTTAATTTGTATCAATAAATGAATATCTATTCCAAAACAAAGTATTCATATCTATACCATAATCTCCTTTTTACTTTTAAAAAAGAGATTGGTTGTGGTCATTAACCATTTATAACCAACCCCACTTAATAAAAACAAACATTTATAAATAATATTTGGGAATTTGGGCGATGTTCGTTCCAAACTGCTTCCTGCTGGTAGGGGGCACTGTCATGGGGATCCCAAGAAGATGCATAAATCCTGGCTGCTGTGGTCTGCAATGCTGTCTTTTCCCAGCTGTTTTGAATGTTGGATCACCTGGGACTGTTTCAGGGGGTCTGGCTTTATCAAACCACATTAGTCTGGAAGGAATCCACAGCTTTTCATTTTCTGTGGAAACAAAATTAGAAATCCTTTTCCCCAGTAACCTGTCCTTAGATTTAAATTTTTGAGTCAAAGCATTTTTAAAATATATAAATTGAATTAATCCAGCAGTATTTCTTTTAACAGTTGTTTTTTCCTCAGCAGTCAAACAATCTAAAGATAACAGAACAGCATATATTATCCAAAGTTTCTCTGTGCTTTCCATTTGTGTGTGGCTTTTTTATTACTGTTTCTTTTACGTCTATTTTTTTCACTTTTTTTTTTTTTCTTTTTTTGAGACAGGGTTTTTCTGTGTAATTTTTATCTGTCCTGGAATTCACTCTGCATACCAGGTTTACTTTGAAATCACAGAGATCTGCTTTCCTCTATCTCCAGAGTGCTGGGATTAAAGGCATGTGCCACCATACAAAGCTCCTCTCTGACTTTTTAAAACCATTTTATTCCTTCTCTCTCCCAAGCCTACAAATATTTTTAGAACACACTGTACACCTTTAGCACTTTTTCTTAACCTGAATCTGTCTTTACTGTAAATCTTTATCTTTTTTTTCTGGCCATAAGTCTTCTATCTGCTAAACAGCAGCATTGCTAAAATGAAAGACACAGTTGTTTCAGCCGGGGTCTATCAAAGATGGTGGCAGGAATTTTATTGCCAGAACTGAGAGCTGCGCTCACTGCCTTGGTCTACATTGCCATCCAGCAGCATGATGCCGGCTTGAAGATGTGGTCACTGCCATTGCCAGCTCTCATGCACACCAATGAATTGTTAACAGCACTTCTTAAAAGCTATGCCATTTTTTTTTTTGTTTTTGTTTTTTTTTTTTTTTTTTGTTTTTGTTTGTTTTTTGCCACTTATGCTGAATCAGGAAACCTACCTTAAAGGAGCCGCGTAAATCACTGCTTATTTCTAGAAAAACAGTCTAACTGAGAAAACTGCTGCTGCTAAGAAGCCATTCTTGTTTTTGTTGTTTTGTTTCTAACCCCTCCCCCTTTTTTAAAGCTTCCATCAAGTTTTAAGTAAAAGTTCTTAGCTCCACGTTGGGCGCCATATCTTAGGAGTAAGTTTTCTGCCAGCCTGGTCACACTGCCATGCCAGCCCCAAATAACACACAGAGACTCTGTATTAGATATAATTCTGTTGGCCAGTTACTACTTTCTTTATTGGCTAGCTCTGTCTTAAGTATTAACCCATTTCTATTAATCTAAGTACTTCCACGTAGTCTTATCTTACCGGAGAGAGGAGCCGGTGTTCTGCTCTCTCCAGTCTCTCCATGTTGACTCCTGCCTACTCTTTCTAGAATCCTCCTTGTCTCCTAGTCCCACCTATCTTGCTTTCCTATTGGCCAACAGTGCTTTATTCATTAACCAATAAGAGAAACATATATAAAGAATGACATCTCCCATCATTTCCCCTTATGAATCCTGGGATAATTTTAAACATATTTTAAACTATTTGGGGATGGTAGAGTTTTACATAATGAAAAAGTACATGATATGCATAGTTTTTGTTCAAGTTGCAACTGAAACTCCCATTGCCAAAGATTTAAGAATGGGAATAAACTAAAGTAACAAAGCACATTTATTGTGTATCTGCACATCTCACTGAGATTGAACATATTTAAAAAACAGAAGGCTATTTTGTCTCAGATTTTAAATTACAAATATAACAATAAAAATAGTTTCCAACAGATCACAAGATGGTGAATTCCCTTCAGGCTCCTATGCTGTGTTGTGACCAGCTGTTACCTCTTTGAATTATCTGGTTAATAGAAAATGTTTGCTTCTGTTTAAAAGGAACATTAAATTCAAAATGTTCAGAGTCCATGTATGTGATGGGAAAATGTTGAAGGTAGGCACCCTGGAAGTACTAAAGCCCAAGAACAATACCATTTTCCTTGAGAGACTGAAGGGGTGGTATTATATTGAATAGTTTAGAGTTAGCACTAGCTTCTTTCCAGCATGTGTCTTTGAGATGTTGTGGAGGAAAGCAAATAAGAATAGAATATAATCAAAACTTCTGATTTAGTAAATCTATGTCCACATTTTATGAAATTTTCAGAAGGTGTGATATTTGTAGTCATAGAAAGAATCCTGAGGGAAAATAACTATGAAAACACATACTTGGGGATTATTGGCACACAAGTAGGCCAATTGGAATAAATAAAGCACAAAAAATTAAATGGAATTTAAGCTAAATTTCATATGCTAAACACATTTATCTCCTTATTCTGATAGCTGGAAATGGCAATACTTACAGACTGGAAGTGTATAACTATATAAGAAAGCAAATTGAAATTTGATTCTCTTTACTATTTTCCTGTCTAGACTACTTAAACCATTGGGGCTTAATTGTAGGACACTATTGCTAAAGACTCCACAGGCTTTGTTCATAGGACACAGAGAAATTGACCTGGCATTGACCTGAAAGTTTCTTGCATGCTGGTTAGTTTTATAGAGCCAGAAGGTATAAACATGAGACTTGGAGAGACTTTGTGAATTATGATAATGATCATCCAGACAAGATATATGCCCTTGATTGTAATAATAGTATGAATGTCATGGTGGTAACCAGCAGCTTTCTTATTAGAGTTAAGGATTAATCCACAGGAAGGGATTCATGCTTGATAACTGTTAATCCAGAAAAGACCCTGTGGTTAAAGGTGATGAGTCATAGGGGAGAATATATTATTCACATAGCATCAAACTGCTTTCTTTCTTTCTTTTTTTTTTTTTCTTAATGTATATCTTTATATCCATAGATTGATTAGTTAGGCTCTCACCTGCCATCAGAGAAACTTCTTTATAAAGGAAACATTTAAGATACCAAAAGATTGAAAGTTCAGGTTATAATCATTAGGATAGGTTCATGCCATCTCTCCCAGACTTCCCTGCAGATGAAGTTTTGCTTAAGTTTCACCATAAAGACAAACTATGCTATCATACAGACAAGAAGTGAAATGGCTGTGCAGTGAAGGAAATATAGATAGGAGAAAAGAGGAATTCACTCTCGTTTCTGCTGGGAAGCTAGTGAGGTAAAAGTGGCTTTAGCTTGCTCCTTCTCTCTAATCTCTCAGCATTTTCCCTTATATCTGACCTGATAGAACTCACATTACATGGCAGTCATCCAGGAACTGTGCAATGAAAGCTGTGGTCCTGAAACAATCCTGGGTAACCTTCTCCACCTTCTACACACTGTAGAGTTCAGGGCATTTTCTGTGTGTACAAGGAGGATATTTGGGGCCCTGTGGCACCACAGGAAATGTGCAGAAAACAGACTTCCTGAGGACTCAGGGCACAAGAGCAACAGATTTTACTAACAGAAGGCCTTCAGAGGATGATCACTTTACTGTTATTATTAGAAAACCGTGAGTTTTAAACTAAAACTGAATAAAATGGGGTTATTTAAAGTTTAAACTACAGTAAACCCTGTCCTGAATTCCCAGGGTTACACTCTTTCATAAACATTAAGGCTCAGGATTCACTTGGCATCTCTCACTCACAGATCTCCCTCTGGGTTTCTTTTCTTTAGTCCCCTTTTCACTTTAATATGTGTGTATATGAGCATGTTTCTTTTAAATATGCATCAGTGACTGTAAAAAGAGTTTGTGCATGTGGTCATATATATGTGCACTTGTGGGTGGAGGACAGAGAGCAAATTCAGATATTGTTCCTCAGGAACTATTCACCCTGACTTCTGAGAAAGGATTTTGTCAATTAGGCTATGGTAACTGGCCAGAAAGCCCCAGGAATACTCCTTTCCCCAGAGCTTGCCAGCACACCTGACATTTTTATCTGTGCTCTAGGGGTGAACTCAGGTCCTCATGCTGGCATTGAAAGCACTTTTACTGACTGCATCATCCCCTCAGGCTTAGATGTTCTCATTTTACAAATCAGTGGGATAGTGTAAAGGACATTTCTTCACAGAACCTTTAGAGCATAATGGAAGGACAGATAAGATCTGAACAAATTGATTTTCATAAAAATAGCTAAAATCAAAAGAAATCTAAAGACAAATACTATGACAATGTGCTTTCAAATTATTTCTAAAATCCATTATTTTAAGTATATTGAAATAGTCGAGTTATAGTCAGGAGAAAACACTTTATACAGTGCCACTCTCAGAGAGTCCAAAAGAAACCTGTGCGTTCAATAATTTACTGAGTAATTAAATTACTAGCTCTTGCACTGGTTAAAATATCTACCACCGTATTTCCCAAAAGGAAGTTTTCCTTTCAACTAAAAGCAAAATAAATAAATAAATAAACAAAGAAAGAAGAAAGAAAACTGCAATGTCTAGCATAAAGCAGAATAGAACTGTATTGAATGAGTATAACTGTCATCAAACTACATTTTGAAGGTAAATAGAATGCTTCAATTTTCCAGTACCTGAATCAGCACAAATTAAAACTCATCGGTTTTAATTTCCACATAGATTTGGAGCCATTACTATTGTACTTTTTGTGACCAAGTCCTACACAATATCCACTATTATTTTTCTAAACTAGAAACATTGAAACTTGTCAGAACCCTGCTAGCTTTTCTTTATTGATAGATATCTGATATTAAACATAAAGAAAAATATCAACAAACAAGGAAAGATAAACAGGAAAGAAAATATATGTGCCAATGCCTAACCTTAACAATAAAGGAAACCTGTAGACTTGTGTGAAATCATTTGAGTATTTGCTCCCACAAATTTAAAATTTATTCTGAATGAAAGTTAATGCTATAAAATATGAGATGATGACAGTATAGGGCATATGGGTTAGCACTAAATTCCTGGCAAAAAGTACCTAAAAGGGGAAAGTTATTGAATGGCTCAATGTTTTTGAGGTTCAAAGGCCTGGTGCCCACATGGAGTCCGGTGAAGCAGGATGATGTCAGCTGAAGAGGCTCATGCAGGTGAAAGCATTCATGCCTTGAGCCAAGAGACAAAGAGTGAGACTGTAACAGGTCCCTTTATGTTTCTAGTGACCTAAGGACTTCAGGAGGTGAGACCTAGAACTTCCTAATATCTCTACCCTGGACACTAAGCCTCTATATCAAAATTTTAGGGTAGAATGCTTATATCGAAGCTATAATATAAGGGCAGGATGTTGAAAGCAATCTAAGAACAAAAGACTTCAATAGTATATATTTTAACATTAAGTAATATAATTATTAAAATAAGTTATTAAAAGAAATAGCCACAATATATTAGAAGATTGATGTATGGCAACTAAGAACACTTTTAAAGTGAGTAAAATTTATCTAAAACTATTGGCACCACATATAAAAACAGAAATAATGTTGAAGGAACCAGACAAACAGAAGAATAGGTAGATGAAAAAGAAAACTAAAATCTACATATTGAAACAAGAAAAATTAAGTCAAGCTAAGTAACTGCTGGTAACAGAAAATGAGTAAAACTTGTGAGCATGCAGAAACATACTGACAACTGAGAATCAGGAGTATGACTTTGGCACTCAACCAGACACTGAGAAGGGAGTTACTGGCTTCAGAAGTCTTGTGCTCTCAAGCTTGTCCATTACTCTAATTTCAACAGCAGAGATACATATATGAGGCTGTGCAGCTCGTGGTTACCAGAAATAGGTCAAAACTTCGGACCAAGGGAGAGTAAATCCAGAAAAATCATATTCCCAATTACCCCATTCCCCCTGTTAGGCTCTGCTTCCTAAGGTTCTCATCCCTTGTCAATGGTGTCGTATTTTCTTTCATAAAGTAAGAGTAACCAAGATCCAAACAGTTCCTTCAAATCCTACCTCTCAACATTGCTTACATCTGGGACCAAACCCTGAACACACAAGTCTTTTAATAGCAAAGTCCAAACTATAATAGGAAATAGTATAAGGTCTCAGATTATGTTGTATGAATATTTAAAAATATCAGAGCTTTTTATGTAATGAATTTCCATGGAAGGAATTCAGAAGAAATTAGAGATAAACTATGAGAATACTATGAGAATAAATAATTTGCCACATGTAAGATAACAATGAGAAATGAATAATTGCATTCTCTAGTGTAAAAAACCAAGTAGGCAAACCACCTGTCAACACAGAACATATTTCCAGATTATCAGTCAGTTCTAGGGATGGGAAGTGGTGGTGGATGCCAAATAATATGAGCACACTAAATACTAACTACCAATCAGCTGGAGAGATGGCTCAGCAGTTAAGAGTACTATCAGAGGATCAGAGTTCAGGTCCCAAAACCCACATCTGGCAGTTGACAAATACCTTCACACATCTGTGAACAGATACGTGCGCGCACACACACGCACACACACACACACACACACACACACACACACTCACATGCACACACACACACACACAATGCCACTAAGAAGTTTCCTTGAGAAGGTTAAGATAGTCAATTTTAAGTTATTTGTATTTTAAAAACAAAGTACTGCTTATAGGTTATTGCAACAGTAACTGAAAATCTTGAAAAATAAGAAGTACAGACTTTATAATCAATGTTATAAACTCAAGTATATGAGACTATTAACATAGAATTAAATCTTTCTCATGAGTGCAAGGGTTCTGTATACTATAACTTTCTCCATAATAACATTTAACTAAATGTGATCTGAATACTCATCCCAGGAGTGTTTTATGACAGTGGGATGTTTTCATGGAATTAAATTGAAGAACAAGTTCTTAAGAATAGAAAAATCAATTTTGAAGTTGAAAAATGTTGATGACATAAATACTACATAATGTTACAGATATAAAGTCTCTGGTCCTCTGTGTATTGGAGTCTAAGGATATGTGAAGACATATAACACCCAATGATTCTTGTGTATGTCTCTCTGCCTTAAGAATTATGAAAATTTCACAAAATCTAGAGTTATCCTTTATGGCCAGTTGAGTGAAGAGAGAAGCAGATGGATTATGGATGTCTACCAATTGACATTCAAATATATTTGAATTCAGGACTGGATATAGCTCCATTGACAAAGTGCTGGCTGGGTAATTATGAAGACCTGAGTTCATAACTGCACTACCAATGTAAAAAGCCAGATATTGTGGCATATGCCTGGGTTCCAAGCACTGGTGGGTATAGACAAGAGGGTCACTTGCCAGCCAGCAAGTCTAGACAAGTGGTGGGCTCCATATTTAGAGCTCACAAACTTTGATCAATAATAAGGCATATAAGTTATAGATGATGATATCCAATGTTGATTTTTTGGCTTCTACATGTGTATACATAGGTGCATGCAGCCATCCACACAGGAGTCTCTCTGTCTCTGCCTCATCTGTCTCTCTTTCTACCACCTTCCATGTGTGTTTGTGTGTGTCTCCAATGAGATCTACTAGGATATAGATGGTGTTTGCTTGACAGGCCAGTGAACCAGCTTAATGATGCTTCTTCCAAGTGGACTTGATGCTGAGGTCAAGGATCCTACAGAGTGTAGATGCTATTTCTTTCAAAGAAGCTCAAAAGGGAGCTGGTAGAAAGACAGTAACCAAATACCACACTTATGTGTGAAAATTAGTAGTGCTCAGTTGACCTCAGATGTTCACCTGCAGTTGTTTGCACGGGAAATCCCAAGTAAAATGCTTAGCCTGTGATGGTTCCAGCAGTTTTGGCTAGCAAGAAGTATGAGAGAGAACAAACAAGAAATGGATGACTCCTTTTCTCTTTTATTATTAGACATCACTTATATTCCACAAAGAAGAGTGTGCCTTGTATTTAATTCAGAGGGGATAGATTTGAGAAGTCATGACAGACGTGATATAAACTGATTGTAAGCTGAGTAATGTACAAATTCATTGAGTTTGACTTGATCAGTTACACACAAAAATAAAAAATATGGAGTGATGCATATGGGTCATGTAATTTTTTCTAAAATTTGATCTAATATTATGTTTACTCACTAAATCAATATTTAGAGAAATAATTGCTCTTGTTAATAACATGTTTTCCCATGTTAAAAAATAGACTCTTTATGCCTATAAACACAATTATTAACATTACTTTTATTAATTCTTTCTAGGCCTTATACAAAGATTATCAAAATAATTTCATCAATAAGGTAAAAGTAATAAATAATTTTGGAAGTGATGACTTTTGACTAAAATAACTAGTCACATCACTAGTTTACAAATAATGATAATTGTGGGAATATATCACAATATCAGGTTAAAAGAATCCATTACTACATATCTCTATTTTAAAGAATATATTAATGGATATCTCTTGGTACAATGTTATTTATTAATTAAGTCCCCTTTATGTCTACAGGTCATCACAAGTTGGCAACAACATTAAGTTTTAAGTTTTTCTGTTTTCTGTGGAAGGAACTGTGTGGTCTACTACATGGAAGTTAAACTGTAGGTTCTATCATTTATCAGTATTTTGTTTTCTGGGTTTCAAATTTTTATTGCTTAGTCTATGTTTGTGTGTGCATGTACATATGCTTGTATAGCTGCTTAAGAATATGTATATATGGATTAATGTATGTGCATATGCTTGCATAGCTGCTCAAAATATGTGTATATGGATTCATGTGGAAGCCAGAGGTCAACATAGTGTCTTCCTCAATCACTCCTCTATCTTAATTTTTGAGACAAGTCGGACCTTGGATCTTATCAAGTGGCTTGACTGGACAGTTAGTGAACTCCAGTGATTGTCAATTTCTGACCCTTCATTGCTGGGGTTACAACCCTAATTTTTACTTGGATCTGAACTCATGTCCTCATGCCTCAAGAAGAGATTTACCTACTGAGCAGTCTCCTCAGCTCCAGTTTTCTGGATTTTAGTCATTGGTTTTCTTTATTTTATGTTTTTTTTTTTTAGACAGAGTTTCTCTTTAGCTTTGAAGCCTGTCCTGAAACTTGCCCTGTAGATCAGGCTAGCCTTGAATTTACAGATATCTGCCTGTTTCTGCCTCTTAAGTGCTGGGATTAAAGGCGTGGTGCCACCAACACCTCCTCTAGCTATTGTTTTACTTATTTACATTCAGAATCATGTGTGACACACAAAAGTGAGCCATCTCTCCCTTAAAGAATTCACAATTTGTCTCCAACCTTTCCTATGGAGTTTATTCTTACAATTTTTCTCTATCACTAAGTGAAAAGGTACACTACTAAAGAAAAGTGAAAGCATCGACATGGATTTTCCCACCTTGATCCTCCTTTAAATATCATGTATTTTATGTCTAAGCAATACCCTCATTCTGCATGCCTCTCTGTAACTGGCTGCTCCTTGCTCATCATTTCTTTGTGGTATAGTATATAAGTGTCCTATAGGTTGTACAATTCCTTTCACACTCAGCAATGGTACTTGAGTCTTCATTTGATAAAATGATTCAGTAGACCCTCATTTTGCTTTGTACATAGGCATGTGATCACCAGAGTCTTAGTCCCGCATGTTTCTCCATTTTAGATTTCTATATTCCTTCAGTTCTTAAAATACACTGTATACTACACTGATTCTACTTGCCCATTTCCTTTTGCAAGTTTGTCTTTAATAAGTTTTCAGGATGAATTGGATCAACTTACTAACATACTTCACTCTCAGTGGGGTTCTCTGAGCATGAACACACATATTTTGAATGTCTCTAACATCTTCCTAGATTTCTAACCCATGCTATACATCTTCCTGGACTTTCAGTGCTATGTATTTCTCTACAATTTGATATCCTTATGAACATTATGAAGTTGGTGGAGTTTTTTTCCACCAACTTCATCTGGCCATTAGGATTATCCTATATGGCATACGAGGGGTAAACCAGAGGTGGAGATTCAAGGCAAGCAGACTAGTCCTCAGTATAATCAACTCTTCACCCTATCACACAACTCAAAATCAGTTAGCATTTATCATACTCTTCTTTGCCATAGAATCAGACAACATTTTAGATTAGATGTAACAGAAAAGTTTTAAAATTAGATGAAAGTGCAAAGGGTCCCAAAGCCTCCAATTTATAAAAGGAATGTTATAGAAAGGACTCTGAAGAGCCAGTACCTATCAGTGTGCTTTCCTAAATCACCTACCTCCCAGTGTAACCATGAGCTATGTAATAGAAAATGGGCAGTGCACATTGTTAATGCATTTTCAGGAATTAAAATAGTCTAGCTGATTTCCTTGCTAATTTAATTTTCTTGCTTCTTAGACACTAATTATATTTGAATAGATCTAATGAGAATATCTTAATCCTATTTCACCTTTAAGTGCAATACATATAAGTGTATTTATAAGGAGAAGATGCATGATTATGTCACCAGTATAACTTCAATTTGGAAGAATCAGAATTCAAGTGAAATTTATCTTAATGAAAAACTGATCAGAACCCTGAATTTAAGAAAGTACCAACCATTCATAGTTGTTTCACTAAGAACATAGTTTTGTGGTTTGGAGCAAAGGATTCAATCTACTTTGTCTTCATGTTCATTGGCAAAAATTCCAGGAGGACTTAAAACCTGGCTGGTTCTCTCTGTATGTATGCAGGTATACACAGCATACATTTAGGTCAGTAACAACCTATTGTGTCAATCCTCAGATGCCTTCTGCCTTTTGTTTGAGACAGGATCTCTGGTTAACCTGAAATTTTCCCATGACTGCTAGATTTACCCATAAGATTCCAATAATCTTCAGTTACTCCTTATATCTCCCAGCACTGGAATTATAAGCTCACATGGCCATGTCCAACTCAAATCTTAGGCCTTGCAAGGCAAGTACTTTAGTGCCCAAGTCCCCGAAAGGGACTTTTAAAGCAAGGCTCTAAAACTGGTGCTATCTACTACTTATTAGTTAAAAAAATATTTTCTATATTAATCTTTAATTACAGTGACTAGTGTTAAAACCATGCAAGCAACTAATCTGTCAATTTTGTCATGAAATTTCTAACAAGCATCATTACAAATCATTATTGAAATAAAATTCATTCTCAAGACCAACCACAATTACACTGCATGGCCCCTAGCAACCCATCAACAACCAGGGTTTTTATAAATCATACATATTGATTATGATATATTCTTGTTTTAGTTTTTGTGCGTTACTAATAGGCATATTTGTCTACACTCAGCAAACTATCATACTTCTTCCCACTGAAACTGGCCTTTTATCAAACTTGATGGTTCATCCCCCAAATACTCACTTTTTGACTTCACAATGACACCCTACTCTTTGTCCACAATTTGTATTTTTTTCTCCATAATTCGATTTAACCCACCCATCTTTAAAAATGACTGTACTTCATAGTGATTGCACAAATCCTCCACTTGTCCAACACCCACTCTTTCTGAGACATCTCTAACTTATGTATTTCCAGTTTTACTAATGTTTTCCAATGACACCTATATTTTGTGAAAAAATTTATTTCAGTTCTATATCCTCAAGAATCAAACACCTGCTACCCAAATAACATTCCCATTCTCAGTGAGTTCTTCATGTCCAAAGCCAGTTTTCTACAAATGCACCTTATCATTCTTTATGCTAGCATCAAAATATGTAAGCCTTGTGTCAAGTCAAAAAACTAGCAGTCTCCTTGAACCATCAGGTTTATTTTATAGTCTTTACAGCCACTGCATTTGCTAATAATCCATTTTTCCTAAATATAATCTCTTATCTGATTTTTTTCAAATCACTGTTGCCAAGTCTAGCCTTAATAGAGCCCAAACTTTTAAAGTCCCATGTGACAACATTTTCAAAGTATCATTGCATTATAGAAAGTATGTCTATTAATATCTTAAGGTTAGGGAATTTTTTCTATAATTTTGTTGATTTTTTTCCCTGTGCCTTTGATATTAGTTTTTTCTCCTTCCTCTGTTCCTGTTCTTCTTATTTTTGTTATTTTCATAGTGTCCCAGGTTTCCTGGATGTTTTGTACCTGGAAATTTTTACACTTAATTTTTTCTTTGACTGTGCTATTCATTTCTTCTCTCTTGTCTCCAATGCTTGTTCCCATATATTACTCTGTAGATTCACTATAATCCTAATCAGGATGCTTGCACAGCTATGTGTATTTGCTTGTTTTAAAATAGGAACTGAACACTGTTATTTTTGAAAGATGTGAGGAGGGTTGAGCAGATGACCCCATAGACAAAGTTTCAGCTACACAAACAGAAGGACCTGAGTTTGACCCTCAGCATATATGTAAAAAAAAGCATACATGTTTGTAACTGCAGAGCTAAATGTGTGGAGATGAGAGAATGCTAGGACTTCTCTGGACAGTCAGTCTAGGCAAGAAAGATGTGGGAGACCAAAAGGAGACTCTGTGTCCAAAAGAGAAGCAGGGAGTGATAGAGGAAGGCACAGTTTCTGACTCTAGGCTTCATTCAAGCTTGCACGGGTATCTTACTCCCACAGTAAAAAAGCACACACACACACACACACACACACATACACACACACACACTAAAATAAAATCAAGGTCATCAGGACCTAAAAGAGCCCAAATAATTTTTCCAGGTGGAACATATTGAAGAATTAGACATACCCTACCTTATATTATCTAATAGTCTATAGCAATAACAGTAGCTAATCCTGCAGACAAATGTCTCAGACCAGACCCAGAAAGCAAACCATACTCTTCTGGACACCTGATTTTTTTTTTTAATGGGTAACAAAGTAATTCAATGGAAAAGGAAAACATTTCAACCATGGTTCAGGAAAACTGCCCGTCAACTCTCACTTGTTATAGGAAACACTGTCCTTCCTGCTTCTGCTCAGACAGGAATGATATGACTAAAAATGCATCACACCATGAAATCAGAATCTGTGCTCATAGAATGTTATAAGTGCAGAGTTTTTTGTTTTGTTTTGTTTCTATATTTTTATTATTATGTTTTTGTTATTTGACTAGGCAAAAGTCTCTTAGTTTGGATATAAAAAGAAAACTGATAAGTTGAACTTCATTGAAATAAAAATTGGCTTTCAATGGGGAAAAAAGTGGAAAGACAGTTTACAGCATAGGAAGATAAAAGTTCATTGCACCATGAAGGATTGGGATAGGGCATGCCACACAAAAGTGTGTGGATTCACAAAGAGTCCCATGAACAACTCTCAGGAAAATATTAAAAGAAGAATCAAGACACCGAAGTGTAGGTGTCTATACCATGGTTCCAAAAGAGTAGTCCTAAACAGAGAACTAAGCAAAAAGCCCAAAGCAGCTGTATGCTGCCTAACTAAGGAGGGTGTAGGCATGTGTTGCTAAGTTCAGAACACAGCAAGGAACATGAAGGTACTTGAAGGAATGGTAAAAATATTCCCCTCTGTCTCTTGATAGGAGTTGGGACACATGACAGAGTGTTGATGAAAAGGCAGACCTGCACATACGTGGGCATGCATCCCTCAAGTGAGAAGGTACTTAAACTGTTTTTTCAAGAAAAGCCTTCAGAATTCATTTGAAGTCACCATGTAACTAGGGTTTCAGGAACGAACAGGAAAAAATGACATCTAAACAACAAATAATGGGCTTTGGCCTTCACAAGCTCAAAGCCCCAGGCAGAACAAAATAACTGTCCCACCCCAAAAGTGACCCAATATCTATAAAAATACCTCCTGACTTTCTATGTCTGTGGGAAAAATGCCAGAAGTCCACTTCTTATCATCAATAAGTAGCTCCTTGATCTTTCTTCTACAAATGGCTACCCTATCATCTGAGATAGTCTTCAATTTTATCTACTGTGGTCTCTTTGATAGCTGACTTGGTGCCTATGGTACTGAATTCTCTCAAGTGACAAATCTATACAAGTACACTAAACATGTACTAAAACTCCTGATTTATTACCTTTACACATTAATAAAGCTAATTTTAAACTAAATGTACCTTTTTTTTTTTTTTTTACTTAAAATTTATGCATCATGGTTGTAGAGGAAGCTCAGCAGTAAGAGCAAATACTGCTCTCAACTTTGGGTTCCAGAATCCATATCAGGCAGCTCAGAACTGTTGTGGGAATTCATACAGCCAATACTCTTTGAGAATCAGGTCCTTCTGGGCAGGACCTCAGATGCAACTTGTGGACTGAGAGCAAGCTCTCTCTCTTGTTCTTACTTAGGTGATGGTTGAGATTTAACATCCCCACCACCAACCTTGGAGGCTCTCTACCTTTATATTGTGAGTGTTCCCCTTATAAATATATGATATTCCTTAATTCAGACTTTGTGTACACTCTTACTCTGCCCACACAGAACCACCTGTAATTCCAGCTAAAGTGGATTGGACACATTTTTCTGACTCCTGAGGACTCCTGAGGATACATCTCCAAAAACACACTTACACATGTACCTACATTTTAAAGTAAAATAAATCTTTTAAAAACCTATAAATCAATTTAAAAAAAAAAAAAAACATGCATGGTGGGATGTGTCAGTCATCCGCCCACCTGGGAGTAGCAGGCAGGAAAATTAGGAATTTTAGTTCAACTGACTGAACACAGGTTGAAAAGAGAACAAGAAAACCTTTTAAGTAAGAATGATTTCTCCCCATATTCCTTTAGGGATTAGATATTTGAATGTAACAGATTCGCATTAAACAAATGGATTTACTTCCAGTATCCACTGTCATAACACAATCAGATGTGTCAGGAACAAGGCAACTTTTTTTCTTTAAATGGGCTGTCTCTGTATTCCTGAACATTCCCAAATTATTGTGGTAGTTACAATCATGACTCTTGGGGTCTCCATTTGCTCTACAGGACATGTTTGGGCTTTTGCAGTGGTGTCCAGTTTGCTTCTACAGCAAGTAAAAATGTGAAAGGGGGGCAGCAATTTACCAGTCTTGGCTTCTTGCTAACAATAGATACCAACCTTTGGCTGCATAATAAAGATTTGCCACTTAAAAGGAAGCACATTTTGAACTTCTACCAAGTTCCTGACAGTGCTCTGAGGCCAGCTGACTATGGGCATAGTTTACTGTGGCTTGATGGTAATAAATGCACAGGGAACAGAAAGGCGTAATCTCTTTGAAAACATGAGACATTTTCCAGGCTCCTCGAGGCCTTCTGATTTAATGTAATCAATCTGGATTTTGACTGCTGTGCCTAAGGATTCACTTCTTGCTGCATTTTATTTTGTTAAAGAAATATTTTAAGCAGTTGAACATTTGCATTTGAAAAGAAGCTGTGGATGTTGCAACCCTACAGGATCCTCTCTGTAATGATCACCAGAACTATAGAAAGGCTAGCAAGGGAGAGATTAGGGACAAAAAGTAACTCCCACTGGCTGGCTGACTCCCAAGGCTCTTTCTACTTTGATCTTATCAGTTGGTTTCTAATTCAAAGAAGGAGATCCACTGTAAAGATTTGCCCGAGGAACTTCTGTGTATTTGAAGAAGTAAATCGTCCACATGGTGGATTAAAAAAATTCCTCTTTTCAGCAAGATAGGCTGGAAGAACAATACAGGATAATTAAAATGTAGAAATAAATTAAAGATGTGTGAGAATTTAGTGTAGTTTAAAAATAGCCCTAAAGCCAGAGGCAAAAATAAAAAGTAAGTAAGTGACTGGTGATCCATAAGAAAAAGAGGGAGTCCAGCTATGTGGAACACATTTATACTAAATGGATCAAATTATTTCCAAGTGGATTATAGAATTAAGTCTTGAAATAGCAATGTGAGAGGTCCCATTGTGGGGAAAGCTGTGCTAAATAGGACTTTCAGTCCAAAAACAATAAGGAAGAACATTTGACCCCATTAGAGACCTGCCAAGAACCTGAGGAGGTGGCTCCTTGGGTAAAGATCTTGTTATGCAACCATGTGGATGTGAGTTCAGTTCCTCAGTTATCCATGGAAAGCCAGATGGTGGTGTGTGTTAATAATCTTTGTATTTCTTTGCCAAGATGGGAAGTAAAAAAAGGCAAATCTCTAGAGGACTGCAAGCCCTCAAACCTGGTTCACACAGCCACAAACAGGAGATCCTTTTGCAAACAAACAAAAGACAAGAACTGATATTTGAGATTGTTCTTTGATTCTACATGTACAGATAAGCCACTAACTAATATACGCAAGCAGCTCTTAAAAGCAAGTTCTAAATAAGCAAAGGGAAATGCAAATAGATGAAAAAAAAAAAAAATCAGCACAGTATCAGAAGGGTAGAAGGGCCAATTTCAACTGCTGTTAGGGGTATAATTCAACCCTGAGGGAGGAGTAAGCCTCAATATTTTCTAAAGTAACATTAATATATATTGAAAACTACACATATGGGAATTTATCTGGAAGATTAATATGTATTTTCATAAGATTCTTGCATAGTCATTTCTAAATGTAGCCAATATATAAAGAAAGCCATTATAGAGTGATTGTTTTCTTGTGTGTATATAAGGAATTATGTCCCTATTTGCTTTCTTAAATAAAAACAAACAAACAAAGAATCTGACTGCAAGGAGAAATCAAAAATATCCTTTATAAGGTTAAAAATAGAACATTAACAAGTGGTAACAAAATAAAAATAGCTACTAAATAGCTGGCTTTGGCTCCTCTTGGTGTGGAATTTTCTTAATGGGGAATGGATTTTTTCAACCTAGGATAAAGCACCCAGGGTCTGACAACTTCCTGTGGATGCTACCCCTGCAGAGCATTCCTGTGATGGGAAATTTGCCCCTAGATTCAAGATCTTCTTGCAGTCCATGGAGCAAGAAGATAGGATGTGTCATTCTACATCAGCAAATCTGTACCTCTCCTGTAATTAAGACTTTTGATAGAGGCACAGAGCTGTGGAGGCAGAGGAAAATAGGGACTGAAACAATGTTGAACCATCCAATACTGTGATGATGCAACACTCAAGACAGGACAAGCCAGACATAAAACACTGTTCTGGCACAGATCCCTTTGGATTTTATAAGGGAGCCAATTTGCTCTCCCAGTCTCTGGCTATCTAATGTTTCTCCCATAGATATTATTTCTTATAGGCTAGGAACATATTTCCTTGTTAGTAACATATAGGTAGAAGAGTGATCATGAGTTTTTTCCTTTGTATCCTTTGCCACAGGTTATGTGTTCCTCTAGGCCAAGAAGTTAGTCTTGTTGAGCATGCCAGAGCTCCAGGTGTGGGGCTTGACTTATGACAGCAGTGAACTATTGATAGACTAGATTAGAAGACACTGAGCTAGGAGTTTTACTCACCAACAACCAGAAAGTTTCAAAATAACCTAGGGCTTCCAAAAACCATACTTTGAGTTTGTATTGATTAGTTTTCTCATAGCAATCTCTGGTCAATAGCAGCCTGAATAATTTAGTGTGGTGATCGAAATCTACATTGGCAGGGTACCCATCTCTTTACCTTAGTGTAATTCAGTAGGGAAATTGTATCTTATACCCAGGCATAAAATGAGCAGAGAGATTCTTAGAAGTCAATTATATTTTGTAATAAACAATTAGAATTTTTTTTCTTTTTTTAATTTAAATTTGGGAACAAGGTTGTTTTACATGTCAATCCCAGTTCCTTCACCCTCCCATCCTCCCCTATCACCCCCACCAAATCCCAGCCCATCCCCTTTCTGCTCCCTGGGGAGGGTAAGACCTTCCATGGGGAGACTTCAAAGTCTGTCATATCATTTGGAGCAGAGCCTAGGCCCTCCCCCAAGTGTCTAGGCTGAGAAAGTATCCCCCTATGTGGGATGTGCTCCCAAAGTCCATTTGTATACTGGGATGACTACAGATCCATTACTAGTGGCCCCATAGACTTCCCAGTCCTCCTAATTAGAAATTTTAATGGTCACTGCTGGAAATCCTCATCATTCCATGCTTCTCACATAGCAGAGGCAAAAGAACATCAACTCTAATAATTTTTAATTCATATAAACAAACAAAAATATGTATTTCTAGAGGCTGTATGCTCTAAAATTACAATAGACTTTTATTTGACAGATGAAAACTTACTGAAACTCAACATTCCCAGAAGCCAAGCACACTGTGATAACACAAAGGCCTAGGATATTAGAGAGACATTTTTTTTCCTTTTAATTCAGAACCTGAACTTTTACCAAGCAATGTGGGTCAGCAGGTAAGTGTTGTCAAGCTCAATGAATAAAATTTTCAATTTTCCAGAGCCACACAGTAGTAAAGGACCGACACCTGAAAGTTGTCCCTATGTACTCTACACAGGTGCTATGGCATAGTAATACCCACACACATATATATGCCTATACAACACATAAATAAATGTAACTTAAAATTTTTATGGTATTACTGGCCTTAAAACTTAATATTTTGTTCCCTGTCATTTAACAGAAATAATAGTCATTTTAAAATTTATTGTTTTCATGGTATTTTCCCAGCAAACAGAGAACTTTACAAAGAGAAGTAAAGAAATTTCAGTGTATAACAATATTCTTCCACAAATAGTGGACTTAGAGCTATGTCCCCAAATCTAATTTTTACATGTAAATTTCCCTTGCTAAGACACAGTTAATTGTAGTTTTTGGTCAATTCAACCCTGTGTGGAAGTAACCTTTCTATCACTTTATGGGCTATCTTTCTGTCTCTCCTATTGGGATTACTTCATCTATTTGGTGGCTTCAAGCCATAGGGATCCTAAGCTTGTACTTTGGTTCAATAAAATGTGAGTTTTTTTTTTTTTTTTTTTTTCATCACTTTAATATGGTGTGTTGAGTTGAGGCAACAAAATTCAGAGCAAAAATATTTTCCTTATCTTTTGGTCAAACTTCCTTCTTAATTGAAAATTATGAGTATATAAACACAAGCTTTTGACTTTTCAAGGACTATCTCCTTTGCTTTGATGGGCCTTGTTCCTGTCTCTCCTGGTTAGAAGCCATCACAGCTCACTGCCCACTAACACTGACTTAAATCTGTTTTGCATGGATAATAATGGGTTTTCTTTAATTTTAAAACCATGGATATTCTGAAAAGTTAAACTTTATCTTAAAATTTCAGCCTGTGCCCATTGTCACTGATTGCTTCTTTTCATCCCAAAGCACCACATCCTGAAATAAATATATTTTCAAACCTCAGCTCATAGTTTAGAGAGGGGGAGTAAGCATGTGTAAGTATAACCATTATGACCATATCTCTCCAGAAATTTTTATCTCATCATACACTGAATCCTTCTACCCATTGAACACCAGGTTCTATTGTTCTTGTCCCAATATCTGATGACACATACTTTATTTTCTAAATCCATGAAGTTGATTGTGCTGAGAACTGCATATAAATGGCAAGCCCTAATCCAATTTATGTTACTATGATACGAAACCCAAACACAAAGCAACTTTGTGGAGAAAGGTCTTGTTTCAGTTTATAATTACAGGGACCAGTTAATTATAGCATGGAAGTCAAGGTAAGGGAACATAGATAAGCACACACATTCACATCCAAAAGCATGAGGAAATGCTCTGTCTTGTGCTTATGTGTGCTAAGCCCCCCCTTTCTCTACACAGCTCAGGGCCCCATATCTACAGATTGCTGCCCACAGTTGGCTGGGTCCTCCCACATCAATTAACATTAGTCACCAAGACAATCCCTCAGACTTACCCCAAGTCAACTGCTCTAGACAACCCCTGATTGAGACCCTACCCCTCGCAACTCTCCACTGTGTTGACAGAGCATCACATGGTGTATTTCTCTATTCAGCTTATTTCACTGAAAGTGAAATTTTCAAAATTCACCAATCATTTAGCATATAACAGAACATGATAGGGGTTCCCATTTCGGGGTTAGGGAGAAACCTGATACCAGGAAAACCCCGAGGAATCCACAAGGATGAACCTACCTAAGACTCCTAGCAATAGTGGAGAGGGTGCCTGAACTGGTCATCAAATTGTTGACTACCCTAATTGTCATCAGAGAGCCTTTACCAATTAATTGACTTAAGCAGATGCAGAGATCCACAACCAAGCACTGGGCCGAACTCCCAGAATTCTCCTGAAGAAAGGGACAAAAGATTGTACTGTGTGAGGGTGGGAGGTCAAGGTCATGATAGGGAATGCACAGAGACAGCTAACTTGAATGTGTGGGAGCTCATGAACTCTGAACCAAAAGTTAAGGAGCCTGCATGAAACTGACCTAAGCCCTATGCATGTGTGTGACAGTTGTGTAGTTTGGTCTGTTTGTAAGACCCCTAGCAGTGAGATTAGGACCTTTTCCTGGCAATTAGCTGGCTTCTGGGAACCTGTTCCCTATGCTGGATTACCAATCTCAGCTTTGATATAGGGGGAGGAGCTAGGTCCTGACTCAAAATGATGTGACATGCTATGTTCAAACCTATGGGAGGCTGCCTCTTTCTGAATGGAGACAGAGAAAGAGTGGTTAGAGAGGCAGGCAGATGGGAGGCACATCCACTATGGCTGTAGTGATAAAGGCCATGCTGCATGCTTTGGTTGGCATTTTTCTTAGGACTGGTAATTCTCAGCAATATTTTCAATGTGCTTATCATCCAGTTCCATTGTAGAGAAATCTATTTGCATCACCTGTTGATTTTGGAATGGGGCTGCCCTTGTTTTAAGGTGTTTTTCATTAGTATTTTCCTCTTTAACTTAGAGATTTGAACTTCCTTGAGCTTCAATTTCATATTCATTCAAAACTACACCATCAATAATGGCAAATGATTGTTTAATGAGAGGATATATTGTACCAACCACTTTCTTGGGAATGCTGTTTTAGTTGTGAATTAAACAGATTAATCAAAGAGAAACTCTGCTGCCCTAGCTCCTGTACTTTCCTCAGAGAGCTAGGCATTCATCAGATGAGTGTGATGGGGATATGCTGTATGGAGATTGTAAAGGAACAGGGAAGGGGAAAGGAGAGAGAGAGAAAGAGAGGCAGGAAGAGAGAGAGAGAGACACACACACACACAGAGCAAGAATATAAATGCACATAGTATGTTCACAATGCTCTCATTGTGAAGCTGATATCTGGATGAATAATTTCCAGAATGAGGAAGGAGTGTTTGCATACTTCTAGTGAAAGAAGAAGCTGAAACAGTAGGAAAATGCTGCAAAACTCATAAGGGAAAATCATATGCAGAGCTTATTATAAAGAGTGAAGGAAGGTAGCAAGATGGCCAGAGCAGAGTGATACAGATAGAGGGCAACAGATGGGACCAGAAAGCTGAAAATAAAAAAAAAAAGGTCATGTACAATGCCACAAGCAAACATTAGGATTTAGCTCTCAGTCGAAGTAAGACTAAGAGCTGTTTGAATGCTTTAAGCAGCAGAACAAAGTGTTCTACATTAACAAGCTGGGTTTGGGGATTCATATCATTATAGGGAAAAAAGATGGAGACAAAAAAGCCATTCAGTGTGTTGCTGCAGTACTTCAGAGATTCAGGGATGGTGTATTAATTACTTTTCAGTTGCAAAAGCCTCTTATGGAAGAAAGGTTAGATGTTTGCTTATATTTCCTGGTGGATGCAGTCTCTCATGGCAGGAAAAACATGGCAACAGACAGGGAAGGCATAATGGCAAGAGCAGGAAGTTAGCTGGTCACATGGAATCTGAACTCAGAAAGCAGAGAGCAAAGAAAACTCAAGGTCTGGCCCCAGTAAATCACTTCCTCCAAAGAAGCTCCACCTCCTAAAGGTTCCAAAACCTTCATCACCTACCACCAGCTGGTGACTAAGTATTAAAATAAAGGAATTTATGGTGAACATTTCACATTTAAACCACAGTAGTGGCAAAAGAACAATTAAAGGTGTTCTATTTACGTCTATTAACGTAAAACTGTATTTATGTGTGTTTATGTGCTTGCAAGTGTCTGTGCATGCAATGACACAGCAAGTGTATGGGGTCAGAGGAGAATTTGTTGGAGTTGTGTTTTCTTCTTGTATGATGCAGTGGTATCTGTGGTTTAAATTCAGATCACTAGTCTTCACAGCAAGCATTTTTACTCACCAAAACATCTCACCAGTTCTAATCTACCAATTTTAATCACTTAAGTTTTCACTTTGAAAGAAAAAGATTTTGCATCCTTTTTATTAGTTAGATCAATATTTAGCAATCACACAAAATGTGTGTTATACCATGGAGTTGATCGGATTTTATTTTTTTGTTCATGTGTTTATCTGTACGATGGAGACAGAACATAGGCTAACTTTCTTCAACTGCAGAGTTGACATGTCCCTGCCTGTCAGTCACTCCATCAACTGTAAAACAATAGTGAGATATTCCTTACTGTTACAAATACCTCTAATAAGTAAACTTATAAAGAGCTAGGGTTTATTTTGGTTCACAGTTCTGGAGTTCAGTCCATGCTCAGGCAATTCATTGCCTTTGAGCCTTTGTTGAGGCAGCTGGTAAATGCAGAGACCATACAGCAGGGCAGGTCCACTCACCTCATGATAAGGATACAAACAGCAGAAATAGGAACATATAACTGGTACTGATATCCATCTGAGGATGTATCTCAATGACCTAAAGGCTCTCATGCCCTTCCTCTATAGGATCTACCATCTCACAGTGCCTTCAAAACTTGTTTTTGTTTGTTTTGTTTTGTTTGTTGTTATTGTTTTGAGATGTTTCTGTGCTTTGTGAGTTATAGTAACTTGACATGAAAATATCCATGGGCTTTATCTTTATAACTTATGTTAAGGAGGAAATAGAATGCAAAGCTCATATAGAAGTAAGAACATGGCACAGATACTTCCAAGGATCTTCAACATGATGAGGCAGATTCATGAAAGAATACAAACACAATTTGGGTCAGAAATCCAGGAAGACTGTGGTGGACACAAAGTCGTCAGGGAATGAAATGTGGCTGAGATACAAAAATAAATAAATGAATAAATAAATAAACAGATAAAATAGTCATAATCCAGAAAGTCAATGAAGTCTACAGTGCAGCAGAAATAGATCATTTAGCATGAGTTAATGGTCTGTAGAAATACAGTAAGTTGGTGGTAATGAGTGCTTTGAAATAAGATGACTAAATTATATTTTCCATGTTGCTTTAGAAGGAGCACACACAACACATAATCTAGATAATTCATGCAAAATTAAAATATATTTAAGCTTTATACTGATAAAATCTCAGCTCTACATAAAAATGGGAAATATGTTTTTAATCTGGACTTCTGGAGAAGGAGGAGTTTGGTTATTAAGAGAGGTAGCATGGGTGGTTCTTTACTTTCAATTGCAGACTAAGTTCTATTTTACTTCACATATTCCTTCTCATAATGTATCTGATTTTGGTCATGTTAAACTCTCAAAGGCATAAGGTGGTTAGCAGAGGACTCTCCCTAAATGATGACTTAAAGGACACAGTTTGACTTATTGCTCATTGGCACAAAACCAGTCTAGAGTGGATCATCCCTTCTTCCTTCTTTTTAATTAATGAAAATATTAAAGATTATACATGATGTTAAAATACTGGTTGATAACCACACCCTCATACAACTCATCAGTCCACTTAACTTTAATACCATCTGTATTTCTGCATGTAATTAAATTCCTAGTTAGAATAAAGTTTTACTTTCAACATGTTTTCACTTTCAGTAATATGTTTTGGTTATTTCCAAACATATTTGGTTTTTATGACAGTTCCCACTGTTTTATTCTTGAAGACAGGGGCAAGGCTATATCAGAACCAAATAATGTAAAACAGAAGAAAAACCTACATCTGTTTTCTTTCAACTTCTGTTTTAAATTTCTCATTGCTAAACTTTGTAAAGTTTTATTCATGCTCATGTATGTGTATATTTATATGTGTGCATGTCAATATGAGTGCAGTGCCCATAGAGCTTAAAAGAGAGAAGTGATCCATTGAGCTGAAACCACAGGGTTGTGCTTTGTCTGACATGGGTGCCAAGAACTGAATTTATAATCTTAGACAGAGCAGCAGCTTCTCTTATCCAGTGAGACATTCTCAAATTCCTATAGCCCCATTTAAAGTTTGTTTATAATTCAATTACATTAATACCTATTCACCTCTTGGTCAGTGCTAGGGTCTCAATTGGCTTGTGTCTCTGACATTAAATGGATTCCCACGGGCATTCACTCTTCTTTCTCCCTACAATAGAGGTAGTTTACACCAAATCTTTCCTCATTTATTTCCCTCATTTTTTATTTTCTGTAATCCCTTCATTTCCCCTGTTACATCTTCCCATCTCCCAAGTGAGTATTAATGACCATGGCTTCTTTTCACCATAATTTTCTCTCTTGCCATTTTCTTATATTCCCTACCTTTTGAATTCATTAAAATTCACTTCTTCAGATGATTCCCCTGATGCTTCAAACTATATTTCATTTAGGGTTTTTCCTTGTGAAGAAGAAAATGAGTGGGGTGGTGGTAGGCTTGCTCCCTTGACACACAAATTGAATCGATTCTGGCTGACCCATCTGAACCATAATATATTGCTCTAAACAGCTTGCAAATGACCTAGCACATAGCCATGATCTTTAGAAGGTGGTTTGATGCCAAATTCATGTCTGTGGTGATGTGGGCCTCCAATCTGAAGTCCCTAGCTGGATTACCACAAGCTGCTTCCCTCTGCATACTGTTTAACTCACTCTGCTGGGAAAAATCAATGAGACTTGTGTGCATTTTTGTCAGCACTGGGGTTTTCTTTCTCCACTGCCCAGTAGAGGCCCAATGGAAAAGCAGATTTCTCCTTAAACAAGAGGGAACTTGATTTCTAGGAATATGACATCACTATCTCCAGAGCCTAGGTGTCAGTATCTTGCTCAGGTATCTTCAGGGTAATGCATTATAAACTATCTCCATATTTACTTATCTCGAGGTAAAAGAAACAGTCACAGTAAAAATACTGTTTAAAGTATCACTACACTTTATAGACAAGGATGGGAATGATCACAAAATAAATCCAAGATGGCTGGGAAGAGATGAATCAAGAATCTTTGATGTAAACTTTAGCATGGTTAAAATAATAATAATGGTAATATCTTGTTTATGATCTAACAAATAAAGTTGGGCTGCAGATCAGAAAAGCAAAGCAGCCAACCACTAGAGTGTTCTTACTTCTAGCAAAGCTCAGACCAAAAGGGGCGATTCTATCATTACCGTGACTGCAGATTGACTGACTCCTGTCTCCTTCCATCTTATATTCCTCTCTAGCTCTGATATTAAAGGTGTGCACCACACCACCCAGCCTCTAAAGCCAACTAGTGTGGCTGCTGGAATTAAAGGTGTGTGCTGATTACTGTGGCTAGCTTTGCCCTCTTATCTTCAGACAAGCTTTATTTGTTAGACTATAAACAAAATATTGAAACAAAAATGAGTTGAAATACTTGACAATCAGAGAAACTGTAGAGTCCCACTGGAGGATAATATTTAAAATTCCTAGATGATAATAATTCACTTACTTTCTATTAACTCTACTATGAAATAATCAGAAAGACTTACTAAAGACTAAATACCAAAGGAGGCATGTGTCTTTTTCCTAGCAACCTAATAAACAGCATCCCTGGGTAGCAGTGCTTCCTGAGAGATGAGGTTCCAGATGAGAATTTTTAATTCTGGAAATGGAAAACAGACTAAATACTTGGGTCAGTCTTCAAAATTTGTGTTTCTTTTGTATTTAATGAAGTTAATGCTTCAGAATACACCTAACCTTTTGAGATTCTGTGCCTCAGAATTCTTAAAAATCCATTTATTGAGAAATGGCCAGTGTCATTCTTTTATGAAAGATTTATTGAATTCCTTGGGAAGAGCATAGAATAGACATTGTATGTGAGCTGAATATTGCAAGAAAAATGTGAGCACCACACTTGGAAAAAATCAATAAGAACTGTAGATGCCTTGAATTGGTAGGAAGGATGAAGGGTTGTGCCCTTACATTTCCTTCCTAGGATAAAGAACTAAGATAGCTAAGCTTGTCATGCTCATTTAGAATCAGAGTAGTCCCCAACTCAGAATGCTGAAAACCTTGTTCACTATTTATAAAAGGATTTTTAAAAATGCTAAAGCATCACATTATATATTCCAGTTTGTTTTCTGGCAAATTAAAAAAAATAGAATCATGGTTCTGTTTTTTTTTGTTTTTGTTTTTGTTTTGTTTTAATTTTGAAGATACTTCATTAACATTAAGTCAGAGATAGTAGAATTACGAGGTATGTTTTAGTCCCATCTTAATTACTTATATCTTTTTTTTTTGCTTGTTTTCTTTCTTGAGACAGGGTCTCAAGAAATTCCGGCTGTCAACAATTAAGTAATACATTTGAACTTCTTCTCTCTCTAGTCCCTCTACCTGAATGCTGGAGATACAGGTATGTGTCACCAAGTTCAGTGTATGAGGTATAAAGGATTTACCCTAATAAATGTGGTATAAAGGATTGACCCCAGGACTTCACCAAGAAAATTTTCTGTCAACTAAGATATATGCGAAGCCCCAATTCATACTACAGCATAAGGCTGCACATTCGAATTCCATAAATAACTAAGTAAATATGTAACTACTCATTCTTCCTAGGTCAGCCCTGTCATGTGGGAATGTGGGGGCGGGGATTGAATAAGGCTACTACTGTTTTATTCACTTTACAGTTATGTGAAATCTTTTACCAGAAGGTGGGGGTATAGCTCAGTAGTACGGTAAGCAAATTCTTCAACTGTATAAGGCCTAGGTTCTATATCCAGTGCCAAAAATATGCAATAAAATAAAGCAAATAAAAAAAAATCTGTTTTCCTAGTACCTGTAAGTGTATGACAGTGTAACACACAGCAAAGTATTTAAGGAAATCTTCTGTCTTAGATGATTATGTCATAGATTAGCATTTTAAAATAGAATTTTGTTTTATGATTACATACTGGCACCTGTCTTTGTGTTAAAGATCCATGAAAATAGTCCTATTTTTAAAGAAATATATTTATAACCCATTAGGTGACAATCACTCTTCTAGGAATGAAGTTATAAAAATATTTTTAAATATCTTATATTGACACAAACTATCTATAAACAGCAAACTCAAGTCAGCCAAAAGGAGTATAATTGGGGAGCAATTTTTGGAGAATATGAAGAAGAATGAAAGAATACTGTCAAGATCATAACCCAGAATTACTGTTCTCATCCTATGATGACCTCTAACCTTTTCAGTAGTGACCAGAATGTTTTATGATGAAAATAGATTTTAAAAAAAGAAAACATAGTGATGATTGAATCAGAAAACTGACTGGAGATTGGGATAATGGTTTGGCTAGACCTATATACTTCACAAAAGTCTACTGAAAATTACAACTAAATTCTAAGATTTATCAACTGTTTTCTTTTTATGATAACCTTCAAGATATCCTTCCTTTTTATAAAGTCTACTTTGGGAATTATTATTTAGTTAAAAATGTAAATGTCCATGCTAAAATACAGGAACTGTATTTTTAGTTTATGTGTATTCTGGCTGACACAGGAGACGATCTCTGTTATTGTTTGAATGTAAACTTTCCTACAGGCTGATGTGTTTGAACACTTAGTTCTCAGGTGGTATAAGGTGCTATCACTATTCTAAGAGTTTGTAGAAACTTTAGGAGGGAGAAGTCTTGCCAAGTGAAGCAGGTCACTTGTACTCAGTCCTTGAGAATTATTGTCTCTTCCCACTTCCTGTCAGATATTGCTGCTTCCTGTTTGTGTTACTTTGGGAAGGTACAGAATTGAAAACACACCTTCCCACCACTGTGGAGTCCTACCATGCTTTCCCACCACTGTGAAATATAGCCCCAAATCATTAAATCAAACAGGCTGCCTTAATTTGTTTTTTCTGAGATATTCTGTCACAAGTTGCCAATGTGTTGTCGTTACATCTATTATAATTCTGGCTCTTTTCTCAGTAGTTTACACGAGTTATATCTAGTATTGGCAATATTCTATTTAGTACAAATTGGCTAGAAGTAGCCCTTATATGCCATCCTAAAGCTTTAATACATTTCTTGTTTTCTCTGAGTATAAAAAAATACTTGCCCTTGAAACTTCAAACAGCAGGAAGATGTATGAAATAGAAAATGCAAGTGTGCATTGATGTGGGAGTCAAGGTCAAAGAGGTTGATGCTAAGCAAAAGCCTTGGTGAAACTTTGCCAATGCAGCTCATTTTTATGTATTTTCTAAGAGTTGCTTTGAAGTAGGAAAAAATTAAAAATAAAACACAGCAGCCTTTTAAAAAGAGATGTCCTTTGATAAAGGGAATAGAATACTCATGTAAGAGTGACAGACTCAGAATAACTGAGCTTGTTGATAAGTTAGGCAAAAGCAGGTGGTCACCTGGAGAACCACTACCCACTCTGTATCCCTAGGAATAAAGAAAAAAGAGTTCCTATATGATGCTGGCCCTTTCTGGACAGGTATAAGGATATATGAAACAGACCTGAATGGTTATTCACAGGGCACTGGAAGGGAAATATGGTTCAGGGTGGCCTAGACTCAGATTACTGCTAATGAAATTTCTTGGCTCTTTTGTTCAGTGAATCACCACCTGCTAGAAGAGGCCCTGGCCTCCTACAGTAACTCAGTGTAATCCTGTGGAATAGCACACATGAACATGGAAGTGTTTTGAGGATAAGTTGTTCAATGTACAATATCGGAGATAATGGAACCCTTGTCCTTTAGGGAAGAAGGCCACACAGGACTCCCTATATCACCAGTGTCAGTAGCAGTCTCCCTAAACCCATAGTTTGCTGTTGCGCTGTCATTCCTAAGCATCAGTGTGGAAGCTCTTCAACACCAGTTTTTCTCCTCTGCTATGTAGTTTTAAACTCATTATCAAGGAACACAATTTCCATGTTTATGATAAGTGGTGAATTATGTTTAAAAACTACTATAAATGTCCCAGAATGCAAGCAAACATGTTTAGTGAAAGCCTCCATGCAAGGTGGCTCTTAATTTCTTTTACTTTTTCACCATTTCATATTATACATATTATATAACTATGTATTTTGGTCTTTCTCCTTGCCCTCTTCCATTTCCCTCTTGCCCTTATAGAACCTCCATCCACAAAAGTGCATTTCCTTTATTAACTAGTTTTGATTTTACTTAGTGTTCTATAGTGTTCAGTTAGGGCAGAATTTGTGTTGGTATTTGGACTAACCAATAGGACTAAGTGGGTTCTTCGGTATATACACACCTAGAAATTATGCCTCCCCCTTTCCCTGAGTCAGCAGTATGTGGTAGTAGTCTATGAGTCTCTTCTCCCTCCAAAGTCAACTGTCAGGGGTACTGACTTCTGTTGATGCAGTGTGCACAGATGAAGTGTGTTTGTAGCTCTTATGCCTTGTGTTGCTTAGGAAATGGTATACTGTAGCCACGATCCCTATCCTCTGAATCTTAATTTTTTTCTCCATCTTTTCTGGAAAAATCTCTTAGATTCGGAGGTGTTGAATAAATGTCCTGCATAATGTTAAGCTCTCACATACCATTTATTTTTTGTGTCTCATGCAGTCATGAGTTATTACATTTATCCCTACTCTTGAGAGGACAGGTTTTTCTGATTAAGGCTGAGAGTGGCTTTTTGTCTATGGTCCAAAGAGCTAGTTAAGGGATGGTGTAACATGAATTAATAAAGGCCAAGAGACAGATAGTGGGGTTCATCTTGAAGATCGGGGAAACAAAGCAGCTAGCCACTAGCTCTCATCTCTAGCTCAGGCTGCATGGGTTTATTCTTTCTCCATGAGCTCTCACCAAAGCCTCACACTGTAACTTCTCCTCAGCATGGCTAGAAAATGAATGCCAGACACTGAATATTGAAGACCCTGCTTCTATCTTTTATATCCACCTAGTGCTGGGATTAAAGGCATGTAATTTGTGACTATTTTAGACTGATTCAATCTCATGTATCCCTGGGTGGCCTTGAACTCACAAAGATCCATCTATCTCTTAACCCTGAGTCCTGGGATTAAAGGTATGTACTACCACTTCCTAGCTACTGGTTGCAAGAATTAAAGTCTGTGCCTTGGATTCTGTGGCTTGTGGCTGACTTTCCTTTCCAAATCCTAAGGGAAGCTTAAATAAATCATAAATAATATATTACCACAGGGTGTTTTGATCCAATGTGAATGCAGTTAAGTACACCCCTGAGATTCCCCTTCTCAGTTTCATGGTTTGGGGCCAAGTTGACATTACTTCCAGCTGCCTCAAGGCATCTTGAAGCTTCTTTGTTGTGCCCTACCATCCTTTCTAAGAACAGGGCTTCCTTGCTAACCTGAAACAATGCTCACGGTTTCATCCAACTTTTGATTTTTCACAATGGTTTTTTATATATTCCCATCTTCTCTATCCTGAATGACCTTTACTTCCAGAAAGTACTACTAGGATTTATTCCTAGGAAAATTAAGCATCTATTTGTTCCATGATATTTTATTAAATATCTATTACCTAAATTGATAAATATATAGAAAATTCATAATTTCTACACTCTATGAGTTTATAATTATATAAGAAAAATACTTCAGATAAATGGCAGACCTGGACTGACCCAGTTTGGGAAACTGACTTAGACTCCTGTTATTTATGTTAACTGAATCCTTCGCTGTTTGTCTAGCTCTTATATATGCCCTTCCTCAATATGAATAAGTACTCAAAAGGGATAACTGGAGGTGATTACTTAAAAACTATACTTCGTTCAAGCATATATTTTCTGAACTACATCTTAAGAGAGGCATCCAAAACATGTATTGCTTCAGAATCTTCTGGAATAAGGTTCCAGAGGCACCAAAACCAGCATACCCTGGAATGATATTCCAAAGGCACCCAGAACATGTACTGCTCCAGTGTCCCTGGAGTGAGTTTCCAGATGTCTCCTCAACAATGGGCTTAATGAAGTTCAGAGCCACCATCCTCTCTCCCACACAAAGAACTATTTTTAAGTTGTTATGTTAATGTGTTGTTCTGTTCACTTTGACTGAATTTACTCCTCCTTAACATTCATTTTGGCAGTGATACTCTTAAGTCAAAAAAAAAAAAATCAGAGGTATCATCTTCTCAACCCCTCCATTTCAAATTCCCTGCATATGTTAGTTGAGGAAAATAGTTAACATCATTAGTTGGTTTCATCTTGTGTATATGACTTTCCCCAAATACATGCAATCTGAGGTAAATTTAATTATCAGTATCTAGGTCACCATTAATACTTACTTTCTCCTGTGTAAAGTATTATAATTATCTTATTTCTCTTGGAGTTCTTCCCACCCAGCGTTTTATAACCAGCATATTTGTTCTTTTACTTCTTGTGGGTCATTGCATCATTTCAAGGTCTTCCAAAATGAGATTGGTTTCTATTTATTTAGCAATACCAATTATTCAGAACATGCTGATATCTGGAAAGTGACAAAATAAGACTACCAACCAAAATAGAGATTTTACACCCAGGTGTAGGCATGGGGCATGGTAGTCACTGAATCACATATAGTCACAGAATCACGTCTCTGTATAAATGATCCTTTCTCTCAACTCGCAGCGGCAATTTGAGTGCACTAAAGGAAACTGGACACATCCAGCAGGTATAACATCTGAAGTCTAGAAGAAAAGACTGCAGGAACAAACTTTGAAAGGCAAGCATGAGAACTCATAAAAGCTTAACCATTAAGCAGCCGCTGAATTGTTATGACAGCTGTTTTCATAATACTGGGCCTGAACAGCCTTCAGGAATTAGAATATGACTCATCAATCACCAGTATTCATGAAGAATGCAAACCCAATGCAATAAAAAATGACACTCATGTGTCATCATATACGTGCATAGATGTAGATGTGTCCATTTGTGTGCATGGAGGTCAAAGATCACCCTAGAGTATTGTTCTCCATGATCCACATACCTCTTCCCCGGTTGAGAAGAAGTCTCTCCTTGACCAGAAGCTAAGCTTGCCTGTTAAGCTAGTGAACCATAGGGATCCTCCTGTATCTGCCTCTTGATCCATGAGATCGCTACCTTTGGCATGTTTGTTGTTATTTTGTCTTTCATAATGATGTTGAACTCAGATCTTCATGTTTACATAGCAAATACATTCCTGATGTAGCCACTGCCTCAACACCTTGTTTTTCCCCTTTTATTAGTTAGGTGTCACAGCCATATCTGATGGGAATGGCAAAAATCGTAAGACCAGTATAGCTATTTGACAAAATCCAGCAAAGGTGAGCCATATGATGGCTTCCATGCCTATTTGGTTTTCATCTCTACATGTTGCACACTTAGGAGACTTTTAATATTTGTATTATTTAGGAATATTGGATTGATGGAAAATTTCTTATGAGTCATGTATGCCTTCTCCCAGGAGTACTGCTTCCAAGCTACCCCAGAAAATTTCTGAACTCACTACCCCTCCCACTTGTATGGAGATACCCTTCTCTACTTGAAGGCCTTGGAGGTTGTGACATAGATAAAGAAGCCAGAGGTCTCTTTATGATGCTATGAAACACTCTTGAAACATCTGCCCCTGTCCTTATACAGGAACAAAATATTAAAAACAAAGTAAACTCAAAAAAGGCAATAAGATTCGGTGGGCTAGAGAAATTGGCCTAGTTCAGGTTGCAGGCCTCTAACCACTCTACACTTAGATGACTATGTGGAATATACAGCAACAAACTTAGATTAGCTGAAGTTACCTCTGCCCTACATGGAGACTTATACTGATGGGCAAAGAATGATGTAGAAAAATAATAAAAGCAATCTATAAAGATATAAATATGATCATTTTATTTTGCCAAAATTTGAATAATAACTGTAGCAGCTTTTGCCTGAGGATGTTTCTTTGGCATTCTGACCATTAAGAGTTAATAATACATTTCTTGGGACATTTCAGTATGACTGGGATGGCTTGAAGAGATTGTTTTGGTCTAGTGTCTTTGTACCCACAAAAGCTATAGCCTGAAAACAGAATGTCATATGCCTATAGATTCTTAAAGATAGGGTTATGGAGTTGATGAGTAAAGATGGTTATGAAAGGTAACTTTATCAGTAATGGCAAAATTTAAGGGAAAATGACTGGATTTGGTAATTCTGTTCTGTCATAGTTTATTAGTGATAACAAAAAGATGAATAAGAGAAAATGTTAAGCACATGTCCAAAACCAAAAATTATATGACCTGTTTAGAACAACATGAATGTATCCCTATTTTCTAAATTCTGGATAAATAAAAAAGCACTCTGGCTGCTGGTCAGTCAGGCTATAGGATTTTCCTGACCACCATGTTTTGTCTTCCTTCCTTCACCAACTCCTTACACTCTCTGATGGGACCTGGCTACCATTGGGGAAAGCTCTAGGCAATTAGGGTTTCTATTTCTGTGAAGAGACATCATGACCATGGAAACTCCTATAAGGGGAAACATTTAATTGGTGTGGCTTGCTTACAGTTCAGAGGTTTAGTCCATTATAATGGCGAGACATGGTGGTATGCAGGCAGACTTGGTGCAGGAGTTGAGATTTCTTACATCTTGATCTTCAGGTAATAGGAAGTGATCTGAGACACTAGGTGGTGGTATCTTGAACTTAGGAGACTTCAAAGTCTGCCCCCACGTGACATACTTCCTCCAAAAGGCCACATCTACCTCAACAAAGTCACACCTCCTAATAGTGCCACTCTGTTTTTTCTTATGAGACCAATTACATTCAAACTACAACCCTCCTTTACCAGGTGAAACATACAGAGCAGATCCTCCTACCAGTGCCCCTGTTACACTATAAATGAAACAATACATGGCAATTTAGAATAGTCAAAGTTTGGTAGAAACTCATAGCATTTAGACAAAGACATAACATTATCCTGTGGATTTAAATTGAATAAATAAATAAACAAACAAACAAATAAATAAATACAACTTGTCACTCAACTAATCAGCCCTCAAACTGCCATTAGTTTCCCCAAATGTCTGAAGGTTTCCTTTGTAGGCAGAGACCACATTCACCTGCTCTTCTCATGCTCTCTGAACATATTTCACTAAGGACCTTGAATTGAGTAATCCATACATAAAAAGTACTCCTACTAGGACTGCCACAAAAATGGTAATTGGTTTGCCCCTCTATTAGAATATATATCAAAGACATGTTTGCATACAGAATTCATATAAAATTCATATACTACACAAAGAGAAAAATAAAAATGAAAGTCTAATTCCCAACAATACAAAAAATACATAATTTTATGAGACCAATACAAAGAAGAGCTAGGAAGAAGTGCATAATGTAAAACAAAGTAAACAAGACAAATGTAATAATAATAGGGAAGGGGATTAGAGCATGATAAAATCCCAACCAACTAGACTACTAACCAACAAACCCATCAGAAGCAACAAATCTCTTTCATAAAAATGGCCTCAATTCATCTTGTAAAAGATGAAATTACAACAACAAATTCCAACCATCTTTTGTTTCCAAGAAACACACATTTGAAACCAATACAACAGAGATAGAGTTAAAGGACAGAAATTCATCTCCAAATAAATGGAACTTCTCTCATAGATAATAAAGCAGACTTCAGATCAAAACTATCTGGAAGAGATGAAGACATATTTAGATATATGAAGATATATTTAAAAGCAACTTATGAAGAAAGCACAATGATGGTGAATATTTGTGCTTCAAAAGTTGTGGCTTCCAGTTTCATCAGATACTAGAAGTCACAGCAGGGTATTTTATATTGCCATTCTCATTCAGGGAGAACAGCTATACTAAAAGTTAGTGAAGAATCTGTAGAACTAAACTGTATTGAAAACATAAACCTTCTCTAGAAACACTTAGCCTTCTCTAAATTTCATCCCTTCATAGATCACAAAACAAGCCTTAACACATAAAAAATAAATAAGTACTTTCATTTGATCAAGTCATAGTAGAATAAGGTTACAATTAAACAGTAAAGGAAACTAGAGAAATATTTGAATATTGGATTATATAATTTTGAAAAAAACATGAAGTAACTGAAGAAATCATGGAGAATATTTTTATTGCTGAGAATTAAAAGAAAACAATGACACAGATACCCAGGGATATGGTAAGGCAGTGCCCATAAGAATATTTATAGCTGAGAGCTAAGTGTATCTCAGTCAGTTTGAGAGCAACCTGGTCGAACACAAAGAGTTTCAGCACAGCCAAGGCTACACAGAGAAACTGTGTCTCAAAAAAAAAAAGCAAAACAAACAAACAAACAAACAAACAAAAAAAAAACCCAAAGACAAATGCATGTGATGACTGGTGTCTATTGTTAGACTCCTCAACCCCTGACCTCAAGTCATACCCCAGTTCACATTTCCCTCATCTCCCATTATTTAATCCTAGGTACAATTCTAAGGTGGAATCTTTGGGCAATGAAATGCTACTGGCAGAATCCCGATTCACCTTCAGATGGTGGCAGTCTCCTTCTTCTCCCTCCCCCACTCTGACTCCACAGAGCCAGGTGGATCTCTGACAAAGACAAGAAAAGAAAATAAAGGAAAAAAAAATAATATTTATAGCTTTCTTTAAAATATCAGAGAGAGATGTCATAAATATATAAGTTAATGAGATAACTCAAGAGTCTATTTAAAAACCAAGGACAAGTAAAATCCAAATGTGATAGATAGACAGCACAAAGTAATACAATTTAGAAATTAATAGAAAGAAGACTTAAAAAAATACACAAAGCTAATCATAGAAATTTTTCTTTGAAATATAAATGAAATTGTAAAAAAAAACCTAGTCAAACTAGCCAAAAGACAGAACAAAATTATGAAATTAGATATGAAAAGGCAGATGTTATAAGCAACTCCAATGAAATCTGATTGTTAGAGAATATTTTAAAACTTATATTCCAAAAGTTTAATACTCTATAAGAAATGGATAAATTCCTAAACAAATATCACCTATCAAAAATAGTGAAAATATATAATCAAGCTAAATGATTATATAGTAATTAGATTAAGATAATAATTGGAAGTCTCAATAGAAAGAAAAGCCCACGACTAGACAAAATCACTGATGAATTCAACCAAATGATTAAGAAAAAGCTAATACCAACACATCTCAATTTGTTCTGCAAAATATATAAATAAAGGTATGATGAAACTCATTCTATGGAGCTAAGATTACCCTTATTTTAAAATGGATAAGGATGCCACAATGAAGGAAAATCTATAGAGCCATTTCTCTGGTAAACAGATTAATTTCAAGGAAACACCTGCAAGCTGAGTTGAAAGTAGATTAAAAAGAGAAACATCACAACTACATTGGTTCTATCCCATGGATTCAGGTTAGTTTAACATACAAATCAGTAAATGCTATACATATAAACCAATTAAAGAGAAATACCAGGTGATCATTTCAATAGACATAGAAAGGTCATTTGACAAAGTTTAACTTCCCAACATGACAAAAGTCCTGAAGGTATTAGGAGTAAAAATAACATTGCAATCTTAAGAAAGACCATGAGGAGCCTGATGGTAGAGGCACACACACATTTAATTACAGAAGCAGATATATCTGTAAGTCCTGGTCTATAGAGTGAGTTCAGAAAGAAAGGCCACAAGTGACAAGCATATTACAAAATTATAAGATAATGAGTTAAGAGTGACTATTCTCTCCCATCTTAGTATAGTGTTCAAAGTCTTAGCTACAAATAGATATGAGAGAAAGATAAAAAGCATACAAATAGGAAATGAAGAAAGCAAATTGGCAAATGACATGATTCCATAGTTAATACCCCCTCAAATTTAAATTGCAACAAAGACCATAGTATAAAACCCAAAATGCTTAAAACAATGGAGAGGAACAATTTAAGACATGAAGAATCTATCAGCACAGCAATAGCCCCAATAATTGGCAAATGAGATTATATGCAATTGAGAAGTTTCCAGACAGCCAACTGCATCATCATAGGGAAGATGCAACCTAAGAGTGGGCAAAACATGTATATACTACAAATCAGTCAGAGGATTATTATATAAAACACATAAAGAACTTCAAATTTTAATATCAAGATCCAAAAATCATCCAGTCATTTAATGGGCCAGTGAATTGAACAGATAATTCACAAGAGAAGACTATAAATGGCCAACAAGTAACTTAAAAGATGTTCAATAGCATTAGCTATTAGGGAAATCCAAAATAAAACAGCTTTGGAATCTCCTGCACCTTTCCCAGAATGTCCATCATTAAGTAAACAAACAACAAATGCTGATGAAAATGTGGGGAAAGAGGAATCCTAAGTCACTCTTGGTAGGAATGCAGACCTATGCTGCCACTATGTAAATCAGTATGGAAGTTTCCCAGGAACAAAAACAGGACAATCTTGTGACCTAATTTTACCACTGATAGAATATACCCAAAAGACTCTAAATCTTACAGTGGAGATATGTGCTCATCCATGTTCATATCTGTGCCACTCACAGTAGCTAAGAAATTAAATCAGTTTAGAGGTCAATAGATGAGAATACGTGGAAACACTTAGATTAATAGAAATGGGTTAATAATTAAGACAGAGCTAGCCGATAAGAAACTAGTACCTGACCATTATATCAAATAGAGTCTCGGTGTGTTAATTGGGGCTGGTGCCGCGGTGGGTCCAGGCCGGCAGGAAGAACTTTACTCCTTACAGTCTCAATCAACAGATGAATGGAGGCAATTGATATATGTGCATAATGGGAGTTTATTAAACCATAAAGAAAAATGAAGTTGGAACATTTGCAGGTTAAACTGACTAATGAGACTCACTGCTTTGTGTGCCAATTTAAAAGGATAGTAAAAATAATGATGATGATGATAATGATAGATAGATAGATAGATAGTAGATAGATATATAGATAGGTAGATATAGATGGCAGATGTAGAGAAAAGAGACAGACAGAATTTGTAGTAGAAAATGCTAGACTCTTTCTGTCTTTTTTAGCCATGTGTGTTAACTAGTATATAAACATTTTTTGTCTTTCTAGTTAAGTTTTTCATACAATATATTCTGATCATTCTGCCCCCAATCCTCCTAACCTATTCTAGATCCTCCCAATGTTCCTATTTACTCAACTAACTTTCTCTCTGTTTATAAAACAATTAGGAAAAAAGCAAGTAAACAAACAAAATTCTATAAGAAATGATGAATACAATTTTGAAGTTAGACATTTGAATTCAGATACTGACTCTGTTTTTTTCTCATTCTTTTCTGGCCTGGGCATTTGCTTCCCAGTCATCTTCCATTAACAGAGAAACACTTTTTCTTTCTCTGGAGTATCATGTGGATTAACTCAGACAGACATTCTTGACTTTAGTGCTTAGCGCAGGATGAATGTTCAGTGGATGCACTGTTTGCCTCTTCTTCCTCTCTGTAACCTTAGTCTTCTTATCTACTTCTGGAAAGCAAAATCAAAGTGGGTATGGTGTAGTATAATATAGCCTGTGTAGTGCTCTGTTACTAACAAAACTAATAAGTGAGTATGTACTTACATGCAAATGCTTTGGAGACTGAAAATATTTCATTTCCTTTAGAACTAAATAATACAGAGGGCAATCATCCTGTCACAATGGAAGAGGAAAGCTATGGTTTCTCTACTCATACACAGAGCATACAGTAATTCAAAAAAGTAACAAATATAGAAACTGATTTATCATTTATCACTCTACTATGGAAATGCCCTATAGAATTTGCAAGTCTGTTTTGTATATGTTCTATTTTCTAGATGCTATGCTCTTCATGTTTGTTTTAGTAATTTTATGTTATACTTGGTATAGGAACAAGTTATCCAGACAAATATCAATTTTTTAGACATGTATCAATTGTCTTGGTTTTAGTCCTTACCTGGGACTTTAAAATAACCCCTTTCCACATTATTCTTGACATTTCATACATACATGCAATGAAATATGATTATGCATATCCCAGTTTATCCCTTTAAATCCCTTTATGTCCTCACAACAAGTCCCTCCCTCAACTACATGACTTAAAAAATTATATAACCTACAAGTAAGTCAATATTGTTACGGGCATGTGGGTATAGGGACAGCCACTGGCACATGGGGATACTACTGGTGCCAGGAGATCTGCTTCCCAGATGGTGGTCTGCTGGTCAGCAAGATGGAATTGACTATTGTCAGGATGCCTCAGTTCTTCACCATGTGGTCACTCAACAACTATATAAGATCCTCATGACCTGTCAGCTAGGGAACCACTTAGTGCCCACTCTAGGAGAACAAGACAGAGCAAAAAGAAAGACACAGTGGCTTCCATAATCTAGCTGTAAAGACTACACAGCATCCTTTCCATAATTAGGAAAAAATGTGAATTATAAGGGATTATATAAGGATATGGATACCAGGTGACAGGGTCGTTTATAACTCAAGATAGTGATGAGACTGTCACATGAGATTTTCTGACATCTAGGGGATATTTCTTGGTTAAATCTGAAAGGACTTTTCAACCTGGGTGTTCATTATCATGGGAATGGTTAAAGAAAATATGATTTGTATACACAGTGGATTATTTTCAATCATAAAGAATGGCAACTGGGATTGGTTTGTAAAATGAGAGAAGATTGCTTTAAAACAAATGATTTAAAAAATCCCTAAGACAAATATAAAAGAAGAAATGAAGTCATGCCATTAGCAGAAAAGTAGATATAATTTGACATCTATATATTAAAAAAAGTTGTACTAGCTTCAGAAAGAAAAGGGTTATGTTTTGTCTCATTCATGTCTTTGAAATTATTTAAAGAGATAAAATTATATGTAAATATTGTACATGTATGACATGTATACATGTATTATATATGTAATATAAGTGTATATATATTTATATATATGTATATATGACATAACAGTAGAAGTCAAGCTGCCTTGTGGAAAAAAAAGACTAATGGGTGGGGTGTGGAGCCTGGAAGAAAAGGCATTTACCCACAGTATCGCTCTTCTGTTCTCTGGGCTGGCCAGGGGATGATCCTTGTGCAGCTTGGCTGCTTCTCTGTTCTCTTTTACATAACCTTAACTTGGTGCACTCCACGAGATGGAAATAGTTCCTTAGAAGCATTCAGACAACCACTTGCAAAAAAATCATACTTTTGGGCAGATTTTAGACAACAAACATCCCAATAGATGTATTTTGGGAAAAGAATGATGCATCAAATTATCTAAGAAGTGCTTATGTAATAAGTCCAAATGATGGAGACTAAGAAAGATTCTGTGAGTCACGCCTGGACCAGAACCTCATGCAGACCAAGGGCTCTGTGGACCTTACCTGGGGTAGGAATGAAAACCTGCACAGGCAGAAAGTTTTTCTTCACAGGGTCCATGTTGTGCTGTCTCCAAGGCATTAGCAGTCATTAGGAATCTAAGCATTCATCCATACTAAATGAATTACTGGACAGGTCATTTACAAATTAAAATACAGAGATTACCCATATGCTATGGCCAATCTAATTTTCACTTTAATTGTCCTGATGATAAAAAGAAAGTTCGCATTGATTTCTAAGCCAAGGTGTTAACCAAATGTGGTTTATAAATTCAATGGTCTCTATTGAAAGCCTGCTGTTTACTAAACAAACAATTGTGGTTTGGAGTTTACTGTTGTGGCAATTGATATTGTCAACTTGACAGGATATAGAATCATCTAGAAGACAGACCTCTGGGAATGCTGTGCTGGAGCTTCCAGACTGTATTACTTGAACCGGAAGATGCACTTCAAAAGTGGACAGCACTGTCCCATGTACTGGGATCCTGGACTGAATTAAAAGGGGAAAGGGAAGGGAGCACCTGTATTCAGCTCCCTCTCTCTGCTTCCTGGCTGGGGATGCAATGACCAGCTGCTTCATGGTGCTGCCATACATAGTGACTTCCCACCATCACAGACTGTATCCCTTCCAGTGGTAAGGTGAAATAAGAACCCATATTCCTTAAGTGGATATTGTCAATTATTTTGTCACAGAAGACAAGTAACTAATCTAACTAGGTTTAAAGCCCTCTTGATTGACACCATTCTTCCCACTAACTATTAGCTGGCAATATTTACCTAACAATTAATGAGTATAAAGTGCTTCACTTGTACATTTGTTTCTTTGTGGTTTAGAAAACATCTCAGTTGACTATATCATTACTGCTTTGTCCTTTCCTTTGTTTGCTTTCTTTTCATTTACTTGTTTTCTTGTTTGGAATAGTACAAAGAATTGACTCTATGGCCTCAAACATCATTTAAAGTTATGAACTCATTATTTATGTATGTGGAATCATACTAATTTACTGAGACTGCCTTTGAGGTTAGGCAGAAGCTGAACTCTCAGTCTTCCTAGCTCAGCCTCTTGAGTAGCTGGGAATGTAGGCTTGCACTGAGGCCTGACTATTTTCATGTTTTGACAAAGCTGGTAAACACAGTAAGAAATACTTTGCTATCATCTCTTACAAAAAGTGTTTTACCCTTTAATTTATAATGGAAATTTATAAGGAAATGAACCTCTAAGGCTGGTCCTAAGTTTTCTAGACATGGCTCATAGTCACCATGGTGGGGCCTTATGCAGTCATTGATAAGGACAATGGAAGGAGTGGGATGTAGACAGGGCCAGACTTCATGCCCACTAACTATCAAGTTCTTACATCTTATCCAGTTCATTACAATTTGACTCCAATTTTACATGTGAAGAATGATGTTAGTTTAATGCCTTCTATGATAATCTGGATAGGAAATACCTAGAATAAGCTGAAGCTTGTTCAAAATCACTTTCATAGTTCTATGAATTTTGGAAATACAAAAGCTTCTCTGTTATAAATGACAAAGATTAAAGAGACCATTGTCAGCCCTAAAAGCTCCATCTGGCAACTTTCCTGCCTGTCATCCCTGGAATGAGAACAACATGTTTTCCCCTCCAGAGAGGCTGTCTGACACCATGGACCCCCCACTGCTCCTTGTGTATCTTTAGAAAGTTGTGTGTGATCCCTGCACAAGCAGGGATGTTGAAGTTAAGAGAACTTTGCCTTTACTCTTGGTGTTGGATGCTGGAGACACACAATTTTACAGGATTCTTTGCAAACTCAGAACATGGAACAAATCACAGTTGTTATGATATACTCATAAAATAAGAACATATCCTGAGTATAAAAGCTTTAAGACTTTTATTAAATTAATCATGATATTTAAAGTTAGATGAGGAAGCATTCTGCCAGTTTGCATCATGGACAAGGAAAACTCGATAAAACCACAATCCCACTGAAAGCAACCATGACAGTCAGGTCAAATACAAAATGAATTTGTTTGATACATTGCAGAGGCTCTGAAGAAAGAAGTGTTTGAAGAACTAAGGTTTTATAGCAAAGGGAATTTCAGAAACATGGCTTGTGCCTATGTGAACTGCTCAGAATACAGCTCAGATGAAGTGAGCACAGGACCAAAGCAGCAGACAGAGGAGCTCCGAGCTCCCTCCCAGCTTCCTAGCCTGGGAAAGCAGCAGAGCCCATAGCCTCACAGCAGGGAGTGAAGCAAAGCTTGAGTCTGATATTGACACAGAACAACCTGACTTGAGACAGATCTGGATCATAATCCTGTTCTAGAGCTCATGTCCCTTGATACATTTGAGAATCCTCAGCATGAGGTCCTAAGGCCTTATACCTCTGAGCAGAGCAGCAGTCATTAGCACCCTACAGCTGCTGAGGAGGTGTGAATGAGATGGCTGTGAAGAGCAGAGGCTTGGGTCCCAGCTGATATGCATTCCATTCATGCCCTACAGATGGCACAGGTAGAAGAAAGGCTGATGAGGGTTGTATCTCTAAATGCCTGACTGGATTAAGGCCATCTCCAGGGATAGCAAACATTTTCTGCATTGAACATTCATTGTATCTCTGTACTTTTAGACTGCCTATCTTTATTATTCCTGTCTCCATCAGCATTTCTATCTCCACCACTCTACCTCCTGTTAATTTGGAGTTGAGGGAGAGACTTAGATCCATCTCGCTCCCTTCCCACCACAGTGCTGTCCTCAACTAGCCCACCATTAACATCTCAATATTGCACACACTCATAATTATCAGTTTGTTCATCTCTGGAGTTCTCCAAACACTCTGATTTTGAAGCTTACCCTTCTTTTGTTTGCTATCTTCCTACTATTCTGTCTCTTTCACCTAATTTCCAGGAAACTTTTCAAAATTTCTTGAAACTCTGTATTTAAGATTAAAAAAAAATACCACTTTAGAATAAAAATGTCACCTTGAAGATACTGGTTAGTCAATTAATTTGGACTTCTTATCTTCTACTTCATCGTGAATTCTCCTCACCCTAGTAAATAAATAAATATTCTCCCTAAAATATCCCACAAATTCCCCCATTTCACTAACTATGGTCCCATTCACAGTCAACTTTCATGTAATCATAGTTTTTCACTAACGACTCTCTCTGTACATCCATGCTGAGGTCTTGGAATCATTTATCCACAGGGGCCTTCTGTACATTGCAGTGCTAATCATACCACTCCTGTGTTTGAAAACTTCAATCACTTCTGGGAGCTTTAGGGACAAAATCTGGTCACTGTCAATTGCTCTGGCAACACGGTGTGCCATTCTCCCTCCAGCCCTTTATTTCCAACAAATCGTGCAACTGTGGACTCCTTAAATAAACCATGGGCCCTCCTGCCTGAAAACTTTTGAACAGAATGTTTCTTCTTCCCACAATGCCCTTCCCAGATCTTTTGTCTGTAGACATAAGTGACACCTACTCATTTTTCCAGGTTTGACTCAAATAGGACTGCCTCAGGGAAGATTTCTGGACAATCCCTACCCCCAGGCTGATTCTAGTGAGAGCCTCCACACATCCGGGTTTTCCTAATGAGGATTGTGCTTTTGTATGTGTCTGTTTCCTTCCTTTATCCTAAATGTTCCACTCACTCCAAGGTCAACCACATGGTGAGTCCCATGAGGCTACAGACTGTATCTGCTTTGTTCCCATTTTATTACCTACTCATAATAGTTTCTGACAGTAGATATTTGTAGGAACATATGAAAAAGGACTGAATGCATTAATGTGTGCATGGATGGGGAACACAAAGGGTACAGGTTCTTTAGTACTCTCAGCTAGCATAGACAGCAAAATGTGTACAAAAGTAACGTTCTTCCTCCCCAAACTAAGTCCTCTTCTAAATAAATTATATTTAACCACTAGAGTGGTGCATGAGAAGTTATTACACACATATATATACACACACACACATGCACACACACACACGCAATGCACATGAGAGAGAGAGAGAGAACGGGAGAGGAGAGGAGAGAAATGCATTGTGTGCAATGTCAACTTCCTAAACATATATATTATCCTTGCTCTAAGATTAAAGTTTCCTGAAAGATTCCATGTTAGTCTACATTGTAGTTCTTGAATAAAAAACTTGAACCTGAGTGATAATGAACACAGTTTATATCTTACAGTTAAAGATGATGAAGAGTCTAAGACCAAGGGGTTAATACCTGGTAAGGGTTTTCACATGGAAAGGGTTATCTCATGGTAGGAAGCAGAACAATAGACAACCAAATGGGAGAGAGAGGGTAGGGTAAAATTGCAAATGAACTAACTCACTCCATAAGTAAAAAGTTCAATCCATCCTCAGCACTCAAGGTTCATTTCAGGCTTCCATCCCACTAAACATTAGATTTCTTTTTTCTTTTTTTAAATTTATTATTTTACATGTCGATCCCAGTTCCCTCTCCCTACCTTCTTCCCTCCCTCCCTCTCTCCCACCCTCACTTTTACCCTCTCTGCCCTCTCATATGCACCCTAACCACCCTCCCCTCCCATCCCCCTACCCCAATTCCATATGTAGGGGAATGCCATCCAGTTGGAGTCATGTAGGTCTGACAGGTCATGTGAAGTAGGAACTAGGGCTTCTCTCCTGTCTCTAGGTTAAGGCAGTTATCCCTCCATGGGGGATGTGTCTGCAAGGTCTTTTTGTGCACCAGGGATACATCCTGGCTCCACTGTATGAGGTCCCTTAGACTACTCAGTCCTTCTGGCTGAGACCCATATTCAGGGGGGCCTGAGTCAGTCCCATGCTGGCTTCCCAGCTATCAGTCTGGGGGCCCATTAGCTCCTTCTTGTTCAGGTCAGCTGTCTCTATGTGTTTCTGCAGCCTGGTCTTGTCCTCTCCATCTGCATCTGGGTTCTACTTCGACTCAGTGTTTATGTATGGGTGTTTGCTCCTGTTTCCAACAGGTATTAGATGAGGGCTCCATGGATAAGTTAGTTGTTGATCTCACTATCCAGGAAGGGCATTTATGGTAGCCTTTCCACGGATGCTCAAATTGTTAGTTGGCAGCAGTCTTGTAGTTCTTGAACAAATTGGTATAGGAGACCGCTTCCTGAACATAACTCCAGGGACACAGACACTGAGAGAAACAATTAATAAATGTGACCTCTTCAAACTTAGAAGCTTCTGTATGGCAAAGGACACAGTGGACAAGAGCAAATGTCAGCCCACAGACTGGGAAAAGATTTCCCCAATCCTATATCCAACAAAGTGCTGATCTCCAAAATATACAAAGAACTCAAGAAACTAGACAACAAAACACCAAATAACCCTATTAAAAAATGGGGTACAGAACTGAAGAAAGAATTCTCAATAGAGGAAATCAAAAAGGCTGATAGGCATTAATTACATTTTTAACTCAAAAAGTATGAGGGAGCATTCAAAATACAGTATCTTCTGACGTCTCACTTTTTTGTTTTTTTTTTTTTTTTTTTGGTTTTTATTTATTTATTTTTTTTTTTTAAATTTACAGACAAGCAGCATGCGAATTTATAAGAGAGTTCATTTGAGGCTGGTAAGAAAGTTTAGTGGTTAAAAGTGATTGCTGCATCAGCAGAAGACCTAAGTTCAGTGCCCAGCATCCACACTTAGCAGTTCAAAATTGCCTATAATTCCAGCTCCAGGAGATCCAATGCTCATTTTTGATATCTGTGAAAAAGTACACACAGAGACCACGTAAACACACGTAGCTGCATATAAATAATAGATACGAAAGATGATGATGATAGATATGATAGCTACATAGGACATAGGGACATAGATAATTGATAGATAGATAGACAGACAGATAGAAGATACATAGCCATCAGAATGTCTACAAAAATACAAAGTAATCTGCATTTATATATTTTTTTAAAACCTTTCCTGGTTTGATCCAACAATGCTTTATTATAGAATGAGTACACTCTTTTCCAAGACAAAACTTATTCAAATTATTTTCTCTCTGATACAATATTTTTTCTTCTCATTTTTCTCCTTCTTTCTTCAAAAGTTAAGTGATTAAATTGTTAGGATATAATAAATTAAAAGACAGTGTTCTTAAAATACTCAATTTTCTAACTAATCAGTCTTGTTTCACATAGGAAAATATCTTCCTGTCAATTGACTTTGTGACATTTTGATTCTAGTGTATCCTGTTTAATATACTTACTATAACCAAAAAAAGGATCAGACATGAGAATAATGGAAGACCAGGAAAAGTTACTGCATAATATTGCATTTTCTTAGTGTGGATATTACTCTCCCAGATTATTTGGTGCAGACAGTTGAGCATATAAATATCATATTCTGCATAGATAAAATCAGTTTCTCTATGGGAAATTGTCAACTTGTCAGCATCTTAACATAATTCATTAAATTATACTACTGAAAGGGACAGTCAGAGAGAATTTCAATAAAACTGCAATTACTATCTGCTAGTGGCCTATATTTTTATGTCTTAATCACTACAAATACAATGAGATCATTTTCTCGGATAAAAAAATCAGAATATATCATCACTTAAGAGTAAAATGTACATTTTGGAAATCAGATAGGGGGTTGGTGAAGATCTTTTCCCATTCTGTGGGCTGCTGTTTTGTCTTGTTGACTGTGTTCTTTGCCTTACAGAAGCTTCTCGGTTTCAGGAGGTCCTTTTCATTAATTGTCTATCTTAGTGTCTGTGTTACTGGTGTTATGTTCAGAAAGCAGTCTCCTCCTGCATCAATTCGTTCAAGGGTACCTCCCACTTTCTCTTCTAAGAGGTTCAGTGTAGCTGATAGAAGCAGAAGCAGACACCACAGCTAATCACCGAGCTGAACGCCTGGAATCTAGTTGTGGAGAGGGAGGAATGATGAGCAAAGGGGTCAAGACCAGACTGAGGAAACCCAGAAAAACAGTTGACCTGAACAACATAGGACTGAATGACCCAGGCCCAGTGAAAATGGATGTCAGGAGACCTGGGTAGTTTACAAGGCCTCTGGTAGTGGATCAATATTTATTTTTAGTATATAAGAATGAACTGCGGGAACACATTCCACATAGAAAATAAACTCTTGGCCTAGACCTATGAAGAAGGGCCTAGGCCTTGCTCCAAATGATATGACAGACTTTGAAGATCCCCCATGGAAGGTCTCACCCTCCCTGGGGAGCAGAAAGGGGATGATATGGTGGGGGGGTTTGGGGGAGGACATGAAAGGATAGCAGGGAGAGGAAACTGGGATTGATATGTAAAACAAGATTGTTTCTAGTTTAAATTACAAAAAGAGAGGGGAAAAAAGAGTTAAATGTATTTACAGAATAATAGGAGTCTTTTCTTCAGGTACTTAGACAGAGGTAAAAGATTTTTATATTGACTGAGCCATTTTGAGTGATCCGTTGATTTTTGTTTGTTTGCTCTATGTATGTTTCAGGGACATTGACATTTGTGGAGGCAGATTGCTGTCTTTCATGTTTTCTAATCCTAAAATACTAGAGAATTGATATTTATTTTATTTATGTATTGAAGTTTCTCTGAAGTCACAGATTTTTTTTTATTTATTTATTTTTGAGAATTGATAATTAAATGTATCCATGGTGGAATAATAAACCATCAGACTTTTTATTGATCCTAAAAATCTTCCCCGAATTCCTGACAAATTAAAATTTGATGTTTCTTTTAAAATCATGGAGTCCAACAACCATTATACCCTTTCTTGTAGTACATGTAGAATTAGTGTTGAATGAATGGACAATGGTTCTCCTCCAAATTGTAATGTTTACCTTCCTTATTATCTACAGGATCCTTTGGCAAGAATACCTCATTTGGAATGACCATTATGTCTCACACCTACTTACATTGGTGCACTTGTAGTTGGACTCATTTTTTTTTTTTTTTTATCCAAAACTATAGTTGTGGTCCTGTCTACTTTGTAGTGTATTTAAATAATGTCCATGAAAACATTATTTTTTTTTATTGGTGTGTACTATTAAATAAATGTATTGTACAACATAAGGGCCTAGTATTTGAAAACCATGCTTATCAATATGGAAGGTTGTTTAGCCTCATTAATTTGTTTGTTCTTCTGCAAGGCTGGGGATAAAGCACAGAGTTCTGATATGCTGGACAACAGTTTTGCTGCTGAGCTACATACAATTAGACTCACCATAGAGCCACCCCCCCAAGAGTGTGTGTGCCCTCTCTGTGCTTGTAGTAGTGTGTGTGTGTGTGTGTGTGTGTGTGTGTGTGTGTGTGTGTGTGTGTGTGTGTGTGTGTTCCCCAAGTGTGCCTGAAAAGGACAGAGAGGGCAACAGATCCTCTGGAGCTGGATGTTCAGTCAGGCTATTGATTTTTGCCCTAGATGGGTATTGTGAACTGAACTCTCATTCTTTGCAAGAGCCATAACTGTTCTTAACATTGACCCACCTCTCTGACCCCTGTGGCCTGTTTTTCTAAGCCTATCTCAGAACAGATACAAAGCAAAAGATGGACTCACTTGAAATTTCAATATTTATTTTCCACAGTATACTCTGGCAAGCACTTCTCATTTGCAATTGTAAGGATTCAAGCATTATGCAGGCCTCCCCCTGCCACCAGACAGAATGCTTTCAGGCAGTACTCTGGTCAACCCAGGATGCATAGTCTGATCTGCCTGCAGGTACAAAGGACCCCTTTACAAGGCAGATCACCACCCACTTATTTTCTCTTTCCACTGGCTCACTGTCTCTTGTCCAGGGGCAGACAGGACTTTTCCTGTCTCCCTCTTCTCTTCTGTCCTCTGTCTCTGTGACGTTTTACCTCTTTTCTCTTTTGCCCCCGCCCTTCCCCTTCCAATAAAACTTCTCACTTAAGCTCTGCCTGCCTAGCATATTTGTTCTCACCTTGGTCAATCTTGCCTGCTATGAACTCCACCAAGGTCCTCCACATGCTTTATCCTAACAGCAATAACCAATAACCACAGCACCTCACACATCCACTCATATGGTATACCCCTCTTTTCAGGAACCCATTGCCATTCTGATGTCTATTCAAAGGTGTGTGTGTGTGTGTGTGTGTGTGTGTGTGTGTGTGTGTGTGTACAGAAAACTTCAGTAGCTTAGCTATAATTAACAGTTTAAAGCATTCCATTCCACGTTTTAATCTTCATTCTATTTTATTAATATACTAATACTTACTAATATTGTCACTGGTCATCACTCTCCTTCACTACATGTCTAGACAATTGTCTTCCTCAAGGAACAATGAAAATCTGATGTCTTTAATTATCTTGCTGTGGTTTCCTGAACTTTCTAGATCACCAATTAGTTGGAAAAGCTTCTCCTACAATTTAAAAATGTTCAGCACAGTTTACCTCTGGAACTCCTGGGATACAAAGTAGATCAAAGGCGTGTTATGATATCTATAAAATCTATGACTGCAATTGATAACAGTTTGTAAAAGAAATTTTGGTTCTTCTAAAGGAAAGCAGGATTTTATTTTTGCTATATGAACTGTTGGTAAAGAAAAACAAATAATGATTTTCTGTTGACACATAGGAAATGAGCAGATATAAGAACATAAAGCAAAGAGTGGAGAAAATAAAGGATGAGAAAAAAGACTAGCATGAGCCAGCTTTATCCTGGGAAGTTAGCATGGATATACACCCCTCTCCACCTACTCTCTTGTCAAAGCCTTACAAAAATATCTGTGGTAATGAGAAAATGAAAACTAAGCATGTGACAACCTTCTTGGGCTAGAAATATGCTTAAGGCATAACCAGATCCAACTCAAACCCTTCCTAAAGCCTGCAGAGGTAGCCATGATCACAGCCAACTGAAGGCAGGGAGAAGGCTTCCAAAGCCCACATATCATATGTTCTAAATTAACTTTCATTTTGCTTAGTTCACCACCCCTTCCTAACAGTGAGTTTCTTTCTTGTTATGTTATAATAAAGGGCTATGATTTGGATAAAAATGACTTGATGTTTTATACCATTATTTATTAAAAACAATCTGGAGTATGGTATTCCCATTATCATTATTATATTTATGTACATCCATTTGGGAGAGGGGCAGATGGTGCATGTCATAATTCACATATAGATGTCAGAGGACAACTTTTAAAAGTTAGTTCTCTCCTCCATCATGTGGATCCTGGAAATCATGGAGGTCAGTAGTAGTGATCAGTTCTTTTATCCCACGAGTTATCCCAATGGTCCAGAACATCACATCTTTCATTTACAAAGTTTTCTCAGAGATAAAGACTTTCAAAGATTCCTTCTCTGATTAGATGAGATGGGTTTGATAGCATTGTTAGTACTTATTTGTTGGTTAAAGCCTGTATTTCATTGATTGTGTCATAGTGGAAATTGATCAGCCACAGTAGTTCAGAGCAAGATCTGAACACCAAACTGTTTTTGAAAGGCTCAGTTGTTGCAAGCTTAATTCCTAGACTATGGCACTGTTGGAAGAGAGCACTACTTCTTGGAGGTGGGAGGATCTTAGACCATTGAGGACCTCACATTGAAAGGATACTCAGAAACCAGACCCTCCTCTTTCTCTTCCTCTTCCTCTTCCTGTGCTTCTTGGTTGTCATGAAGACAGTAGCTTCCTCTGACCTATATTCCTGACACAATGAACTATTTCACCACATTCCCAAAGCAAACATAATCACAGGATCATGAACCCCTAACAATGTAAACCAGTCATTCTTCATTTTATTATCTAAACTATTTTGTTATAGAAATTGAATGATAAATAGAGTTAATGTGTTCATGTATATCTAAACATAGAAAAGGACATAGTTAAAAACATGTTCAATTTACCCACATAGGGCTTCTTTCATGAACAAAGTTGCTCTGGACAAGTTACTGACTATGAGGGTGACAAAATGGGTGGCCTATGCCATATATGTTCACTGTAGTAGACTTTATGAACACTGTCAATTAGCCTTCAACTCTCTAACAGTGTGGTACCCTGTTAAGTTAACCATGCTCCAGTAATGGCCACATCCAAAAGTATATGGATATCAAAAATTGAACTTAACTGTTTTTAATAAGGAGAACTAAAACTTGGGTGTTTAAACAATTGGGTGGATAGATCTGGGAGGAGTTGGAGGAGTATGATGACTATAGTCAAATCACATTGCATGAAGTTTTCAAAAAAACTAATAAAAATAAACTTATATTAAAGTATCCTTTCATTAATAATAACTTCCTGTATTGTTTTTACTTTATAATCTTTTAAATTTACTTTCAAGTACTGTTGCACCTAATAACATATGCATTGCTATTAGAATTTTGGTGGTCCACATATACCCATGCAGAAGCAATTTATAGCCTATTAATGAACTTTGTTTGTATTTTGGGTGAATATTTTTCATCCCATTCATATGAAAGTACAGAAAACCCAGTTCCACAATGTAATTTCCCATAGCCAGTGGGAAATTATAGTCTTCACTGAGGTACCACCTTTACCTTTAATCACTAGAAAATAACGATAAAATGCAATCTCTTCCACATGTAACAATATCACTATTAAACTACAAAACCCAAAAGACCCAATTAAATCAGCATCAGCCTCCCTCCAAACAATAGTTTCCTAAGGACACATCAGAGAATCAATGAGTTAGAACTGAACAACCTCAGAACAACACACATGATTGACTTTCTAGACTTACTTCCCAGAGAACTTGTTTAAATGATTCCATGTTCTCTTCTTATATAAGGAAATACATTTTTACAACTTTATGCTTGAAGTGTTAACGAATGACACTTTCAGAAACAAGTTTTGTTTCATTTTCTTCATCAGACTGATGTTGTTGTGAGAAAGATGACATTTTAGGATTGTTGAAAAGGAACGATGTGCTTCACTGCAAACTATAAGTCAAGGAATTTCCAGGATTTCAGGAGACATTCTGAGCACCTGACATTTACTTTTAATATGACCTGTGTATTTCCTTTACTGCATTTCAAGCCCAGAGAATTATTCTTTAGATCATTAGACTATGAATCTATAGTTTCCAAGGTGCAGACTTGGAAAACATAACAAACATGATGAATGATTCAATTCTCTAATTCTCCAAACACACATATGTGATCTATAATTATTGGAATAATTTATAGACTTTAAGCTTTTTTTCTTTGATATACATACAATTTTTTCAAAGCAATCCCATGTTTGAGAGTTAGTTTGTTCTAATTGTGAATTATATTTGATTTCAGATGTGGTATTACTCACAGAAAGAATAAGTCAACAGACTGAAACATGTCAGCTCTCACTGAGCTAAAAGAGGATCTGCAGTCTGAGGTCCACAGGTATTAGAGACACCTGACTACAATTCAGAAGCTTAAATGCCATGTGAATTTTGTCCATTTAGAGTCTAATTCAGTCATCAGGTTTTGTGGGTAAAACTCTACAGCTAGATTTAGTTCATTTCACAACATACTATGGAAAGTCTGTTCCATCAAAGCACCATGCTAGGCATGGGGTTCAAACTTATTTGCCTTTGATAACCTTCAGTTTTAGAAAGGAGAACCACAAAACATACTATTTTTTGTTTTGTTTTTTTGAGACAGAGTTTCTCTGAGGCTCTGAAGGCACAAAACATACTTTTATATTAAGGAGAAATTACTAGGGGCATCTTAAGTTGATTAATGTGGTCAGCCATTCAGCATTATACATTATATGTGTTTGTTGAGAATGAACTCTGGCCTCTGATGAAGTACCTTCACAAACCTCCATCTTTCTGCATTCAAGTTGCTTCATGTGTGCTTATATACCCAGTCTGCCTCGCTGCTCACAATGAGGTCTTGGTGACTACTGTTAACAATCAGTCATAGACAAAGCTACCCCATGGTACTGCTGTATCCAGACTAAAGAGAAGACCCTTTATAGTCATGTCTAAAGATTGGCCGATTATAAAGGTGGTTTAAGCCACACACACACACACACACACACACACACACACACACACACACACACACACAATAACCAAATGTTGCTTGTCCTTGATGATAATAGACACAGCATTCCCTCTGTCAATCACAGGCTAGCCTATCTCTGTCTCCATTTTCTACACAGAAGAAGTAATCATGGAACAAGTAGTCATGGAATTATCCAGGTCCCCTGACTACAAAATCCAGAACAAATGCCCATCATGGGCTCTACCTTTAATCTGCTGACACATATTCAGAGACTACAGGTCATTTTCCAACATCCTTTCATTAAGGTCCATTCTCCATCCTTGAGATGCTCAGTCAACACATCATGTTCAATATCAGGAATGTTAATAGTGTGTTTTGTATCAAATTTATAGAAAACAGCATATTGCAAAGAAAGCCAATTGGATGCATTTGCTCAACAGACTACCAGTTGCAGGACATACTGATACTAATGTGTTGAGAGTGAGCATCTTATGGGATAAGGCTATGTTTCATTTTGACTGAATTAGTTTCTCTGAAGTGATGAAAACTTTTAACAAAAGTATTAAATTTGGGAGCTAGAGATGTGGCTAAGTTAGTATAATGCTTGCCTAGTATGCAGGCTTTGATCCCTAGCACTGTATAAACCAGGCTTGTTGCAATATACCCATAATCTCAGCACTCAGCATTGAAGGCAGAAAGACAAGAAGTTTGAAGTCATCCTCAGCTACATGAGGGGTTAGAAGCCAGAAGGGACTACATCTCCTGTATCAAAAGAACAACAACAACAAAACATAAAATAATTTAAAAAAACATCAAAACTCTCATACAGTTTGATAGGGAAAACTATTCTTGAAAGATCAGTGTTCCTTTTACAACAATTCCTAGAATATTATCCAAAAAGATAGCTATCTGTGATATCTACAGTTCATGCAAGGAAGGTCTCAGCAAACTTATTTGAAGTGAAATTATAATGGGTTTTTTGGACCAGAAATGAATAAACAGTTTAAGCCCTGTGGAACAAATCTGAACCGTTTCCTTCTGTTGTAGATGTCATTTTCTTGGAAGGCAGTTATACTCATCATACATGTTTTTTTATTGTTTGTGAATTTCATACACATGTATGTGTTTTGATCAACTCTGCCCTCCATCCCCTCCCTTTTAATTCCCCCTCTCCACTACTTTTTCTTCACAACTTTTTAAAACTCCATGGAGTCCAGATTTTTTTTTTGGCTTTATATATTTTTACTTGTAAGCACATGAATGTTTTACACATCTATGTGCATGTATTAGATGCATCCTGGTGCTCAAGGGATGTCAGAAGAAGGAAACAGATCCCATGGAACTGGTATTTCAGATGGTTATAAGCCATAATAATTGCAGGGAAAAAAATTCAGCAAGAGCAGCCAATGCTCATAGCTATTGAGCTATGTCTCCAGCCTGTGCACACGCACACACACACACACACACACACACTGTGAGTCCACTTAATGTTGCCATCATTGCATCTCATCTGAGATTATGTGGCTAGAAAGTAGTGAATATTTACTATTAGGAAAAAAAGTTTCTGACCTTATTTTAGGAAGTGATAGTGAAAGTTAAGAGCTTCCTGAAATCTGAGTGTGAACCTATTCTGATTTATAGTTGTAAGGATTAAGGTTTTCTGCCGCCGGACTTGCTGCCACGCCAGCCCCAATTAACACACTGAGACTCTGTATTAGATATAATGCTGTTGGCCAGGTACTTGTTTCTTATGGGCTAGCTCTGTCCTAATTATTAACCCATTCTATTAATCTACACGTGGTCTTATCTTACTGGAGAGAGAGCCCGTCAGTGTTCTGCTCTCTCCATCTTCCATCTTGACTCCTCCTTGCTACTTCCTCGAATCCTCCTTGTTTCCTAGTCCCTCCTATCATCCTTTCCTATTGGCAAACAGTTCTTTATTCATTAACCAGTATGAGAAACATTTTCAGAATGACATCTCCCATCATCTCCTCTTTTCTGTCTAAATGAAAAGAAGGGTTTTAACCTTAACATAGCAAAATATATTACACAACAGTTATCAAATAAGAATTACAGTTAACAATGTTTAGTCCATTAACATTTAGTAAGATTTAAGAAAATATTTCATCATCTATTTTATCTTTGTGAGTCTAAAGTCCTATATGTAACTTATCTTTAATCCTAACTAAGAAAAACTATAACCATAACTATCTGTCTTCAACTCCTTCAAAGGCCACCAGAGGATAATATATAAATTCTAGAAATGACAGAGACACCTTGCCTTGTCAGTCACTTGAAGTTCTTTTGTAATCTTTCATCTTTAGCCCATAGGCCATAGTGTGTCTGGCAGACTTCAGCAAAGCAGGAAACTTTAAACTATCTTCTTGTATTGGAAGTTTGTCAGTCACTTTTCTCTGTATCCTACAGAGTGGCATACTCTTCCATGAAGCAGGAACTCTGTAGCAATGTCCATCTTGAATCAGCAGTCACTTTTCTGTGGATCCTGCATGTCCAGCATAAAGTCAAACAGTCCAGACAAGAGCAGTATATTGTCCAAATGGCTAGTCTTGCCATATTGGAAGCAAACTCCATAACGTGTTTCATTAAGGTCCATCTTCCTTTTTGACACAGGTGGTATTGCCAGGAGCAGTTATGTCTCATTGTCAAAAAAACCCTAAACCATTTTAAATTCCATATTCTGTAGGTCTTTGAAAGGTTTGAAGAATGCCTATCTATCTGAAATACATCTCTGTGTATCTTGAAAACCCTAAATAACTTAACTCTAAACTTTGACTATCATAGGTAATTATCTATAATCTGTACTACATATACATTACATTTTTAAATGAGCTATATAAACATAATACCTAAACAAGAGGAGAAATATACATATTACAAAATTGACCTTAAATTTGTATCACTAGAGCCCGCCAGCATTCTGCTCTCTCCGTCTTCCATCTTGACTCCTCCTTACTACTTCCTCGAATCCTCCTTGTCTCCTAGTCCCACCTATATTGCTTTTCTATTGGCCAACAATGCTTTATTCATTAACCAATATGAGAAACATATTTACAGAATGACATCTCCCATCATATAGCACTTATGAAATATTTAATGTTTAAATGAAAATCAACATTAGAACATGATGAAACTCAGTGGCCCCATCTTCTCACCTGTAAAGCTTGCATCATAATCTTAGTTTTTATACACAGGGTCACTGAAAAGATTAAGTATGATGTATTCAAAGTGCTTAAAACAGTGTTGGCATAATAAAACAATACATATTTTTATGGTTGTTAGTAATATCTAAAAAGACAGTGATAACATAGATTTAAATACTCTGAGTTGGGTGGTATGTCACAAAGAAAAAGAGTATCAAAGTCCCCACTGTTAAAAGCCCAGGGCAATGGCAATAGGGTCTTTCCATGTAGAGATATTCTAGTTAAGATCAGGTTGTACTGCATCCAGGGCCTTGATCTGATGTGACTGGTATTGTTATAGACTGGGGAAATTTGAGCACAGAAACATTCCTGTATAGGGATATCTCATGAGAAAAGAATTGGTGCTGGCCTAAGCAAAGATGTTAGGAGGATTGGAAACTCACCCCGAGGCAGGTACTTTTCCTGGAAGAATGCAGCTCTCCAAAGGCCTCATTGTAGGCTTTGAACCTTCTCTATTGCAGGAATGTGTTTCTGCTGTCTACTTTTATCCTTGTTCTTTGTGGTATTTTGTGGTTTCCAAACTCTTTGCAAACTATAACCCTAGACATAATGACGCAGAAATGACTACTGGGACTAAAGTTCACTGTCTGAGCATCAAAAGCCGCCCTCACTGCTAGTCAACTTTCACATTTTAAAATTTCATATTTCAACACTGGAATGTAAAATTAGAAGTTATAGAGAGACTAATCAGTGAGACAAGTGTGAAAATTATTTGACAGGGTTTATTACTGTTAGTAATGACTTTCAAAGGGAATTTTCATTAAGCACCAGGCAGCATATTTAAATGCTCTTACCAATACTACACGCAGAAAATGAGACCATCATAAAAGGTAAGTGATTCACTGATGTAGGACAGAACCCAATTTGGAATCAAGAGCACAAATTCTTGCCTAGTGAATTGTTTTTTTGTTTTTGTTTTTTGGGTTTTTTTTTTTTTTTTTTTTTTTTTTGTCTTATTTTTTTCTTCAGTAGTATAGCTGCTCACATCAGCTCCAGATGATCTGATGTCCTCTTCTGTTCTCTGTGGGTACTGTACTCATGTGGCATAAATTCACATAGACATATTTACATATAAAGAAAAATGAGACTAAATCTTCCAAAATCTGAAGTGTGAAAGATATAAAAATCACTGTACTCTAAAAAATATCTTCCATAAGAGAAATCATTATAACAAGGTTTTTGGGGGGATGGGGGGTTGAAACAATATTTCTCTGTGTAGCTTTAGAGCCTGTCCTGGCATTAGATTTGTAGTCCATGCTGGCTTTGAGCTCACAGAGATCTGCTTGCCTCTGCCATCTGAGTGCTGGGATTAAAGACATGTGCTACCACTACCTGACAAGCTTTTTTTTTTTTTTTTAAACTAAACTTGAAGCCAACTGTGCAACTGTGGGAAGTTTAAATAACACAAGAATATATCCAACACCAACACCATGCCAATTCACACTGAATGATTTATAAATTCAGATAAATAGAATAAAATCATATTAATGTTTTAATGTGCTGAAGAGCTGCCTCAATTAGTAAAGCTGCTTGCCACCAAGACTGATGATATGAGTCTAATTTCCTGGGATCTACATGGTGAAAGGAGAGGACCCATTCCCACAAGGTGTCCCAATCTCAATATTTCCTTCATGGCTCATATATGAGCAAACACACACACACAAATATAAATATATAAACAAAAAAGTAAATAGATGCAAATAAAAAATCCAAAGATAAACATTTCACTAAGAAGACATAGTTTATACTCAGAAAATTTGAGAAATCAAAAGGGCATTCTAAGAATAGATCAGTAAAACAAGGTGTTACATTCACCTCACCCTGTTTGTGATTAGTACAAGATGATGATTCCAGAGAACAGTGTCCAAGTCTCAGTTTCATATGAAAATACCTAATGCCTTAATTAGATTTAAGATGAAAAATGTATCATCACTAGCACTAGGAAGGTCTTCTGATGGGAGATGGGATTCTGTAAATATGTTTCTCATACTGGTTTAATGACTAAAGCACTGTTGGCCAATAGGAAAGCAAGATAGGCGGGACTAGGAGATGAGGAGGAAAGAGGAAGTAGTAAAGACGAGTCAAGATGGAGAGACTGGGGAGACCAGACACCTGCCCCACACCCGGGTAAGGAGACCACGTGAAAATATATAGATCAACAGAAATGGGTTAATAATTAAGACAGAGCTAGCCGATAAGAAACAAATAATGGGCCAACAGAACTATATCAAATACAGAGTCTCTGTGTGTTAATTGGGGCTGGTGCGGCGGCGGGACAAGACCAGGCGGCCGGAGGAAAACCCTACTCCTTACAGTCTTCCTTTACTTGATAACAATGTATCACAAGTCAGTTATGGTCTTGTATGTGGAAATATACTCATAATTTCTGTTGAGAAAGCTTCTAATGTAGTTTTATTATCAATGTAAGAAGCAACAAACTAAAGTCCCATAAATATGGAAATTATAGCAATGAATGATAGTGTTAACATGGCATTTTGATAAATTAGTGACTTGCTTACTTTTCTAATATGTATTCTTGTAAAGGAAATACAATATTTGATAATTTAGTAAGATGTCTATTACTGATAAAACATATATTTTTTCCTGGATTAAAAAAAATGAAGTAAACTGTTTGATGCCATCTTCTTACTTATGTCAGGAGAAAGGCACATGGAACATATGTCCAAGCAAAGTTGTAGGGTCTGGGGCTGGCGTTGTATCTCAGTTGTAGAGCTCTTTTCTAGCATGTGCAAGGTCCTAGGCTCAATCACCAACACTAGAAAAATTAAAACCAAAACAATGTTGTAAAATATTAAAAATCAGATATGGCTCATCAAGTAAAAGCACTTGCCATGCAATCATGGAACCATAGTTCAGAGCTCAGAAACCATGTGGTCCTATACATATCCAGAACCTCAGCACTGAGCTGGGTAGAACAGGAAGATCAATGGTGCTTACTGGATGCTAGTCCAACAACAATAACAAATCAAGCAAATAAACACAAAGACACAAGCTCTGGGTTCATGGAGAGACCCTGACTCAGTGGAATAAAGAATAGGATACCCGTTGCTCTCCTCTGGCTTTAAATGCACTCACAAACTAATACAAATGTACACACATATGCATGCAACATAAATGTGTCACACTAAGGTTCTCTTTCTCTCTCTCTGTCTCTCTCTCTGTCTCTTCTCTTAAAATTTCAGACTAACAACAACAATATACAGAGCAATTTAACCAAGGGAAAATGTCTAAAGGAACATACTTTTGCATACAATTAGTAAGGAAAGTGTTTGAAGAACAATGGCTCCTCTCCTGGCCTGTCATAGTTCCAATGTATTTTTACTCAATGGCAGATATGGGGAAATTTATGCAGCTTCTAAGTGATGCTCTATCTACATTTAAATTAACATTGCTAACTAGTTCTTTCAGATCATTATAATTCTTATCACTTCAGATCTCAATTCACTGTGCTCATACAATTACTCTTTAGTAAGCTGCTAAATATTACAGTGAGAACATTACTAAGACTAATACCACCCTGTGGAGCTTCAAAGAACATTGGTTGAAAAGGTGCATTAAGGAAAAAGTAACAGAAGCCTTGTTACTTTTAAATAGACCTTTAATTTTAATAAGCTCTTTAGGACACTATTTTTTAATATTAGTAGTTTGATACAATTTGCTCAATTCATTTTTAGACAAAAGCTTATGCAAACTAAGTTGACTTCAAACTTGGCATGTAGCTGAGCATGACCTTTTACTTCCAATTCTCATGTCTCTACTCCCATGTGTTGTGACTACAGGTGTGTATCACCCATCCAATTTTATGTGGTATTGGGAATTGAACCCTCAGCTTTGTTCATGCTAGGTATGCAAGCACTCTACCAACTGAGCTACAGCCATAGTCATCAGCCACATGTTATGAAAACATAAAACTTAACAAATCATTAGATTCATATATTTTCTCTTTCATTGTATATATTTTCAATAGAGTAACATTAGCAAACAAATATTAAATACAGATAGACTTGACTGAAGATATGAATACTAAGGGAGAAAATTTTAAGAAGAGGTATCTATTTGTGTTTATGAAAGATGATTGTCAAGTTACATTACTGTATAAGAAGAAAAGTTTTGAGAATTAGTAATGAACTGACTATACAAAAATGGCCCCTCATAATCAGTTCATCTTGTCATTTAAAAAGTTTTGTGAATTTTATGCAATATCCATATGTGCATATATGTATAGATCAAATACAGCAATATCATTTGGGGTGCTCTCTCTCTCTCTTTCTTTTTTTCTCTCTCTCTCATACTCACTGAGTCCATGTCACACTATTTGTATGTGGAACAATTTACTGGAGCATGGCTTGAATCTCAGTTCTCATTCCTGAAGTAAATACCTCACACATCATCAATTCCTAACAGATCTTCAGATCCTCAGAAAAAGGTAGAGCTTAACAACTACCTGTAGCACCTGTAATTTTGGCTGGCTTGATCCTGCAAATATCCTGTGAATATCTGGTACACAGTGTGCCACTGTGAATTCACATGTGCAACTGCCCTATCATATGAACAAAATGCTTAGTTACACATAGACACACACTCTAGCTCTTGTAACTTTCCCCCATTTGTAGCAATGACCTCTTAGCCTTGAAGAGAAAAGGTGTGAAATGGATGTATCATTTAGAGCTGGGTACGCAATAGTTTTTAATTTCCTGCTTGCTGACAATTTGTAGGTCTCTGAACAGAGACTCACAAGACTTCACACCTAGACGAAGAACTATAGGGAGTCAATGGCTGCTGAAAGAGGGGAATCATTTTTCTCCAGGCACAAAGCCCATGATACATTATTTGATGCTAAGGGGTAAGCCCTAAACACACACATATATGAGCAACTCTAAATGAACTCAGTAAGAATAACTAAAACTAAGATTTTTGAAAATATCATATGGAAACCTACTGCTGGAGAAGATTCCTAAAACATTGGATGGATGGATAGATGGATAGATAGATAGATAGGTTAAAATAGAGCAAACTTCTCCCCAGATATTATATACTAGTAAATAAAAAACAAAATGGCAGGTATTGGTTATCTCTTTTTAATTTGTTGGTCAATGAGGTCAATAAAGATCCTCCAAATTACAGGCTATTTCTATTGGTTATATTTACCCTCAGAACTTGTTGTGGAGATCCTGTTCTTGAAGATGATGGTAGATGTCATTCTGTAAATATGTTTCTCATACTGGTTAATGAATAAAGCACTATTGTCCAATAGGAAAGCAAGATAGGTGGGACTAGAAGACAAGGAGGAGAGAGGAAGTAGTAAGGAGGAGTCAAGATGGAGAGTCTGAAGAGAGCAGGACACCAGCCGGCTCTCCGGTAAGATGAGACCATGTGGAAATACATAGATTAACAGAAATGGGTTAATACTTAAGACAGAGCAAACCAATAAGAAACAAGTGCCTGGCCAACAGAATTATATCAAATACAGAGTCTGTGTGCGTATTTGGGGCTGGTGCAGCATCAGGACAAGACCAGCAGCAGGCAGAAAAACCTACTCCTTACATGAAGACACCACAAACTTGGGTTATATGACATAGGAAAATCAAGATAATACTACGTAGAAGATCCATCCCTACTGGCTACCTTTCTTAATACTAACAGATTTGATAAATGCCACAGTCAGAGACTAGAAAGATCTGGAATGTAATAATAGAAAATGTCTAAATCACAATGATCAGGCTCTTAGTAGACATCTGAACTTCAAAAATACTAACAATGAAGTCTCAAAAGAAGAAAAATATTCTCCAAAATTAGAGAGAAAAGAGTCATATCAGCATATAGCTGAGGAAATTTTGCATGTAAACCACTTTGGTAATATGTGTTTACCTAATTTCCTATTGAAGTACACTGTTGAGGGTACCCCCAAGTTTCTTCTTGACACTGATGGTATGTGCAAGGGATGAAAAACTGGGGTATTAATTATTAAAGAAAAAGTTACAAGGACGGATCATCATGGATGTTCTAAGCCTCTTCATTTGAGCAAAGAAAAAACTAAGAAACATTTTTTAGGTGTGATCAGAAAAATGGTTTATGGGTCTTCTATAGTGATAACCAGATATTGAGTGTGGATGTAGGTAGACAAGCTTCTTCAAAAGCTCCTAAAGTCAAGGCATCTAAGTATTCTGCTGCAAAACGAGTTCTGGTGGAATCTGTATGACATTGTTCCAAAACCCTATCAGTAAAACCAAAAGTAGAAAAGTTTTCCCAATATACATGGAATGTGTCATTTCAAATCTATAAGAAAATTATAGCACACAAACACTGGTAAAAAAATAAAATAGGTTGAAAAAATAAAAAAAGTCAGGGCAGAGGAAAACACAAGATAGAAGACTCTCAGCTGGATTTCTTCTTGCATGACACAGAGAAAATGACTGTAGTGTATCATACATCCACAGCACAGAAAGGGTAGAGCCGAGGTCGCAGAAGCTGTGTCCTGGCCTGGAAACAGAATAAAAGAACACTCAACATTTGTCTAGCTCCATCTCAGAAATTACTCTGGTCTCTTCATCGGCAACCATCTCTACAGTCTTTAAACTGTAAAGCCAGCAGTCATCATTCCATGGCCTGCTGCCCAGGTCAGTCTGCCTTGATAGAACACTTGCTTCTCTAGCATGACAGGTGTACAGATGAAGAGCTGTGTCTCAGCTGACCTCCTCATCCAACTGCTGTCATCACCACCACAACCCACTTTGATGGCAAGCAATGTCTTGAATATTTTCTAAAATTAGTTTGCATTCTTGTGAACTGGGGTGTTTGTGCACAGAGAAGACATGAATATTTAGACCTTGTTAGAGACTCCTAATTTTTTTTATTCTTTTGCTGTTAATGAAAAAAAAATAAAACTAATTCTTTACACAACTGGCTTCTACAAAGAATATTTCAGAGTTGAAAGAATGTAACTTCTCTGGGGAGAGTTGTGTATAATTGTCTGTCTTGCCATTTGGCACAGTCTGTCCTGCCATTCAGTTCCTCTAGGTTTTCTTAAAGAGGTTCCTAAAGAGAGGAAATGGGAATGGACTTAAGAAAGCTGTCAGTTCAAAAATGAAAATTTTCACTCAGAAAATGAAGTTCCACCAATAAACATGAGCATTTGGAAAGCAGACTTTTCACTTGTTAATCATTCCAATTGACACTTGAAGATGTACTGCTAGTCAATACTATCAACAACCTTGTGAGAAACCTTACAAGAGAGAACATAAGGACTCCATGTCCATGTTTCTCTCTGAAGGAGAGGATACAGGCGTACCATGTCTATGTTTATGACACATGATGTGAATTAAATTGTTTAAGCTTCCAACCCATGATAATTCTTTACACTGTAATAGTTAGGAAACATACCATTGAAGACAGACATGTATGTTACTATGTACCAGACACTCAGATTGATGAAATAAATCAGTGACAGTAGCCACCTCAAAAAGCAAGAAGGCACCTTTTCCTTGCTGGTTGGGTAGTCTTATTGTTCTTTGTATATCTTTGTGACTTTATATTTTTTCTAAGTTGTGTACATTACTAAAAATATCATCTTTTATGACATAAATTATTTTCCAGTAACTTAAAATCATATGTAGAATAATTTCATAAAGTACTTGCACTATAAGTTCTTTCCAATTACCTAAATTATAAAGCTTGAGAGCAGAGATAGGAAATTCAAATGAGAGAGCAATCAAAGTAAGGTCACACTTGGGTCCAATTACTTGAGGATGATGTTGTAGAGCCAAGAAAAAGAGTGTGTGTTTATTCATATCTAGGCTTTTGTATCAGTTACAGACTTGTGACTCTATTGGGTACTGGAAGAAGTTAGATGTGCTCCAATCTGAATTTCACACCTTGATCTGGGACTCTCTGTGCCCCCTAGTTTCATGTCATGATTATTGCATTATTACATGAGTAGTGAAAATACGAAGTCAGAGATGAAATAATTTACCACAATAATTTTTTTCTTAGAAATATGAGGATGAGAGTATCCCCTGCTAAGCTTTCAGGGTGTCCCCACAAAGCATGTATCTGAAACTTGTACTCTGAAACATTGGCTGTTTGGGAAGACAGCACTGGTGAGATCTGCCTGTGTCGCCCAAGAATGGAGAGGGTGATGAAATGAATTCTGTTTTATATATGCTGTTATAAGGAAAACAAGCCCCTCATCTCATTTTTCCTTTGTCTTTTACCATTGCAGGATGTATCTAGTAGAGCCTTACTCCTTACTCAACACCAGTCCTGTGATCAAGAACTTCCCAGACTCCATAACCATGAACTATTAAATGTCTGCTTATCATAAATTACACAGTCAATGTTATTTCATGAAATCATCAGAAAGACACTCAAATGGCTTCCTGTTATGATTATTTGTTTCAATGTATATATGGTAATACATTGCCTGTAATACAACTAGTCCTGGAACATCCAAAACTTCCAAGGGTATGAGGTGTGATTACTAAAGTGAGTGAGAGAAAAGGATAAACTTGAAAGACTGCTCCAACTCCAAAAACATGTCAGCATGATAAATGTTACAGCAGATATCAGCACCAGGAGGCTGATGGAGGAAGGGGTAGCTCCCTGTGAGCCTGTGGGATGAGGACTTGGGCAGTTTTCCAGAAGAGTTGTTCAACCAGTTTAGGTTTCCTTTTTCCACAGCTAATGCAATTTCACCTCTGACTTCAACATTCTGTTTGGGATTTTATTATTACCTCTTCTCCCATGTTTTGCTTTATGTTCTGCCCAATAATCCTCTTTTCAACAACACTGCCAGCTTGTTGGCTTAGCCATCAGATTAAGCCAGTAGCAAATCCTGAAAATGCTGGCCATCTCTGTCGTATCCTGGAGGAGGTTGGAGACGCTGGTCCATGAAACAGAGCTGGAGCAGGGGCAATGAAGAAGAAAAACAACAACAACAAAAAAGAGCTTAGGGAGCCAAAGGCACGGAAAGAGTCTCAGAACTGGCAGGGGAGGGTTTGCTGAACATCCCGGGGGACATGCTCTCAGTGGACGTGAACAGATGGTGGAAAGAAAAATTATATATAGACACACATATATTTAAAAGCTGCAGAGCGCAGCCCATGGAGATCGAGTAGGTTGACAATTAGCATAGCATATTATCTATTATTTTTAGTTTGCAGATCCCTATTTATTTCTCTCAAGGAGTGCTCTTAGCATGCCACAGATTTTGAAATGAGGGACACAGAGAAGGGTGGGTAAGATTAGGAGAGAATCAGAGTGACTCAGTGGAAAACTAGCGCAGATGCTGTGGCGCGGTGCCATCCCATCTTCCTAGGCAAGCGCATAGACTGGCTAATGAAATTGTTTGGGCTTTACTGGGGCTCCAGAGCTCAGCCCCAGGGACTCTGCAGTGAGGCGCATCCACAGCTTTTTATCTGCCTTCCACCTTGCATATGGTGTCATGCACGCTGAGAGTTCTGAGGTTCCTGGACTCCTTCCCTGGTTTCTGAGCTTGAACGTGCACACAATTATATCAGGATTCTCGCTTAAAATCTGCACCATGTGAAATTGAAAACAAATACGAGGAATTTGTTTAAATAATGATCCCTAGTAACTTGTGCTTTGTGCAACACTATATATTGGTCAGTACGCAGGAGGAGCAAATTAAGAACATTTCATTGGGGCGATGACTTACTAGCTCATAACTAAGTGGAAGATATTAAAATAAACCCACTGAAGAAAGATCTTGGGCTTTCAGGGTCCTTTTGAAATTTTATCCTATCGTCTTATGATTATGGCCATTTACACTAGCCAAACTAATCTAACCAAATCAAAAGCATAGGAAGAGCAACCCACCTGAAATTATGCAAATATGGAAAATTTAAAGACCTTATCAACAATACAGGAGCTATGTTTAATTTTAAAAACCTGTGAGAAAAGATCAGGAACTACAGATTTTTTTTTTTTAATTTCCTTTGCTAGTCTTGTTTCCCTGTTATCTTAATCTTCCTCTTGGTTTCTTTGCCAGAAATTGAACCCCCCCCCCTCACCTCTAAAATCCCACACAAGCCCCAATCAGTGTACATTCATATGAATTAGTCAAGCCATTTAGGCTATATCTCCTTTTGCCTTTAAGTCCAAACAAACTATTACAGAAAATCAATGAATTGAAAACATATAGCATTAGTTGATTTGTTACCAATGAAAGTGGATAGCAGAGTAAATGGGAAAACAAATATGCATGGGCTCTAGAGAGACAGCTAAATTGGTAAAGAGTAAGACTTATAAGCATGGGGGATATGAACCCAATCCCTGGGACCCATGAGTTTTTGTTTTGTTTGTTTTTTAAGCCAGATTTATAGTACTTGCAGAAGTTGTACCTTACTAATAAGTAGCACTGTGACATGCAGTCAAACTGAAGCTTAGTGATGTCCCTAACTTGGTCTATATTGTAATAGATCTTTAACAGGTAGCCAGAGACTGGGAATTAAGGTGATAGCACAAAGTAATGAAATATTTAGTCATCTTGGCCAGAAAACAAAAATAAAAGCAAAGGCATTGGATACCCCTTACTATTCTGCAATCCTAAGAGTTCTATTAGTCCTTGAAGTGTACTTTGAAGAGGATGGGTCTTGACAAAGGAGTGGATACCCCTTACTATTCTGCAATCCTAAGAGTTCTATTAGTCCTTGAAGTGTACTTTGAAGAGGATGGGTCTTGACAAAGGAGTTAGTCAATCAAAACTCATTACTAGAACGATACACACTAGACAAATCCAGAATGACTGATTTGCCATTCCTGAAACAAAACACAAAACCTACTTCAAGAACTGTAAACCCAAAAGAGCATTCCAACAATATACTACTGTATTAGATAATTTTGGCAGTTCTAATTCAACAGCTTTCTAAGAACAATATGGAATTAAGTAGTGCCCATGTTCTCAGATATTAAAGGGAAATACTTAAAATCTACATTTTTAAAGTATTAATAGGGAATAGATTTGCTTAGATAACGAAGTACATTTAAGTGTTAGTCTCCATTTTTCTCAGTTCTTCCTGAGGAAAAGACTGTTAAGTCCCTCGGTAGTACGTTTTCAATGATTTCCAGCTGGTTTCTGAAACTTTTTGATTAAGTGTAGTGTTCAAAAGAAAGAAAAGCCATTGTTTGAACTCTGACCCCAGTTAGTCTATACTACACATAACAGTGTTTATTTCATAATATGAGTTGACCTAAGAGACACCATTTTACAAACAGCTTTTAATTCTGTTTTGATGGTAGAGGGCTATTCTGCCTTTAGGTGGGATGGCCAACATCATTGCCAGTCCAGCACATACCCCCATGCAAATCACTTATTGTAAAGTCTGATATACAAATTATTCCTCATAAAAGAAATGGCACGCCCTAAGTTTTTACAGAGCAAAATTGAAAGTATAAGGAGACATGGGCGGGGGAAGGAGGGTGGGCAAGGAATGGAACACTATCTCTTTTAATCAAGGAGCTACCTGTAGTCTCTTCAAGAATAGGACTTAAATGTAGATTTAAAATCTAGTTTGCTAATCATGAGAGTTTGTTTTCAACCATGGAATGATTTGATCAGATCAACTTCTCACACAGATCTACAACTAATTGTGAGAGCTAATTATTATGGACTTCACTCAGTAGAGGAGCTGGGCTTGTCTGTGAGTGTGTTTCTAGAGATTTAACAGAGCAGGGAAAACCAAGCTACAAGTGGGTGGCATCATGCCATTGGCTAGACCCTGGAATCAATAAAAGGGGTAAAAGGAGACAGCTAGCTGAGTAGAAGCAGTTCTTTCTCTTGGTTTCCTGACTATGGATGCAAGGTCACTACCTGCTTTACATTCCTGCTGCCATGCCCCCCCCTACCACAGTGGAAGTCACCTTCAAACTGTAAGTCAAAGAAAACCCTTTCTTCCTTGAGTTGTTTGTGTCACAACCATGAAAAACAATATATTAGCATCACCTTAAAATCGAATATCTATACTGTTTTCTTCCCATCCATCACTAAAAAAGAAATACCATTTTTTATCATATAATGCAGGGCAATTCCTCAGAATTTTGTTAAAAACAAGATATCCTGTCATCTTAGTTAACTTTCTTGGTGCTGTGGTGGTAAAATTCCCAGACAGAAGTGACTGTAGTGAGAAAATGTTTTTGTTTGTTTCTTTGTTTGTTTTATGTCTCAGAGTTCAGGGTCAAAATCTATCATGGAGTGTGGGGGTGGGGTCCTGGGAGAATCAGAACCCTAAGCAGCCTGCCACCTTAAGTCCACAATAAGAAGCAAAGAGAGATGAATGCTTCTGATTCAGCTCCTGCTCTCATTTTTAAACAGCCCAGAATCTCCAGCCCAGGGAATGGAACCACCTACAGTGAGTAGATCTATGTCAATTAACCAAATCAAAATAATCCTCCACAGGCATGCCCAGAGGCTCATCTCCTGGTTAATTATAGATCTCATTAAGGTGACAATTGAGATTAGCAATCATGGCTCTTATTTCTTCTAAATCTTAAAGATCAGTTCATTGATTCTATAACATAAATGAACATTTCCTAGAAATTAAAATCATTAAAAAGAGGCTATTTATAAGCCCCTGTCTGCATCCAAGTTTCCTTAGAAGCTCTTGAGTGACAGTTACAGGCCCTCAGGAAAATGAACTTTATTTGGAATGAAAACTCTATTCTACAGACATCTGGGTTTTCACTCTGAGGGGAATCATTAAGCCTACTTATTATTTATGTGAAAGATCTATTCCCAGAAGAAGAAGAAGAAGAAAAAAAAAAAAAAAAAAAAAGAACTTTTACAAAGTTTAAAGTAGGTTTGTGAGTTTTAACAACCACAAGAAGTATAATAAATTCAACCACTTAACCAGAAAGTTAGCTTTATCTTACTTATTAGACAAATATCCTATTGTTGCAACTCAGCATTATTATTATTTGATAAAAATGAACAGTATGCTTGCTGCTACTAATGGAAAGATGTGTTACTCAGGGACTGAGTGTTCTAAGTGGCAATCAGAATCCCAAACCATGAAGTCTCTTGAGTTCCAGTTTTTATGGTACCATACCCATTTTTAACATTTTTTACTTAGTCTTTGAGAATTTCATACACATATATATTTTGGTCATACTCATCCCCACACTTTCCCCTCTAACTTCACCTAGATCCTTACAATTTCTGTCTCCCTATTTCGTGTCTTTCTGTTTAATCCAATTTGTTCTATACATATATGCATGTGCATGGGATCATCCACTGGAACATGATCAACCAACCAAGGCCCACACCCCTAAAGGGAACTGAGTCTTGCTATTAAGACAATAACTATCAAGAGTTCTTCAGCAACAGTTGGAGCTTCTGTACTTCACCATCCATATTGGCAGGTTTACTGGTTTGATCTTATGTATGGCTTGTGTAGGTAGCAATAACAATTGTAAAATGGTCCTATCATGTCCAGTAGACACTATTTTGACCTAGTATTCCCAATATATATAGTTCTTCAAGTCTTTCAGTTCCACCTCTCCCATGATGTTTCTAGAGCTTTAGGGGAGTGTTTACTATATGAATATACCATTTACAACTGACTCTGCACTCCATAGACACTTGTTTTCTGCACTTTGGACAGTTCTAAGACCCTATAATCACCATTCAGTTCACAAAGATGCTTCTCTGATGCCATGCGTATTAATTTAGAACAATACAAACTACATGGAAGTCTACAGTCACACTGGTTGTAAGGACAAGGTTAGAATTTTGAGTTTCACTGAGTCTAGCCCTGCAGACAGATTTTGTTTAAATGATGGGTATTTTTCCTTGTGTGAATGGCAGATTATATAATGAATATCAACCTTTACACCAAGAATGGTGAGAAATACCAGGAAATGTTTTCAAAATGTGCATGCAATCTAGAAATGCTGTAGCACAGTGAAAACTGGAGATCCATGAAGTAATTTACGAAAGAACTTAGAATTCAGGACATATTTCCAATGAGCAGCATTTACCCACCCCAAAGAGGCAGGTGAGTGGCTAGCACAATGAGTAGTTACTGTGGTGGGTTTCTGGGGATGGATATTGAATCTTGGCTCCAGATTATACCCACAAATAAAAGTTTGTCTTTCCTTCCCTTTTGCTTTATTAAAAATTACATACATGTTTATAATATCATATCCACTCTTCACTCCCCTAGTCCAATGATCTCCAGAAACCTCCAGCATGTCTCCATTCCAATGTCAGGTCCTCTTTGAAAATGTGTTTCTTTGTTGATTCTTTATCCACCTAGTGAGTCCTGTTAGAGTTTCCCACATGCACATGGGCATGAGGTAATCCACTAGGTCATGAATAACCTATCAGTGTCCATACCCCCAATCTCTCTACCCCTTTAGCCATGAACTGCCAATAGCTCTTCAGCAATGGATGGGGACTGGGAGCTTTTCTTTGTCCAATGCTGGAATTTTTAACTGATGATCTTGTGTGGATAATCACAGCCTCTGTAAGTTCATGTGTACCACAGCTATGTCATGTCCATAGGACAGTCTTCCATACTCCTATCCCTACCCTCTGAATTTTAGATTATTTTTGTAATTTTTGGTGCACTGGCATCTGGGTATTTGCAAAACTGAGCATGAGCCTAGTAATTTCCATGGAAGTAACCATTTATTTACTTATTTTTAATTTTTTTATTAATTATTTTTTTCTCAGCCCCATCACAATTTCTCCTTCCAGTCTCTCCCAACAACTTCACTCCTTCCCACTACTCCCTCCCCTTCCCTTGAGAAAAGTCCTATCTATGTCAACCAGCCATGGCATATCACATTACAAAAGACTAGGCACCTCCTCTCCTTTTAGGACTGGAGGAGTCAAACCAGCAGTAAGAAAGGGTCCCAAGAGCCTCCACTCACTGTGCCAGGAGTCCCACAAGCAAGTTGCACAACTGAAACCATATGCAGAGGGCCCAGATCCACCCATTGAAGTTCCCTGGTTGGCAGTTCAGTCTCTGTGAGCCTCCATGAGCCCAGGTCATTTGACTGTGTGTTCCTTATGGTGTCTTAGCCCCTCTGACTCTCATAATCCTCTCTGACTCTCAAAAAGAATTTCCTATGTCCCCCTAATGTTTAGCTGTGGATCTTTGCATCTGTTTCCATCAGTTGCTGGATGAAGACTTTCTGATGACAATTGGGCTCAATAATGATCTATGAGCATATCAGGGTATTATTAAGAATCATTTCATTGACATTTTTTTCTTTTTTGTCCATCATGTTTGGTTATATCCTAGATTTCTAGGCTGCCAGCCTCTGGATCCTGGCTCTCTAAGCATTTTTAGGGGTAGGATCCCCCTCATAGTATGGGTCTCAAGCAGGATCAGTCATTGTTTGGCCACTGCCATAATCTCTGTGCCTCCTTTGTCCCAGTATATCTTGTAGGAAGGGCAAATTTTGAGTCAGAGATTATGTAGCTAGGTTGAGGTCAAAATCCCTCTACTAGAAATCTTGACTGGTTATAGGACATGGCCAGTCACGGCTCTGTCTCTCCCATTTCTAAGAACATTAGGTAGGGTAACTCTCATAGATTCCTAGGAGTTTCCAATGCACTAGTCTTGTAGCTACAGAGATACCCCATTGTCTTTCCCAGAACTCTCTCCCTCTGTCCTCCTCTGACCTGATCCCTTCTGTTCCCATACCCATTCACCCCCAAGCAGGCCCCTTCCTCCAAACTACCTGTGATGTCTATTCTATTTCTCCTTCACAGTGATATTCATGCATCCACCCTTCCTCCTTACTTAGCTTCTTTAGGTCTGTGGATTTTAGCATGGTTATCCTATATGCTAATATCCACATATAAGTGAATATATACTATGTTTGTCTTTCTGGTTATAAGTTACCTCACTCAAGATGATCTTTTCTAGTTCCATACATTTTCCACTGAATTTCAGGATATCATTGTTTACAACAGAGAACTAATACACCATTGTGTAAATATGCCACATGTACTTTATCCCTTCTTTGGTTGATGGACATATAAGGATGTTTCCAGAAATTATAGAAAGAAAATCCTTCATAATAGCCACAATCAATATAAAATATCTTGGTGTAACTCTAACCAAGAAAGTTAAAGACCTGTATGGCAAAATCTTTAAATCTTTGAAGAAAGAAATTGAAGAAGATATTAGAATATGGAAAGATCTCACATGCTCATGGTTTGGTAGTAAAAATGGACAAGAGCAGTGAGAAAGAAGAAAAAGAGGTAGAGAGAGAAATGGAAAGAGAGGGAGAGGAAGGAAGGAAGGAAGAAAAGAAAGAAAGAAAGAAAGGAAGGAAGGAAGGAAGAGAAAAGGATACGAGGTAGATAGGGCCCTTTTAAAGGGGAACACATTGAACAGGCACAGGTGGTGCTCTTAGTGGCAGCAGCTGGGGATATTTGTTGTCAGAATTCCAAAGACAAACCAATACAAATTCCTAAATGCTAACAACCATCTCTGATTTCAAGCTATACTACAGAGCTATAGCAATAAAACTCACATGGTATTGGCCTAAAAACAGGCAGGTTGGTCAATGGAACTGAATAAAAAACCCAGACATAAATATACATATCTATGGCCATCTGAGTTTTGATAAAGAAGCCAGAAGAATACAATGGAAAAGGGAAAGCATCGTCAATAAATGGTGTTGGTATAACTGGATGTCAGCATGTAGACGAATGTAAATAGATCTTTATGTATCACCATGCACAGAACTCAAGTCCAAGTGGATCAAAGACCTCGACATAAAACTAGATAAACGGAACATTATAGAAAAGAAAGTGAAAAATATCCTTGAACATATTGTCCTGAAGATCAAAATTAGTAAATGGGACCCCATGAAACGAAAATCTTCTGTAAAGAAAACCATCAAAGAGTCAAAATGACAAACCATAGAATGGGGAAAGATCTTCATCAACTCCACATGTGACAGAGAGCTGAATTTCAAATTATATAAAGTCAAGAAACTACACATCAAAAAAAAAATAATCTATTTAAAAATGGGGTATAGATCTAAACAAAATTCTCAACTGAGGAATCTCAAATGACCCAGAAACAAATCAAGAAATGTTCAATATTCTCTTCCATCAGGGAAATGCAAGTCAAAATGACACTGAGACTCCATCTTACATCTGTTGGAATGACTAAGATCAAAAACACAAGTGACAGCTCATGCTGGAGCAGAGGTAGAGCAAAGAGAACACTCCTCCACTGCTGGTGGGAGTAAACACTTATAGAGCCACTTTGGAAATCTATATGGCAATTTTTCAGAAAATTGGGAATCAATGTACCTCAAGACCCAGCTATAATACTCCTGGCCATGTACCCAAAGACTCTCTACCATAGCACTTGATCAACTATGTTCATAGCAGCTTTATTCATCATAGCCAGAAACTGGAAATTCTTAGATACTTTCTGTCATTTATTTCCTATGATTTGTGATGAGAGAATAAAATATTGCATCTCAAAAGAGTTATTTTTTATAAATTCTTTGTGAATTTCATATTATGTACCCAAATCCCCCTCATTTCCTCAATCTTCCTTATCTGCCCTTGCAACCTCCCCTCAAAAGAAAACAGAAAAATAAGAGTAAAAATGCAAATGAAAGAAAATAAGTATCAAACAAAATGTATCCAGCATTGTAAGATGTAGTGTTCCACAGTGTGTTACCTACTCTACCCTTTAGCCCCCAAAGCTCTACTTTCATTGCAATGAGTTGTTGATCTGGTTCCAGGCCTCTGGCTTCTGCTGCACTATTAACACTGGATCCTCACTAGGACTCCTCTCCCATATCCTGTCATTTCTCTGTGTCATGGAAATCTGCAGCTTTGGTTCTTCTAGGTTGGTCTCTTCACATGATCCCCCAGTTCTTAGATGGGGTAGATGGGGTGGGCCAAGTAAAAGCCTTGAATCTGGTCTTGGGCAGAAGCTGAGTTGTTTAGTCCACATATGCTATCCTATGCTCATGCCATAAAAGCTAGTTTTCCTGCTTTGCTCAGATGAAGGGCAGGACCAGCTCATGTACTCTTACACCTTTGTGGCCAGTACTCCCACATGCACAGGTGAGGGGTAAGGCTAGTTCTCCTACACTCACCTCTCAGGTCAGGCTTATAGGTGTCTAAGCAACCAGGAACTGCCCTACTGTGCTGCCAAATCAAGGAGAAGGCTCCAATCTGAGTGGGGCCACCAGTAAGAGTGGGGCCAACCAGCTCAATTTCTCCTAATAATTTGACTAACAATCTCTTTGTTGACACCTGCTCTAAAGAAAGGGTAATTCAGAACTATGCTAAGCTAAAAAGAAAATGCAGTTTACTCTTAAGTCACAATGTTCATTTTCATTATGTGAGGGTGAAGTTATAGCTTCAGCATTTATAGCCACCTTTAGATATAGATTCAAATCTCAAGAGGAAATTTATAGCATCCTAGCCCTCAAATTACTTGTAGGACATTCCCCATAATTCTTCTACTCTACAAATCAAAAGCAAAGTCACTTGAGAAGATAAAATGGTAAATGAATAAATAAATTCAATTCAACAAAACAATTTTTCCAGGTTTATTTAACTTAAGCACCTAGTATAAATAGCAAGTCAAAGGAGCAGAGGACATTTGAAATATCCACACTCAGTATAAAGTCCTATCTCAAAAAGTAGAGTGAAAAACAAGTGAAAAGGGCACTAGATGAAATACACACACACACACACACACACACACAGAGGGGGGCGTATGTGAAGGGGAGGGTGCTAGCCAATAAATTATCAACAATAATAAGGAGAATGTCATGAATTTGGGAAAGGAAATACCTTACAAGATAGGGAAAGGACTATCCATAAAAGGAATTATTGGAAAATTGAAAGTGAGCTTACTCATAAAATTGCCACCATATGAGAACTTGTTTGGTGGGTCTGGAAGGGAGTTCAGCTACTCAAATACCTTTGACCCAAGAGCAGTCCTCCTCTGTTAAGAAAGGATATCTTCTTTGACTGGGTGCACACTTTTGGGAGAGACACATTTGGAATGGTTGGGGAGGAAGGGAATACCCACCTAGTCAGCCAGATCAGCAGAACCAACCCATTACTCAAAAGGATGAAATTAACGTGTAACAAAATGACATGCAACATTCTGAAGAATGCAATATGCAAAATATTGTCAAGACATTAACATTATAGACATTTATACACAGTGCTAAGAAATATAATTCACTACTAATACATACAATAACTGTGTCATGACTAATTATATTTAAGTTGATATGTGCTTCATCACAGAGAAATCCACTCTTAGTTATTACCAAAATAATTTTTAAAAATACACAATAAGGGGTATGTCTGCAAATGTCATATCAGCACTGAAGGTCATAAATAAAACCTACACACTTTTAAAAATATACAACTGTACAAATTGATTATAACATGACTAACAGACATGTAATTGCCTGAACTAATTTTGTAAGCATCAGTTAATATGCAAAAGAAAACACAAAGTAGAATTTAATTTGAGAGATTGGTCAATGTTTTTCATTTTTTAAGTAATCCTTTGTACTGGATATTTATTGTGTTTTGCATGTGCGCCATGATATACAAGTTTAAAATTCCATTAATTTTTCTGTCTTTCTCTAAGTATGCCATAGAATAGCATCTAACAAGAGAAACTTACTTCACCAGAGTTCAAGAAGTTAAATCATTGAAGATACAAAAGTTGACAAGAAACAGAAAAGATGTGATTAAAAGAGTCATCTTTAGCCTAGCATTTTTGAGTCTGCTTGGCAAGTGAAGGGTAGATTAGAGAATAAGTTAATCAAGGGCCAGGCCACAAACAACATTGTTGGAAATTGTTAATAAAAATTACATTTGATGTGTTAAATTACTTGTAAAGTGAAAAGTCCTTGCTGTGTACACCCGAGAACCTGAATTTGGAGCCCAAATCCCATGTGAAATCAAGGTATGGCAGTGAATGTCTATAATCCAACACCAAAGACAGGGAGATCCTTGAAGCTTCCTGACTACCAAATCTGTGAAACCCAAGTTCAATGAGAAACCCTCTCTCAAAAAAAAAAAAAAAAAAATCTGGAGAGTGATAGAGGAAGACATACAGCATCAATTTCTTGTATCCACAGGCATGCCTATACACTTGCATATGAAACCACGCACATGCAAAAATGTTCATATGTTATACACATAAATTAGATTCAGAATTAGACCGTAAACATATTAGACAGGAAAATTTAATACTTGGGTTTCCAAAGGACAGTTATCTCCTCTAGGTGGTTGAGTTGATTAAGTAAGATAAGGCTTGAGTCATTCCATTGATCATGCAACTCACCTGGGTGAGGGTAGTGTTGTGACCCTGAAAAGAATTTAAATGTGCCATAACCAATCAGCAATCTTTTCTTTGAGTCTCTATGATGTGGCAGTTGGATGGAATGAGAATGGCTCTCCTAGATTTATGTTTTGAACTTTGGTGCCCAGGTGGTGGAATTGCTTGGGGAGGATTAGGAGGTGTTGTCTTGAAGGAGTGGGCTTTGAGGTTTCAAAAGACTCAAACCATTTCAAACTAGTTCTTTCTCCCTCCAGCTCACAGTTTGAGATGCAATCTTTTTTTCTATTTTTGCCTCTATGTCCTTGTTCCACTATCACTGACTCCAGAACTACAAGCTCAATTGAACTCTTTCATTTAATTTTATTTTTTTTTCTTATTTTACATATTGATCCCAGTTCCCTCTCCTTCCCATCCTCCCATGTCCCCCACACCCTGCCCTGTCCCATTCCTGATCCACTCCCCAGGGAGGGTGAGGCCTTCCAGGACAGATCATCAAAATCTATCAGTCACTTGGGGTAGGGCCTATGTCCTCCCTCCTGGATCCAGGCTAAAGGAGTACCCCTCCATAGGGAATGTGTTCCTGAAGTCCTTTCATGCACCAGGGACAGACACATCCTGGTTCCACTGTCAAAGGTCCCATAGACTGCTCAGGTCTTCTAACTGAGACCCATGTTCAGGGAGTCTGAGTTGGTCCTATGCTAGTTTCCCAGCTATTAGTCTGCCATCCATGAGCTTCCCCTTGTTCAGCACAGCTGTCTCTGTGGGTTTCTGCAGCCTGGTCTTGACCCCTTTGCTCATCACTTCTCCTACTCCACAACTGGATTCTAGGAGTTTGGCTCAAGAAAATAGGAACCAGTCTACCACAGAATCCAACAACTGCACTCTTAGGCATATACCCAAAAGATGCACACCCATGAAACAAAAACATCAGTTCAACTATGTTCAGCAGCATTATTTGTAATAGCTAGAACCTGAAAACCACCTAGATGCCCCTCAACTGAAAAATGGATAAAGAAAATGTGGTACATTTATACAGTGAAATACTACTCAGCAGAAAAACACAATGGAATCTTGAAATTTGCAGACAAATGGATGGAACTAGAAGAAACCATCCTGAGTGAAGTAACCCAGTCACAAAAAGACAAACATGGTATGTACACACTCATATATGTATTTTAGGCATAGAGCAAAGAATCACCAGCCTACAGTTCACACTGCCAGAGAAGCTAGGATACAAGGAAAACCCTGAAAGAGATATATATGGTCCCTCATAGAAGGGGAAAGGGACAAGATCTCCTGAGCATATTGGGAGAGGGGCAGGGGAGACAGTGAGTGCTGCCTAGTTATCTATTTACTCCAGTTTAGGGATGTAAGGTGACTCTATGGTAGAAATTGGTTAGCAAATAGAAATAATAAAGATTTCAACTCATCAACATAAACGTTTCAGTAAAGCAAACCCAGCATAGTATCTGAATGATTACTCTTGATTTTCTTTAGAGAGCAGTCTGTAATTTACTTTCAGGATTTAGGGAATTCCTGAGAGAGCCATCACGGAGTAGATGGGGTGAAATTCTTTCAAAGATTCTGCATTTTCTTTTACCCGTGTCATCTGACAGTTTTAATGTAACCATCTTTAGCTCTCTGGGCTTGGTTGGATTGATCCCATGTCATCTGACCTTTGCCTCTTTTAAGAACAAAAGCTTTAGAAAGTTCTGAATCACTTTTAAGTCAGGAATTAAGATTCCAATGTAGAAAGAATGCATTTGCATTTTTGCTTCAGCCTGAGTCTTCTAGAGAGTTTGGGTGAAGTCTTTAATGAGCAGTAACTTCCTGTGAAACCTGGGGGTTAGTTTCTGATATTGAGAGACTCCCCAACAAAATCTGTATTTACACGAGGAATACTAAATAACTTACAACAACAAAATATTGTAATGGCTTTAAAAGTATTTAAGTATTTGAAAATTCAAAGGATCATAACCATTTCATTGACATCTTCCTGGAAAGAAGCCTTGAGTCAGGATGCTTTAGCTAAAGCTGGGGATGACACAGTGAGGTTAAGGTTCTATTAGGGGTTTCAGTTGTTGGACTTTCCTGTAGTAACCAATCATTTCACAGATTGATTCACTAATAGAATATTAGTCATAAGGGACTGAGGTCTGGAATATTTATTCAAATATATTCCCTTCTGACCTATAAATGTGTAATATTCCATAATGTATGAAAACCAAGGTCATCATTTTGCCTGAGAAGCACACCTCCAATAGAAAGGATCATGACTTGAGAGCCTACAGCACTTGAGCATTGGTCTCAATGTCAACTAGCTGAATCATCTCAAAGACTTGAAGCTAAACATCTGTCATCTGGGTAGTGGAAATGACAAAGAGTTATACAATGGATATCTCAGTGTGGGCAGAATCAAGTACAGGGAGAGAACACATCTGAGATTCACCGTCACTAAGGATTTAGAGAACTTTGAGGGATGGTTTCTACAGGAAACAATCTCCATCTGACACATGGAATGATGATAGCCTAGTACAGAAGGGACCATGTTGACATTCTGTCAAAACACCTCTTTATATAAATGAATTATGTTAGATATGCTACAGTAACTCATTAGTGCCAGTGGACAAAATGCAGCTTGTCTTGTGTGATTTTAGTGGCATTTTGATAGGAGTATGTGAAATAAATACTATTTAATTTGTTTTTCTATTTTCCATTTCATTAAATAATAAAAAGCTTTTTTTTTACATGTCAATACCATTTACCAATCCCTCCCCTCCTCCCCTATCCAACTAAACTCCCATTCCATCCCCTTTCTGCTCATTCCATGAGGAATCTTCAATGTCTGTCATATCACTTGGAGCAGGGACTAGCCCCCCCACCCATGTGTTTAGGCTGAAGGAGTACCCCCTATGTGTGGACTGGGCTCCCAAAGTTCATTCACATAATAGGAACAAATAATGATCCACTACCAGAGGCTCCATAGATTGCCCAGACTTCCTAAATAACACCCATGATCAGGGGTCTGGGTTGGTTCTTTGCTCGTTTCCCAGCTATCAGACTAGGGTCAATGAACTCCATCTTGTTCAGGTCAGCTATCTCTGTGGGTTTCTCCAGACTGGTCTTGATCCATTTGCTCATCACTTCTCCCTCTCTACAACTGGATTCCAGGAGTACAGCTCATAGTTCAGCTGTGGGTGTCTGCTTCTCCCTTCTATCAGCTACTAGATGAAGGCTCTAGGATAGCAGTTAAGGCAGTCTTTAATCTCATTATCAGGGAAGGGCATTTAAGCTGTTCCACTTTTGCTAAGATTGTTAGCTGGGGTCATCCTTGTAGATCTCTGGACATTTCCCTAGTGCCAGATTTCTCTTTAAACATAAAATGGCTCCCTCTAGTATGCTATCTCTTTACTTGTTCTCCTGTAATCTTCCCCTGACTCAATCTTCCTGCTCCCTTATGCTCTCTTCTCCCCTTCCTACCCTCCCCCTTCTCTTTGTCCTAACTCCATCTCACCTCCCGCCATGCTCCCAGTTTTCTCAGGAGATCATTTCCCTATCCTCTTCTGCCAGGGACCATGTATGTCTCCCTTAGGGTCCTCCTTGTTTCCTAGCTTTTCTGGTGGTGTGAAATGTAGGCTGGTGATCCTTTGCTCTAAGTCTAAAATCCATATATGAGTGAGTACATACCGTGTTCCTCTTTTTGTGACTGGGTTACCTCATTTAGGATGGTTTCTTCAAGTGCCATCCACTTGCCTGCAAATTTCAAGATACCATTATTTTTTTCTGTAGTGTAGTATTCCATTGTGTAGATGTACCACATCTTCTTTATCCATTCTTCAGTTGAGGGGAATCTAGGTTGCTTCCAGGTTATTGCTATTACAAATGATGCTGCTATGAACATAGTTGAACAGATGTCTTTGTTACACGGATGTGAATCCTTTGGATATATGCCTAAGAGGGGGATTTCTGGGTCCTGTGGTAAACTAATTCCCATTTTCCAAAGGAACCACCATGCTGATCTCCAAAATGGCTGTAGGAGTCTGCACTCCCACCAGCAGTAGAGGAGTGTTCCCCTTTCTCCACATCCTCTCCAGCATGAGTCACCATTGGTGTTTCTAATTTTAGCCATTCTGGCAGGAGTAAGATGGTATCTCAAAGTTGTTTGATTTGCATTTCCCTGATAGCTAATGATATGGAGCATTTTCTTGAGTGTCTTTCAGCCTTTTTGATTTCCTCTATTGAGAATTCTTTCTTCAGTTCTATACCCCATTTTTAAATAGGTTTTTTTGGTGTTTTGTTGACTAGTTTCTTGAGTTCTTTGTATATTTTGGAGATCAGCCCTTTGTCAGATATAAGATTGGTGAAAATCTTTTCCCAGTCTGTGGGCTGCCATTTGGTCTTGTCAACTGTGTCCTGTGCCTTACAGAAGCTTCTAAGTTTGAAGAGCTCCCATTTATTAATTGTTTCTCTCAGTGTCTATGCCCCTGGAATTGTGTTCAGGAAGCTGTCTCCTATACCAATTTGTTCAAGGGTACCTACTACTTTCTCTTCTAAGAGGTTCAATGTGGCTGGATTGATGTTGAGGTCTTTGATCCATTTGGACTTGAGTTTTATGCATGTGACAGACATGGGTCTATCTGCAGTCTTCTACACACCCTCATCCAATTGTGCCAGCACCATTTGTTGAAGATGCTGTCTTTGCCCCATTGTATAATTTTAGCTGTTTTGTCGAAAATCAGGTGTTCTTAGGTGTGTAGGTTAATATCAGGATTTTGAATTCGATTCCATTGGTCTACCTGTCTATTTTTATGCCAATACCAGACTGTTTTCAGAAGTATAGCTCTGTAGTAGAGCTTAAAGTTAGGAATGATGATGCCTCCTGAAGTTCTTTTATTGTATAGGGTTGTTTTGGCTATCCTTGGTCTTTTGTATATAAAGTTGTTCTTATTGTTCTGACCTTCAAGTACAATATTGAAGAGATATGGAGAGAGTTGACAGCTTTGTCTTATTCCTGATTTTAGAGGAATCACATTGAGTTTCTCTCCATGTAGTTTGATGTTGTCTGTTTGTTTGCTCTATATTGCTTTTATTATGTTTAGATATTTTCCTGTTATCCCTGATCTCTCCAACCCTTTTAGCATGAAGAGGTGTTACATTTTGTCAAATGGCTTTTTTAGTGCCTAGTGATATGATCATGTGATTCTTCTTTTTCAATTTGTTTATATGGTGCATTACATTGATAGATTTCTTTTTTGTATGTTGAACCATCCCTACATCCCTGAGATAAAGCCTACTTGATCATGTTGGATGATTTCTCCGATGTGCTCTTGGATTTGATTTGCCAGTATTTTATTGAGTATTTTTGCATCAATGTTCATGAGGAATATTGGTCCATAGTACTCTTTCTTAGTTGTACCTTTGTGTGGCTTGGGTACCATTGTAATTGTAGCTTCCTTCTGCTTCTATTTCATCAAACACTTTGAGGAGTACTGGTATTAGCTCTTTTTGAATTTCTGGTAGAATTATGCACTTAAACCATGTGGCCATGGTATTTTTTTATTTGGGAGACTTTTGATGACTGCTTTTATATCATTAGGGGTTAACAGTCTGTTTAAATTGATTATCTCTTCTTAATTTAATTTTGATAAATGATATCTATTTAGAAAGTTGTCCATTTCCTTTCAATGTTTGATTTTGTGGAAGACAGGTTTTCAAAGTATGATCTGATCATTCTCTGTATTTCCTCAGTGTCCATTGATATGTCTCCTTTTTTCATTTCTGATTTTGATGATTTGCATGTTCTATCTCTGCCTTTTGGTTAGTTCTGATAAAGGTTTGTCTATCATGTTGATTTTCTCAAAGAATGTGTTACAATGATTCTTTGTATTGTTTTCTTTGTTTCTACTATATTGATTTCAGCCCTCAATTTTATTATTTCCTAGCATCTTCTCCTCAGGTGTAAGTTTGCTTCTTTTTGTTCTAGGACTTTCAATTGTGCTATTAATTTTGTAGTGTGCCATGAACTTTCTTCTTAGAACTTCTTCCAAAGTGCCCCATAAGTTTAGGTATGTTTTGTCTTCATTTTCATTGAATTCCAGGGCAACTTTAATTTCTTTATTTCTTCCTGGACCTAGGAATGGTGCAATTGCACATTGTTCAATTTCCATGAGCTTGTAGGTTTTCTGCAATCTGTATTGTTGAATTCTAACTTTAAAACATGGTAACATGTGGTTAGAAAAGACATATGAAGTTATTCCATTATTAATACTATTATTTTTTTGCATCTTTTGTAGTTTGCTATGTTGCCGTGTATGTGTACAATTTTAGAAAAGGTTCCATGTGGTGCTGAGAAGAAGATATATTCTTTTGTGTTTGAATGGAATGTTTTGTAAATGTCTGTTGACCCCATATGGGTCATAGCTACTGTTAGTTCTTTTGTTTCTTTAAGTTTCTGTGTGTTGTTCCCATCTAGTGGTGAGAATGGGGTGTGGCAGTCTCCCACTTAAGTGTTGAGGTTTCTTGTGTGATTTGAGTTTTAATAATATTTCTTTTATGAATGTTGATGCCTTTGTATTTGAGCATAGATTTTCAGAATTGAGACTTCATCCTGATGGATTTTTCCTGTGATGAATATTAAATGACCTTTTTCATCTCTTTTGATTGATTTTAGTTTGAAGTGTAATGTGTTATATATTAAGATAGTTGCACCAGCTTATTTCTTGGGTCCATTTGATTGAATAATGCTTTCCCAATCCTTTACTCTGAAGTAATGTCTATCTTTGACGTTGAGGTGTGTTTCTTGTATGCAGCAGAAGGATGGAGTCTGTCTTCATACTGATTCTGTTAGCATGTGCCTTTTTATAGGCAAGTTAATACATTACTATTGAGAGAAGTTAGGGACTATTGATTGTTAATTCTTGTTTGTTTTGGATTTGTTGGTGGTGGTGGTATTGTGTGTTGATTTTCTCCATTTTGTATTTTGGCTTTTGATTCAGTGGAATTATCTATTGCCCATGTTTTTGTTAGTGTAGTTAACTTCCTTAGGTTGGAGTTTCCTTCCAGTACTTTATGTAGGGCTGGATCAGTGGATATGTAGTCTTTAAAAGTTTTTGTCATGGAATATCTTGATTTCTCTATCTGTCGTATTTGAATGCTTTTCTGGGTGTAGTACTCTGGCCTGGCATTTGTGAACTCTTAGTGTTTATAGAAAATCTATCCAGGACCTTCTGGCTTTCAGAGTTTCCATGGAGAATTCAGTTATATTTCTAATAAGTTTGCCTTTATATGTTACTTGACCTTTTTCCTTTGCTGCTCTTAATATTCTTTCTTTATACTGCATGTTTTGTGTTTTGATTATTATGTGACAACGGGACTTTTATTTTTATAGTACACTCTATTTGGTGTTCTGTAAGCTTCTCGTATTTCCATTGGCATGTCTTTATTTAGGTTGGGCAAATTTTCTTCTATGACTTTGTTGAATATAATTTCTGCACCTTTGAGTTGGGTTTCTTCACCTTCTTTTATACGTATTATTCTTACATTTGGCCTTTTCATGGTGTCATGTATATCTTGGATATTTTGGGTTTTTTTTTTTTTTTTTTGTTTTTTTTTGTTTTTTGTTTTTTGTATTAGGGATTTGTTGGACTTAAGATTTTCTTTGGTGGATGAATCTATTTCTCCTAGTATATCTCCAATGCCCAAGATTCTCTCTTCCATCTCTTGTATTCTGTTATGCTTGCCTCTGTAGTTCCTGATCAGTTTCCCAACTCTTCTAATTCCAGTATTCTCTCAGACTGTGGTGTGTGTGTGTGTGTGTGTGTGTGTGTGTGTGTGTGTGTGTGTGTATTTCAGCTTTCCAGCCTTGCACTTTTGAATTGTTTCTTGTGATTTTTGGTTTGTCTTTTCTTCCATTCCTTTAAGTGATTTTCTCATTTCATCTTTTAGAATCTCTTTCATCTTCATGAAGTTCTTTTTAAGGTCATTCTCTTCTGTTTCATCTGTGTTGAGATATTCAGTTCTTGCTGGTATAGTCTCTAGATTCTGATGGTGTCATCTTGGTTTTTATGTTGTTGAATTTGTTCATATATTGTCATCTTCCCATCTTGCTTTCCAGTGGGTGCATGTGGTGTGTACATGCTGGTACAGGTCCAAGGTTCTCTTCTCTTCTGGTGGGTGCAAGAAGGTCCAATACTCTGATGGGTCTCACGATGGGTGTAGGCAGGTCTGAGAGATTCCCTCCCCTGGTGAGTTGAAGCAGGCCTAGCACTGAGATGTCAGTAGACTCTACATTGCCTGATCTACAGTAGGCAAGTAGACCTGCTAGTATTCCAGGCAGTTGAAGACCACCTGATATTAAGTTCTGGTAACTGAGCTTTGATTCTCTGAAATAACAGCTGAGCCATCTTTCCAGCTTTTGGGATTCCATAAATTTGAAAGCTTTGTTTTACTCACATGTATTGCAGTTATGTACTCCTTACACACATGTCTGTCTCTTCTTAATTATATTTACTGTAATAATAGTACATGTGTTAATGAAATACTTTTTCTGCTTCTTGTTAGAACAAAATATATATTTCACCTTAAAGTTTTAGCATATGTATTTATAATTTAAGTAATCATTTTTCCTAAAGAAAGCATGTATGAATATAGTTCAAGTTCTGTGATTTCCACTATGCAAATTTGAAGACAATGTAATGAAAGAGGACATGGTTTTAAAAAATACAAATAATATATCTGTATTTAAAATACTAATCATGTAATGGTAAGGGAGGAAATGGCATACAATAGAAATGTGAAGCATCCCTTTGATCAATGATGTAAAGAATGGAAGTGAGAAAAATTATACACATAGAGAGGAGATTCACAAGGCATCATAGGGAATAAATTAATGGGGAATGCTGGGAAGTTAAGGATGACTGTGGAACCAGTGAGACGGTCAATTAGTAACGGTGTTTCTTATCAAGCCTGTTGACCTGTGTTCTATCCTAGAACACCACATTGTGGAAGGAGAAAACAAACTTCATGAAATTGTTCTATGGCCATCAATGCATTCCATGGGCACATACACAGATACATGAATATAGGTGTTTGAACATGCATAAACTCACAGTCACACACCCACAAAGCTGACTATTAATAAAGGCTTCTTGGAAGAAGAGTGTAGGTCAGATATAAAATTAGTCACATATAGATCAACACTACCCATAAATATGACTATTACTAACTGTAAGAGCCAAGTAGTTTATGAGAGGTCATAGGTAGAATGTGTCCCTTGCAAGCTCTGAGGTTTGATCTCCAGCATAAGAAAAAATGAATAATATGATAGCTCACAATCATATATAAAGAGATCTAATGCTGACTTCTGGCATGTAGACATCCATGCTGGCAGATTTTATGCATAACAAATAAGTCTTTTTAAAAAAGAAAAGTGAATAATAACAAACTAATATATTTCATCATAAGAAACTAATAAAACTCTTAAAGGAAAACATCCTACTACATGAAGGCATTATAATAAAACTTAAAGACATTTTAAAATAATTATTGGAAAGTAATAGAAACCTGAGACTCCAAATAAGTTGATAAGAGAATAGACATAACCTTACTACATTACAAAATTCCTCTTTAAATCTAGAGGTTATACATATCTCAAAAAGATGACAATATTGAAATTAGTACCTTAATATCTCCAGAAATTACAGCTGGGTGTGGTGGTGAATGCCTTTAATCCTAGCACTTGGGAGGCAGAGGCAGGCAAATCTCTGTGAGTTTGAGACTAGCCTGGTACAAGAGCTAGTTTCAGCACAGGGTCCAAAGCTACAGAGAACACTGTCTGGAGAAAAATACAGCCAATCAATTAAAAAGACAAAAAAAAATCAAGTTTTATTTTGATGAAAAAGAAACAGAAAAATAGTTAAGGTGTAAAATAATAAATTTTAAAGAAAATATTATATACAATAAAATGTTTGTTTTAAATAAAATTAAATGGTTAGAACAAGAAAATATCCAGTAAATCAGGAGAAGTCTTTGAGCCTATTAGGTATTTTTAAATACTAGATTAAATTTAATGTTAAAATTTATATATTAAATAATTTTTAAATAAAATGGAATTTCCATGACTTCTGCAACTAAGACAGAAGAGGCTCAGAACTACATAGTATAATACTTCAAATACCTAAATATAAGGAAAAGTACCTCAACACCCAGACTTCCCTGGTGTGAGGAATCAAAACCATGTGGACATATCTGGTTATGTGCCTGTCACTAATGATTTTATGTTTATTTTTGTGAGGCCATCCAAAATGTAATAAATAGTCCTGTATTGAAAGCTGTTATTAGATCACAAGTCACCATGGTCTTTTATTCTTTTCTGATAAGGAAGTAGTTCCAGAGGAACACAAACAAGCCATCTTGTTTGGCTCATCCCTAATAGATGAGTCACAGCAACAATAATCATAATGGAAACACTGTTTTAAGCCACTTGAATTTAGGATAATTTATTAGACATTCATAGAAATTGCAACAGTAGTTAGTTCTAGACTTAATAGCTATTTTCATTTTTTAAGAAAAATCCAGCCAGGTGGTGGTGGCACACACCTTTAATACCAGCAATTGGGAGGCAGAGGCAGGTGTGTGTGGGTGCTTGTGTGCATACCTCTGTGTGGGTAGTGGTGGTGGTGGTGTGTAGATGTCATCAAACTTCTGAAAGTCATTTCTCTCCTTCTATTGTTGGCTTGACCAACAATTCCCTTGCCCACTAAGTAATCCATCAGCCCCTGAAAAGAATTCTTACTAAGATACTAAAACAATGAATGATGACCAAACAAGAAGACAGCTGACTCTCAGATTCCATTGTCTGGAGTAAGAGAATTCAGATAAAGGCAGGGCCTCATCAAGGGGTTACCTTTCAGACAAGATTGGGTTCATTCAAGGTTGTATAGCCTCAGACATGATCCCAGCTAAATACTTCTACACCTGTGATCACAACCCATCAAAGGACACTTTCACAGGGGCTACATATTAGGTATCCTGAATATCATATATTTACATTGTGATTCATAACAGTAGTAAATTAGAGTTATGAAATAGCAATGAAAATGATCTCATGATTGAGAATCATCACAACATGAGGAACTGTATTAAAACTTTTACAAAATTAGGAAGGTAGAAAACTACTCTTCTAGAGTCTAAAAGATGGAACAAATCTCCATTGTGTAAATCAAGGTTGCTATTAGCTCTCAAGATGAAGGAATGTAGGATGAAAAATGAGAGATTACAGTAAGGGAAACAAAGTTTTTTATCTTGATTTGTACTTGGTGAAATGTGTGCAATTACTTGTCAAGCCATTGAATCATCCACTCACACTTTTTATGTTTTCTGTTTGTAATTATACATTATTTTTCTTCCAGTGAATACTGTTGTAGTTTCCGAATTTTATTCTAGGAAACCCTATTACAATGAAATGTTTTGCATTCCATATTTCTTTTATTTATCATAAAAGCCTAGATTTTCTAAATCAGAATAGAAATTCTAAGTCATTTTGAAATTATCTCATTATGAGGCAATGGTGTTTTATTTGGCAGAATCTAACTTGGATACATTTTTATGGAATCTTCTGATTAAATAAAGACATTAACTCCCATCTAATAATAATGAAATTCCTTATATTAACTGGTAAAATATTTGAGGAAAATAAGAGCAAATTTTCCAGATCAAATCAATCATTCTGTACTTGAGTAATTTAGATTATTTTCTTACTTCCACAGCTCAGATTTGCAGAATTGTACTTATATAGCTTGTGTTATAAGAATTTTGTATATTTTTAATGTCTGTCACATTACTACCTGAAGCCTTTTTATGGGTTACTTATATCTAAATAATAGGAAGGCATTTAATGTTGATGAATTGTCTGATTCTTAAGTAACAGACATGGATTATTACATAATATGAAAATTGGTGTAATTCTAAATTCAAGATGGTAAAATATTTTGGGAATCAAAAGTACCTAGTAAAGGAATTAACATTCAAAAAAGTTTTGTTTTTTTTTTTAACTCTTATTTTCAACTTAGGGATGGGTGTTTTAATAGTAAACTAACATTCACATGTAGAGACTTGTAGTTAACTTATCTCTCTCTCTCTCCCTCTCTCTCTCTCTCTGTCTCTCTTTCTGTGTGAGTGTGAGTGTGTGTGTGTGTGTGTGTGTGTGTGTGTGTGTGTGTGTGTGTGTGTGTGTTTGGAAAGGGTGGTTGCTCTGGTTTGGGTTATAACTAAATAGACACATATTGTTATCACCTTCCAGACTCCAATTTAAAGTCTAGAGTGGCAATGTCATGCTTATGAAGTCAAGAATGATGGTGCCTCTGTTTCATCAGTCTTAACATTACTTGAACATTTACCAGAAGTGGGGTTCAAACCCATGCTGATATGAATCCATTGGATCTTAAGTCTAATGCCTTAACCACTCTACTCCCTTAACCTAGAGACAGGAGAGAAGTTCTAGTCCATACTCCAAATGACTTGACAGATTTAGATGACTCCTCCTGGAGGTCATCACCCTACATGTGGAGTGGGGGGAGATGGGAGGGGAGGGTGGTTGGGGAACATAAATAGGTGGGAGGGAGGGAAAGAGGGAGGGATAGAAAGACGGAGAGGGAACTGGGATTAATATGCAAAATAAAAATAAATTAATATAAATAAAACAAAAAGAATTATTTCAACACGACCCTTCTTATCATTTTTAAAAATTTTGAAACAAGCTTATTTTACATGTCAATCCTAGTTCCCTCACACTCCCCTCCCCCTGCCTACCTCCCTCCACCAAAACCTATCCCATCCCCTTTGTGATTGCCAGGGAGGGTGAGGCCTTCCATGGAGGAACTTCCAAGTCTGTCATATCATTTGGAGCAGGGCCTAGGCCCTCCCCATGTGTCTAGGCTGAGAAAGTATCCTTCTATGTGGAATGGGCTCCCAAAGTCCATTCATATAATAGGGATAAATAAGGATCCACTACCAGAGGCCCCGTAGACTACCCAGACCTCCTAACTAATACTCCTGTTCAAGGAATCTAGATTGGTCCTATGTTTGTTTCCCAGCTATCTTTTTGGGGTCTATGAGCTCCACCTTGTTCAGGACAGCTGTTTCTGTAGGTTTCTCCTGGTCTTAACCACTCTGATCATCACTTCTCCCTCTCTGCAACTGGATTCCAGGAGCTCACCTCAGTGATTAGCTGTGGGTGTCTGCTTCTCTTTCCATCAGTTACTGGCTGTAGGCTCTAGGATGGCATGTAAGGTAGTCATCAATCTCATTATCAGGGAAGGGTATTTAAGATAGCCTCTTCACTATTGCTTAGACTATTAGTTGAGGTCATCCTTATAGATCTGTGGACATTTCCCTAATGCCGGATTTCTCTTTAAACTTATAATGGCTCCCAGTATCATTATCTCTCTCTCTCTCTCTCTCTCTCTCTTTTTATTCTCTTCTGTTCTTCCCTCACTCAGTATTTCTGCTGCCTTATATCCTCCTCTCCCCTCTTCTTCTTCCTTCTCTTTCTCCTTACTCACTTTCCACTCACTGCCCCCCAACCACTCTCCTAATATGCTCAGGAGATCTTGTTCCTTTCCCCTTTTCCAGGGGACCATGTATTTCCCTCTGAAGTTACTATTATTTCCTAGCTTTTCTGGCAGTGTGGATTGTAGGCTAGTGATCCTTTGCTCTATGTCTAAAGTACATATATGAGTGAGTACATACCATGTTTGTCATTTTGTGACTATGTTTTCCTCTTTTTAACTGGATTATTTGGTATTTTGGTAATTAGATTCTTGAGGTCTTTGTATATATTGGAAATTAGCCCTCTGTCAGATGTAGGTTTGGTGAATATCTTTTCCCATTCTGTGGGCTCCCGTTTTGTCTTGTTGACTACTGTGTCCTTTGCCTTACAGAAGCCTGTTAATTTCAGGAGGTCCCATTTATTAACTGTTGATCACAATGTCTGTGTTACTGGTGTTATATACAAGAAACAGTCTCCTGCAACAATTTGTTCAAGAGTATCACCCCTTTCTATTCTAAGAGGTTGATTGTGGCTGGAATTATGTCTAAGCCTTTAATCCATTCCTACTTAAGTTTTATGAATGGCAACAGATATGGATCTATCTGCAGTCTTCTACACACCAGCATCCAGTTATGCCAGCCTCATTTGTTGAAAATGCTTTCTTTTTTCCATTATATAATTTTACCTTCTTTGTCAAAAATGTTTGTAAATGTGTGGGTTAATATCAGAGTTTTCAATTCTATTCCATTGGTCTACCTATTTTTTGTTCCAGTAAAAAGCTTTTTTAGGACTATAGCTCTATAATAGAGCATGAAGTCAGGGGTGGTGATGCCTCTGAAATTTCCTTTATTGTACAGGGTTGTTTTGGCTATGCTGGTCCTTTTGTTTTTCCATATAAAGTTAAGTATTTTTCTTTCAAGGTCTGTGAAGAATTGTGCTGACATTTTGATGGGGATTACATTGAATCTGTAGATTGTTTTTAGCAACATTGCCGCTTTTACTATGTTGATCCTACCTATCAAAGAGCATGGGAGATCTTTCCATTTTCTGGTATCTCCTTTAATTTCTTTCTTTAAAGACTCAAAGTTCTCATTCACTTGTTTGGTTACACAAATTTATGTTATGTTGTTCGTGGTAATTGTAAAGAGTGTTTTTTCTCTGATTCCTTTCTCAGTCCCTTAACCGTCTCTCTCTCTATATATATCTATATCTATATCTATATCTATATCTATCTCTATCTCTATCTCTATCTCTATCTCTATCTCTATCCCTATCTCTCTCTCTATCTCTCTCACTCTCTCTCTCTCTCTCTCTCTCTCTCTATATATATATATATATATATATATATATATATATATATATCAGGGCTACTATATTATTTTGAGTTACTCATGTATCCTGCCACTTTACTGAAGGTGTTTATCAGCTGTATAAGTTCCCTGATAGTTGTTCAGATCACTTATGTAAACTATCATATCATCTGCAAATAGTGATAGTTTGACTTCTTTCTTTCCAATTTATATCCCCTTGAACTTTTGTTTTCTTATTTGCTGTAGCTAGAACTTCAAGTACAATATTGAAGAGATATGGAGAGAGAGAGGGCATCCTTGTCTTGTTTCTGCTTTTAGAGGGATCACATTGAGTTTCTCTCCATTTAATTTGATGTTATCTGTTCATTTGCTGTATATTGCTTTTATTATGTTTAGGTGTGTTCCTGTTTTCCCTGATCTCTCCAACCCCTTTATCATGAAGGTGTGTTGCATTTTGTCAAAGGCTTTTTCAGCATGTAATAAGATGATCATATGGTTTTTCTTTTTCAGTTTGTTTATATGATGAATTACACTGATAGATTTTTGTATGTTGAACCATCCCTACATCCCTGTGATAAAGCCTACTTGGTCATACTTGATGATTTCTCTGATGTATTCTTGGATTCTATTTGCCAGTATTTTATTGAGTATTTTTGCATCAATGTTCATGAGGGATATTTGTCTGTAGTTCTCTTTCTTCGTTGGGTTTTTGTGTGGCTTAGGTACCATGGTAATTTTAGACTTGTAAAAGAGTTTAGCCCTGACCCTTCTACTTCTATTGTATTGAACACTTTGAGGAGTATTGGTATTAGTTCCTGTTTGAATTTCTGGTAGAATTCTGCACTGAAACTATCTGGCCATGGGTTTTTTGTTGTTTGTTTGTTTGTTTGGTAGATTTTTGATTACTGCTTCTAGTTCATTAGGGATTATAGGTCTATTTTACCTGCTTAACTGTTCTTAATTTAATTTTGGTAAGTGACATCTACACAGAAAAATTGTTCATTTCCTTTATATTTTCAAATTTGTGGAGTTTAGGTCTTCATAGTAAGACTTGAAAATTCTGTGGATTTCCTCAGTATCCATTGTTATGTCCCCTTTTCATTTCTGATTTTGATAATTTGTATGTTCTCTCTCTCTCTGCCTTTTGGTTAGTTTGGATAAAGGTTTGTCTATCATGTTGATTTTCTGGAAGAAACAACTCTTTGTTACATTGATTCTTTGCATTCTTTTCCTAGTTTCCACTTTAGTGCTTTCACCCCTCTATTTGATTATTTTCTGGCATCTACTCCTCCTAGGTGAGTTTACTTCTTTTTGTTCTAGAGTTTACAGTTGTGCTGTTAATTATCTAGTGTGACTATTCTCCAGTTTCTTCCTGTGGGCACTTAGTGCTATGAACTTTCCTATTAGCATTCCTTTCAAAGTAAGTTTTGGTATTTTTGTGTGTTCATTCTCATTGAATTCTAAGAAGTCTTTAATTTCTTTCTTTATTTCTTCCTTAACCCAGGGATAATTCAATTTCACATTGTTCAATTTCCATGAGTTTACAGGGGTTTCTACAATTTGTGTTGATGTTGAATTCTAACTTTAAAGCATGGTGGTCTGATAATATACAGGGCTTATTCCAATTTTTTGTACCTATTGAGATTTGCTATATTGCCAAGTATGTGGTCTGTTTTAGAGAAGGTTCCATGTGGTTCTGAGAAGGTATATTCTTTTGTATTTGGATGGAATGTTCCATCCAAATATTATATACAATTATATACAATTATATACAATGTTTCAGGACAAAGACATTGCTCCATGCGCACACACAGATGCACTCACACTAGACATAGGTTATTAAGACTCTGAGGTATACAAAATATACAATGCCAAGGAAGTAAAGGAAACTCAGAAGAAGAATGAGGAATCTGAGGAAGTCTCAAGACTAGCTCTCTTTCAGGTAGTGTAAATATTAACAATCGCTAAGAAGAGGAAAAGGACCTGAAATTCATGCAGGGAGCTTGATGGATGAAGCTTTGATGACTCAGAGGCTGACAGCTGTGCTTTTCAGTGACACAGCTGCTGTTGAGTCATCAGTATTCCTGTAAGTATACCCACACTCAGCTCACTGGTTCTCCAAGACACACATGAGAGGAATTATTTCTCTGGTTTGTTTTAAGTGTTCTGTGTAGTTGGATGTTTGTTTGTTCATGTCTCACTACACAATAGATGTTTAATTGTGTATTATTAATTAAAAAATTTAAATAGCATTACCAGTATGGCCTATTATTCTAGCCCCCCCCCATGCAGCTTCTATTTGTGGCATCGTTTATTCAGTTTCTCATAATTGATTCACAGAACCTATGACAAAACAAATACTTTTTTAAAACAGGGAGATAAATCTAAACAATTAAGTATTTAAAACATAATCACTTAAGTGTTCAATTACTACATTTTTGAAAATCATACATAGGAATTAAAATATTTAATATTCACTCTGAGAAGACAAGTCACTTATTTTTAGATATAACCATTAGTCTATCATCTTCAGCATTTCAAATGACAGAATCAGGCTGGCTCCCTCTACTGTAGCTCCTTCACATTCAATTTTACATCATTTTTACTGCTCACCAAAACTTCCACAGGTCTACTTGGCCAAGACACTTCTTACTTGGATGGAAGAGAATATATTCTATTGTTGACATTTTGAATTAACTGACCAGTTTATTCACTAAATGTCCAAAAATGTCTAATGCTACTGGAACGCCTTGTAATCTTAAATTACCATATAATACCTTATGAATTTACCATTTTGTCTCAGGGCAGTTTGTTATGCTTAGCAATAAAAATTTGAAAAAAACATGTTTCTGAATGACAAACACATATTAACAGGTACCTCATTTGAAAAGAAAAAACAAAAAACAACAAAAACAAAACAAAACAAAATAGGGATTGGAAATTGTTAGACTGAGATTATAAAATAGAAGACAAGACATTGGTTTAGTGATTCCTTAAAGGGATCCTTTCCTGTGACTTTCATACTTTCATGTAGACTAGAGCAACTGGAACACAGAAACAAAAAAGCTTCCATACTGAGCACAGGATTCTCAAAACAACAATGTCACTTTCAAGTCAGAACTCACTGCATACTTTAGAAATTACAGCATGAGGCTTGGACCAAATGGAGATGCAGTGGGTCTACATCCTCTATTCAAAATTCTAAAACATTAAAAGTTCTGGGGGAAATTTGTAAATGTGGTACCAAAACTCTTTCAATGGGGAATGTGTGATTCTTGTGAAGATAGAATAAAAGACAAGCACTTACCCGCATGCCTCAAACAATCAAACAGAAAGTATAAATAGTGGTTGTTTTTAAGATGTTAACCATCAGGCAATGAAAGCTGTTGATCCTGGGAGGCATGATGCTAAAAAGCTGAGTCCAATGACTGTCTCCATCTGTGACCAAATTATCAGGATGGTAAAGAAAGGAACTATGGTCAGTGGTTTGCATCCTGGGTAGATGTTGAGGAGAGTGCTCATAGATTCTGCTTGATTATATTTGAGTATCTGATAGAAATATATAATTACAAACATAAAAGGGTATGCAAATCTCTAATCCTAGAACAAATCCTAGAAAGTAGAAGCAAGAGGTTCAGGAACTAAAGGTCATTTACATTGATAAAGTCAGTTCAAGGACAGTCAAAGCTTCATGAGACCTTGACTCAAAAATCAAAAAGTCAAAACAAAGAAAAAAACAAAACAAAGGGCAAAAAAAAAAAAAAAAAAAAAAAAAACCATAATGACATCAACAAAAGCATTCTGTTTCCTTCCCTCTCCTCTCCTCCCCTCTCTTCCAGTCTCTTTCCCTTGCCCTTTCCTCATTATTTAATTCTGGTTGTTCTTTGCACAAGAAATCTTACTTGTTTAGTTTTCATTCCAAATCTTTTGTATACAGTGTACCAAATCATCTCCTGTACAAAAAGCCAGGGCTCATACTTTCCAGTCTCCTAGCTTCTGTTTGTGACAATTGAACAGCCCCTAGACCAGGTCTACACTCCTGTTCAGCCAAATAATTCAAATACTCATGAGTGTAATAACACAAATAACATTAAATAGAAAGCAACTAGTCTTTTTCAAAGATTACTAGTCTTAATAATGGGCACTAATGAGAATAAATTGGAGGAATCTCAGAAAATAAAAGGCTTTAAAAAGTAATTATAACTGTATGTTCAACTGTTCAACTCTAAGAAGACAGACAGACAGACAAAGGGGTAGCTAAAATAGTAAGTGAATCTAGTCAGACACAATGACCTAATCAACCCATGACACTGTTTCTTCAAGAACTTCCCACTGTTGTCAAGGTTATGTGTAAACAATCCATGCTAGTGGATAAACAACCAATAATGCACCTACTTGTGGAAAACAACAGCAAACTTGTGGCCAATCATCAAAAATTTTTGAAACACCTATCCATTTTGGAAACACATCCATACACACACACACACACACACACACACACACACACACACACACACACAGAGAGAGAGAGAGAGAGAGAGAGAGAGAAAGAATATATTTATATCTATATATAGATATATGCACATTCCTGTCCAGTTTTTGTAAAATAAAACTTTTCATGCAATATCAAGAGAATGTTCACACTTTCAAGAAGGGCCCACACTTGATAGCATGTGCATAGTAACTAATTGCTGACTCTCATAAGGAAGCAAGGTTCTAGTGTTGTAGTGTTGACATCAAATGTTTAGATGCTTCCATTTTTGTGTTTAGTGAATATATTACTGAGTGCAAATTATTATTTTTTGTTTCACTTTGCCCTTCCTGTTTTTTGACTTTTCCGGAGATACAAAAACAAAAAAACAAACAAAAACCATTTAATCACCCCACACAGTACACTGAAGACAAAACAGGTTCTTTCCAAGTCCATCTTAGTAAATCAGTGAACTTTTAATGGGATTCTTTGCAGGAGCATGCTTGGAGTTCCTCACAGGACCTTGAATGAGGAATTATTTATGGGAATATGGATAAAAAAGGAGACATCCAAGAGCTTGGGCATATATAACATATATATGAATATCAGTACATATATATAAAATTATGATATATGTATATATTCATGGATATTCATAATTACTGCATATTAAGAGTTTTTGCATGAGAGTTTTCCTGTTTAGGCCTGGCTGACCTGGAACTCACATTAATTCTCCTGTCTCAGCTTTCTGAAATAGGGATTGCAGACATGTGGCACCATGCCCAGAAAATGTGTTATTTGCATTCTGAGTATTAAAATAGTTTTTTTTCTTTTAATTTATAGTTACTCTCAGTCAAAGATTGTAAAGCAACCACAGTTTTTATTTCTTTAATAACTGTAATATAATAAACTTGATCACCTCTCCACAGTAAGGGACAGTATAAGCTGTCCTTAAACTTGTTACATAGTCAAGATCTTGAATGTCAAACTTCTATCTCTACCTCCAAGTGCTGGGATAAGAGGCATGGCCCACCATGCCTAGTTCATTTGATGCTTGAGATTGAATTGAGAATTTCATGAATGTGAAGCCTCTACTCTTCCAAGTGAGCGACATCTCTAGCACCTATTTTTAAAATAAAGTACTTATGCACACACAAACACAGGTATGAGCCATCATGTCTGGCCCTCACAATAGGTATTTTAAAAGCTCATTGTTTATCTTCAAAACTGATGAATGTGAAGGCCCTTGGTTTGAAAGAGCATGTGGAAACAATCAAAGCCATGCAGTCTATTGATCAGACTTAACTTTGCTATGACAAATACCTGAGAGACATAACATACACAAAGAGGGATGTGTTTGGGCTCCTAGTTGTAGCAGATTGTGATTCTGGGCTATGGTAAGGCAGAATAACATGAGGAAGCATCTGAAAAGTCTGGAGTGGGGGTTAGGGAGATGGCTCCGTGGTTAAGAGTGCTTACTGCTCTTGCTAATGACCCAAGTTCAGTTCCATGAACACCTCTCAAGTAGCTGACAACAGTTCCAGTGCCACAGATAGAAATGGTGCCTAAAAGTCCTTCATCCCTGGATTGCAGGGATGGTTTAGCATATGAAAATCTATCAACATGATCCACCACATAAACAAACTGAAAAAGAAAAACCATATGATTATCTCCCTAGGTGCTGAAAAAGCCTTCCTCAAAATTCAACACCCTTTCATGATAAAGGTCTTAGAGAGATCATGGATAATAGGAACATACCTAAACATAATAATAGCAATATACAGCAAACCAACTGCCAACAGCAAACTCAATGGAGAGAAACTTAAGCCAATTCCTCGAAAATCTGGAACAAGACAAGGCTGCCCTCTCTCTCGATATCTCTTCAATATTGTACTAGAAGTTCTAGCTGAGCAATATGACAACAAAAGGAGATCAAGGAGATCCAAATTGGAAAGCAAGAAGTCAAACTGTCTGTATTTGCACATGATATGTTAGTTTAAATAAGCAATCCAATAAACACTACCAGGGAACTCCTACAGCTGATAAACACCTTCAGCAAACTAGCAGGATACAAGATAACCTAAAAAAAAATATCAGTAGCCCTACTTTTTTTTTTCAGATGACAAAGAGACAGAGAAAGAAATCAGAGAAACATCACCCTTTACAATAGCCACAAGCAACATAAACTACCTTGGTGTAATGCTTACCAAACAAGTAAAAGACCTATATATTAAGAACTTTGTGGCTCTAAAGAAAGAAATTAAAGAAGATACTAGAAAATGGAAAGATCTCCCATGCTCTTGGATAGGTAGGATAAACATAGTAAAAATGGCAATCTTGCCAAAAGCAATCTACAGATTCAATGTAGTCCCAATTAAAATCCCACCACAATTCTTCACTGACCTTGAAAGGATAATACTCAACTATATATGGAAAAACAAAAGACCCAGGATAGACAAAACAACCTTGTACAATAAAAGAACATCAAGAGGCATCACCGTTCCTGACTTTAAGCTCTACTACAGAGCTATAGTTCTGACAACAGCCTGGTATTGGCATAAAAATAGACAGGTAGACCAATGGAATCGAATTGAAAATCCTGATATTAGCCCATACACCTACAAACACCTGATTTTCGACAAAACAGCTAAAATTATACAATGGGGCAAAGACAGCATCTTCAACAAATGGTGCTGGCACAATTGGATGAGGGTGTGTAGAAGACTGCAGATAGACCCATGTCTGTCACCATGCATAAAACTCAAGTCCAAATGGATCAAAGACCTCAACATCAATCCAGCCACATTGAACCTCTTAGAAGAGAAAGTAGGAGGTACCCTTGAACAAATTGGTATAGGAAACTGCTTCCTGAACATAACTCCAGGGGCACAAACACCGAGAGCAACAATTAATAACTGGGAGCTCTTCAAACTTAGAAGCTTCTGTAAGGCAAAGGACACAGTTGACAAGACCAAATGGCAGCCCACAGACTGGGAAAAAATTTTCACCAATCTTATATCTGACAAAGGGCTGATCTCCAAAATATACAAAGAACTCAAGAAACTAGTCAACAAAACACCAAAAAAAAACCCTATTTAAAAATGGGGTATAGAACTTAAGAAAGAATTCTCAATAGAGGAAATCAAAAAGGCTGAAAGACACTTAAGAAAGTGCTCTACATCCCTAGCTATCAGGGAAATGCAAATCAAAACAACTTTGAGACACCATCTTTCTTCTGCCAGAATGGCTAAAATTAGAAACACCAATGATGCCTCATGCTGGAGAGGATGTGGAGAAAGGGGAACACTCCTCCACTGCTGGTGGGAGTGCAGACTCCTACAGCCATTTTGGAGATGAGTATGGCAGTTCCTCAGGAAAATGGGTATTAGTTTACCACAGGACCCAGCAACCCCCCTCTTAGGCATATACCCAAAGGATTCACATCCATGTAACAAAGACATCTGTTCAACTATGTTCATAGCAGCATCATTTGTAATAGCAATAACCTGGAAGCAACCTAGATTCCCCTCAACTGAAGAATGGATAAAGAAGATGTGGTACATCTACACAATGGAATACTACACTACAGAAAAAAGTAATGGTATCTTGAAATTCGCAGGCAAGTGGGTGGCACTTGAAGAAACCATCCTGAATGAGGTAACCCAGTCACAAAAAGAGGAACATAGTATGTACTTACTCAAATATGGATTTTAAACGTAGAGCAAAGGATCACCAGCCTATAATTCACACCACCAGGGGAACTAGGATACAAGGTGTATTCTAAGATATATATATATATATATATATATATATATATATAGAGAGAGAGAGAGAGAGAGAGAGAGAGAGAACATAAAAGAGGGAGCCATTATTGGTTTGAAGATAAAATTGAACACAAAGAAAGGTCTGTAGAACTATAAGACTGCTGCCAACTAACAATTTGAGCATCTGTGGAAAGGCTACCAAAATGCCCTTCACAGATAGTGAGATCAACAACTAACTTATCCCTGGAGCCCTCATCTAATACCTTTTGGAAACAGGA